>NC_050573.1:406852452-407155482 GCF_011100635.1 Trichosurus vulpecula | reverse complement strand
CAAGTCTTCCTGACTCCAGGGCCAGTGCTCTATTCACTGTGCCACCTAGCTGTCCCTATACTTACCATTCTTACAAACTTCCTTATTTGGTCAAGAGTGCCACTAACCTTCCAATCCCTCAGACTTGTGACCTGATGTCTGGTAACCTTTGACTCTCCCCTCCCCCTCCTCCCTTTCACATGATATTTTGTCATTTGCCAAATCATGCCGATTCTACTTTCATACTATATCTTACATCTTTCCTTTCTACTCTCATGCTTGTCACCTTATTTCAGGCCCTTATCACTTCTCACCTTGACTAGTATAATAACCACCCACTTGGTTTCCCTGCCTATTTTCTTTCTCCTCTCTAACCTATCACCTATATATCCACAAAACTGACATTCCTCCTGACCATGTCACTTCCTACTCAGAAATCTCCACTGTCTTCTATTGCTTCTGTGGGAAAATACAAAATCCTCAGTCTGGCTTTTAAACTTCTCCATACTATGCCTTCTGCTTCCCTTTTCAGCCTTATTTCACATTGGGATAGGAATAGGGACTGGATTTGTGATTTTATAAATCTAGGGAATCCCCAAAGCAGGAAACCCTTCTCTGCCAGTGGAGGTTGTCACCTTCTCTGCTACTTACATTCTTAAGAGAGTTGACCAAAACACTGAGAGTGAAGTGACTTGTCCAAGGTAATAGCCAATGTGTCACAGGAAGGATTTGAACTTAGGCTTTCCTAGCTTTGAGGCTCTCAATGTACTTTTCATGCCAGTTAAACTGCTCTTTAGGGCCTCTCCTTAATTACAGACCATTCTCATATCTTTACATAAACTATCCCCCATATCTGGGATGCTTTCCCTACTAACCTCTGTCTCTTACAATTCCTAACTTCCTTCAAAACATAATTCATGCATGATTTCCCAAATTAAGCCCTTCCTGATTCCTCCAATGGTTATTAGTTTCTCTCTCTAGAAATTTCTTTGTACTACTTTGTATATACTGCATAACTAATAATTCATAGACATATTGTATCCCTTCAGTGGAATGTAGGCTTCTTGATGGCAAAGACTATTTCATTTTGTCTTCATTTTCAGTAACTTGCATAGCATCTTCTACATAGTCAATCCTTAATGTGTTTGTTGACTCAAGTTTAATTGAATTTATGCTAATAATAAAAAGTGAGAATTAATATAGACTGGAAGGGTTAATAAGGAGTGTATGAAGGAAGAGGCATATGTGGACTTCCTCATGGAGGAAGGAGAACTAAAGCTGGGCCTTAAATGATGGGCAGGAAGGGGACAGACTGAGGAGAGGCACTCCATTGCTCCAATGCCCTCCATTGCTAGTCAAAGCACCAAAATGGAGTCACATGATACCTTCCTTAAAAGAGGTAGACTCTGAAAAGTATGGTAACTCTCCCAAAGCTCCCCTTAGAGACACCTGGTTCTTGGTTCTAGAAACCCCAACGACTCCTTCTGAACAAAGATGCTGAGAAAAAAAAACCCTCCCAGGGGAACATTTTCTCTGGGAGAGAGGTAAGAAAATTGACTTGTAATGAGAGAAAAGGGGATGGCAGAAAGAAAATTTCAACTCCTAGTTGTCTTGCATGTGTCTGTCTTGATGAAAACAAATGGAACATGAAAACTGGGGAACAAAAGAACTTTTATTCATGAGGATGAATTTCTTCAGGTTTGGTGCCATCACTGCCCACATGTTAGTGTTATCTGACTGCACCTTGCCTCTTCCTTCTCACAATTCTTACTCCTTCTAGTCCATACTAGCTTTTACCTATCCATGGTCCTGAATTACTCAAAAATGATTTAATTGCTTATGTCTTGTCTCCTCAACTCAGACTGTGTCTCCTAGTACTAGGCACTGAGAAAGTGCCCGATAAGTACTTTCATCTTTGTCTCGGTATCCCCAGTGACTGGTCATCAATTTAGAGTTGGAAAGGACCTTGGAGTCCATCATCATTTTACAGATGGGGAAATGGGCTCAGAGAAATTAAGTGACTTGCCCAGAGTCACAAAGCTAATAAATCACAGGGTAGGATTTGAACCCAGGTCTTCCTGTCCCTAACACATTCCATTATGGTAGGTGCTTAATAAATGCTTGTTGATTGACTGGTCAATTGCTGTTTGATCACTGTTTTATTATTGAATATCTGAGAGAGTAGGAGGTGGCAGGAGAGATGGGAATAAAAATACACAGTGTTGCCATGAGATCCTTCTCAGCCAGCAACCTTTCTCTTTCTTCTATACAGAGCCATGCTCCTCTTGTGACCCACACTGGAAATAGAGTTTTTTAAACTGGGTGACTCACAGGAGGAGGAGAACATCTGGAGAGCACAGTAGTCCATGGATCTGTGTGCTACAAGGCATCAGCAATGATTTCTTAAATTTTTCTTGTTCAATTTGAAGTGCCAAAGGCTAAAAATCCTCCCACGTGAAAAACCTTGAAATCTTATCTAGATAAATATCATTTTGTAGTTACAGGAGCAAAAACATAAATGCACTTGTTTTCTTTGGCTTCTTTCCAAGCAGAGAAACATAACTTTATCAACTCAGATTTATTAGTGCGCTCTTTTTAGCTGATACAGATTGCTAAGTAAAGTTCATTTCTGAGCCAAAATGTCAGTCTAAACTATGTGCTCCAGAGGGGACTGCCTGAGTTAACAGTACTTTACGTTTCCAATTGTGATTATTCCAGGCATCTTTAACATCCTAAATGTTCCCATTGTCTTGAGAGGTTTCAGGCAAGCATCCCTGCCTCAAATGTTCAATTTCCATCACATTCTTTTTTTTAAACGCTTTCTCTTTCTTCTTCTTGCCTTGATCTTTGCCCGCTGTCTTCAAGGTGACATGTAGGTAGCAATAAAGACCTGTGATTTATTTCACTGATTGAGGGGATGTCTAAATACAAACATTCTTTCTACCAATGAAGGTCAGCCCCTTTTCTGTAACTTACCATTTTAGAGCAGTTTCTTCACCTGATATTCACAGATCTCTAGTCCATGGATAGATTTTTGGGGTCCATAAACTCATTTTTAAGTTTTTTTTTAAAACAGTTGTTTTACTAATATCTAACTGAAATTTAGTATTTTCTTCATTTATAATTTAAAAATAAAACCACCCTTATTCTGAGAAGAGGTGTATAGATTCCACCAGACTGCCAAAGAGCGAGAGGACATAAAACAAGGTTGAGAGTTCCCATTTTAGAAAGTTGCCCAGAGTATTGAGAATTTAAGTGACTTGCCAGTCTGTGGCAGAAGCAGGATCTGAGCCCAGGTTTTCCTGGCATCAAGGCTAGATTTTTATCCACTATGAGCACAGAAGATTCTTGGGCTCAAGGGGGCTAATAATGGGCTAGGTCCTTCTCACAGGAATTCATGATGATAGTATACTTAACCCTACCAATGATAAAGATGAAATGGGGGAGAGGAATGCACATTTTCTCCTCCTTTCTCTATTTTCTCTTCCTCTTCTCTGTCCAGGGAAAGTAGGGGTGCTATTAGACGGGGCACTAATAGAAAAGTTGGAATAAATTAGCCCAGAGTGGGAGGGACTGGCCTGAATTGGAGAAGTGCTGAGGTTTTTCATTTAGGTTACAAAAAGTTCCTTCAGTCAATCAATAAACATTTATTACTTATACTTCATGAGCGCTAGGGGAGAAACATAGAAGTTTATCTGAAAAAGGTCTGGAGTGTTTAGTGGACTATTATCTCCATTTGACAGATAAGGAAACTGAGACAGACAGAGGTTAAGTGACTAATCCAGTGTTGCACAGCTAGTAAGTACCTGTGAGATGATATTTGAACTCAGATCTTCCTGGTTCCAGGCTTAACACTCCACCCACCATGCCATCTAAGTACAATGGCTACTAATATGACCTTGGGCTTCATCAAAAGAGAAATCAAGGAATAAAGGGATTGGAGTTCTACTATCCTCTGCCTTTATCAGACCACATTGAGATTCTTGTGCTCAGTTCAGGGCATCACATTTGGAGAAGGACACCATAAGCTGGAGAACAAATGGATAAGGGCAGCTAGGCTGGGCAAGGGCCTCAAGCTGTTACCATACAAGGACAGGTTGAAGGAATAAGGGACATTTAATCTGGAGATCCCCAATGGACACATGATCCCTATCCTTGGAAGAGGCATCAGATTTGCTCTGTTTGGTCCCAGAAGGAAGAACAATGGATAGAAGTTGCAAAAAGGAAAAACAATGGACTCCATGTAAGAAAAAACAAAAGCAAAAATTTCCTAGCAACTGGAGCTATCCAAATGTGGAATGGGCCACCTCAGGAGAGAGTAAGATTCCTCTCATCTGAGGACTTGGCCAAAAAGAACAGACGATCCCTTGTCTGACATAGTCTTCTTCAGGTTTGGCCAATGAAGACACTTCTGACTCTGAAATCCTGAATCTATGATTCAGTTTGTGGCCTTCCAAACTAGTCTGGATTTCTTAATTTAGTCATCAGCAGCCAAGGATGGTCATTTTTAACGGCACACACGCTGTCAACAAAGATAACCATGATAAATTTCACCTGGATGCAGGTGAAATTGTCTAGGTGACAAAATAGGTTTGGAATAAACTTTTCTTTCTCTTTCTGAACCTGATTCTAATACCTTCATCAGCTTCCACTGATTTATCTCCTAGACACTCAATGCCTTCAAGCTGATAATTACCGCATATGTGATTCTCAGTATGTCATTAAATTCTTCTGGATCTCACTTTCCTCATCTGTAACCTAGGGGTAAGGACCTATCTCACCTGTTAAATGAGGAAGCTAGACTAGATGTTTTCTTGTGCTCATTCCACTTTAAGATCTATGACCTATGAAGGACCCAATCTTATACAACCTACCTCCTACTATCACTCTTTTCTTCTTCAGTTAAAACCCCCTTTTACTAATTGCCCAATGGAACTTAGCAAAGTATTAGCCCTCCAAAGTAGGTATCTATACCTCAAAACAGTCAGTCAGTCAGTTAATAAGCATTTATTAAGCATCTGCTGTATGCCAGGTGGGCAGCTAGGTGGCACAGTGGATAGAGCACTGAGCCTGGAGTCAGGAAGACTCATCTTCCTGAGTTCAAATCTGGCCTCAGACACTTACTAACTGTGTGACCCTGAGCAAGTCACATAACTGTTTGCCTCAGTTTCCTCACCTGTAAAATGAACTGGAGAAGGAAATGGCAAACCATCCAGTATCGATGCCAAGAAAACCCAAATTCTCAGAGAATTGGACATGACAAAAAAAGACTGAATAATAAGAAACATGTGCCAGGTACTATGATGAGTATAAAACAAAACACAAGAGTCGCTGCCCTCTAGGAGATTGCAGTTTAAATGAGCGGCCCATTGTTGCAAATGTTATTAATAGCCTAGAATTAATTAGCTGGTGAAGAGAGAGAAGAAAGAGATTGGTAGTCTAGGGTCTGGGGAAGCATGAGGTCGAAGTTCAGGAGCTCCTAAAGATGACAGAAAGCTCAAAGACGACAGGTCCATTGGGCTTCAAGTTGTGAAAAAGGTTGCACAAATTGTATTACTCCCTTTTGACAGATGAGGAAGTTGAGTCTTAGAAAGGATAGATGCATCACTGTCAATCACCCAGCTAGTAGGTGTCTTAGCTAGGATTCTCAAAGAGTCACTTCTGGGAATGTCTTGTGGTCTGGCCCACAGAATTTAGAAATTTAAAAGCTCAAATCACAAATTTGTGCATGTCAAGGATCTCTTCTACTTCCTCATGAATACAAGGTTGTATTCAGTACCAGAACATCAATGTAAACAGGACATGTTATTGTTGTTGTTCAGTCCTTTCTGACTCTTCATGACCCTATTTGGGATTTTCTTGGCAAAGATACTAAAGTGGTTTGGCATTTCTTTTTACAGATGAGGTTCTTTTTACACCTGAGGAAACTAAGGCAAATTGGGTTATGTGACTTGGTCAGGGTCACACAGCTAGTCAGATCTGAACTGACAAGGATGTCTTGACTTCAGGCCTGGTGCTCTATCCACCATGCCACCTAGCTGCCCCATGTAAATAGGACATACAACTGGCCAAATCAGTCCTGGACCCCAGGCCGCCACACGTGTGGTTCAGTAAGCTTTCTGCCATACCACACAGTTCCTTGTAGACTTGGAAATTGTGAAACCATCAGTTCATCTTTGGTATCCTGTTTCTGTTGTTTCTTTTTCTTAGGTGATGGGCCTTCATTCTGTCCCACCCCTCCCACTCCTACCTGGTACTCTCATGCTTAATTCCCACCCCACCGTCAAAGCTTTTCTAAGTCTCACTCACATTGAGCAATAACGTGTGAAGAGCAAGATCACTGAAAACAAAGCACACTGGTCTTGAGTTTTGACCCTGGACAAATCACATAAATGTCTTGGGACTGAGTTTCCTTACCTGTAAAATGAATATTTTAATTCCCAGAGAAGTGGAGAATAGTGCTTTGTCAACACCAAAGTGCTGTAAAAATAGGAGTTATTATCATTAATAAAAGTCCTTGGGTGTGTGTGTGTGTGTGTGTGTGTGTGAGAGAGAGAGAGAGAGAGAGAGAGAGAGAGAGAGAGAGAGAGAGAGATTTTTATTAGGGATTAAATCTAAAGGAATGAAGTTATAAGTGGAATATCAGGTGGAGGCTGGGGGAGATTTGTACTAGACATTTGTAGGGACCTTCCTATGCCCTTGAAATAATAATAAGAGCTGTTGGTATCCCTGTAAGGCAGGTGCTATTATGTCCCCCTTTTAAAGATGAGGAAAGTGAGGCAGACAGAGGTTAAGTGACTTGTCCAGGGTCACACAGCTAGTAAGAATCTGAGGCCAGATTTGAACTCAGGTCTTTCTGACTTCAGGTCCAGCTCCCTATCTCCTGTGCCACCTAGCAATCACCTGTATTCCACCCACATGGAATGTCCTCTTTGGTCTCAAGTAAAATAATCTGGTCCATATAATTACATTCTATTTCTTGAAAGCCTAGCTTGATAACTGAGTAGCAGATGGTTGGTCTCCTTTTCTTTCTGAATGTTTTGTTTACTATAGTACTGCTGGTGTGTATTTCCAGAAAAAGATGGTAAGATCCTATCAGATAGCAAGCTCCGGAAGAGTAGGGATCATATTGTCTCCATCTTTATATCGCCCATATTGCTTGGCAAGCAGCAACTGCTGACTGCAGGTTTGTTGGTAGTAAAGTTCTGCTTAGGAGTGAGGAAAAAAAGCAAAAAAACAGAACTCTGGCTAGGATATAGCAATAAGGCGTTTGTCCCAGGAGGTTGTTATCTTAGAAGTGCACTTCTCTGGGCAGCTAGGTGGAGCAGTGGATGGAGCACCAGGCCTGGAGTCAGAAAGACCCATCTTTCTGAGTTCAAATTCAGCCTTAGGCACTTACTAACTGTGTGACCCTGGGCCAGTCATTTAACCTTGTTTGTCTCAGTTTCCTCATCTGTAAAATGAGCTGGAGAAGGAAATGGCAAACCATTCCAGTCTCTCTGCCAAGAAAACCCCAAATGGTGTTATGAAGAGTCAGACATGACTGAAATGACTAAACACACTTCTTTTCTAGGAATCATGCTTCTTCTTGGGGAGGCTATATTTCCTGTCTATAGAAGTTCAGTGACTACTTACTGAAGACTCACCACTTCATTTCTTGTCAGGATGCACCTGCAGAGTAACCCCATTCCCTTGTCCAGTGCTGGGTTGGAACCCTCAGGGTCCAGAACTATAGCATGCTTCTGGCACCCACATTTGACTTCTCATCACTGTGAGTGCTAAACACTCCAAGGAACAGGTTGTTTTCTCTGCCAGCATGACTGACCCATGGTTATACCATCCTCAGTGCCTCTGCCACCCATGTTCTCCTACTCCCACATGCCATCACTCAACAGTTTTGCCCCAAGTGAAAGGACTCCTGATTACAGCTCTGATACTTCGTATCTGTGTCTACATATTAGCATAGGCTCTAAAGTTGCATGATCATAGAGTCTAGTATTATTTCACAGAGGAGAAACTGAGGCCCATAAAGGTGAGATTCCTTTCCCAAGATCTCACTGGTAGTACCTAGAACTGGGAATCAAACCCAACTCCTTTCATTCAAAATTCAGGATTCCATTCAGCCTGGATTCCTCTGGTCACATCTCAAAAAACCGGAGGGGATGACCCTAACCAGCTGTGTGTCCTCTGGCCCTCAGTTTCCTCATCTGTCAAGCATAGAGTAAGGAGAAGGTAGATAAGGAGTGAATTATCTGTAAGGTTCTTTCTAGCTTAATAATCTAGCTTCAATTTCCTGTAATAAGGAAAGAAGATATAAAGTGCTTTCAGCCTTTGTGTGTCCAGACACTATCCCGTTGTTTTCTTAAATTTCACTAACCCCTGCCTGCCCCTTCCACCCATTCAGTTCTTTCCTGAGCCCCAAGCTTCTCCAGCAGTCTGAGTTTAGTCACTGTGCTTCCTGTGCTGTTGGAGTACAGGTGATACTGCTGAGATATAAGATCATTGTCATTCACATCCTAACATAGCAACATCGACAGGAGTTTTTCTTCTCCTTTCCCTTAGAGCTTTAGTGCAACGAGATCAGAGGAGGCAGGGCAAGGAATCAAAAATCACCTGAAGAATGAGAAGTTGGCTCATGTTTTTTTGTTTCTATGCACTCAAAGAATTGATTTGTGAGGTTTTAATGTATTACTTGATTTTGCAGCAATTTTCTTTCCCTCCTGTGAGAGTGCTGATTAGATCGACTGAGATAAATAAGCCCTGTATTCAGGCCACAATAATTGTCCTTTTATTTCCTGATTTCTAGTATCATTTTTGTGATTCACTAATGGAAGAAACATATCAGTGTGGATGGCTCAGGTGCTGGTTTTTCCTATAACTGAGCATGCATAGAAAAAAAAATCTATGATTAGAGGTATTGTGCTGTGCTACAAAGAACACTGGGTTTGGATTCAAGAAATTTGGATCCAAATCCCAGCTATACCGTTGACTTCTCCTAGTGTGACATTAGGTACTAGTAACATCAACTGACATTCATCTCAACCTTCACTTATATTATACTAATAAATTATGTTGGCATCAAAGGTTGAAGGCCAGGCTTGGAGTTAGGAAGATTTGGGTTCAAATTCAACTCCCTGTCACTTGCTAGCTATATGACCCTGGGTCCATCAAATTAGTAGCTAGATGGTTTATCATTATCAAAGTTAGCAATTATACAATTTGTTAACAATTTGATAAATAATAACACAAAGACATAAATAATTGCAATATTTTATTGTGAGAAAGATCACAGCCAGAGTCACTCCCAACATTGCTGCTTCTCTTTTCTTCTGTAATATAGTCCCACCATTCAATTCCTTAAGATGCCTTTCCAGACTGACAGTTAAACTGGCAGACTCTTAGAGACTACTACTACTCATTGAATGATGGTCAAACTTTAATTGACCAAAATTCCAAAGCCTTCTTGGAGGTGGAATATCTAGATTCTCTGTGGGAGAGTATATTGGTGCTGGTATTCCATTCCTCCCTGTGGTTCTGTCCACATGATTTCTCTCACCCCCATCAATTTTGTGGGAAAAACAGGATTTGTTGTACAGGCTGATGGAAGGAACCTTCCTTACACAATTCGCACATAGATGTCCCAGTCAAGTTACCTGCTTCATGTCCAACCTCTTATTCTATTGCTTATCTTCCCTGTGCCTAAGGGTCTACTGTTATTGTAGAAAGACTGATTTTAAAAGTGATTTAAAACTAGAAAGATTTGTGTACATGAAAGGAGAAATAGGTTCTTGGGGCAGTGTGTTCCACTTTCCCTTTTCACAGTACTCTAAGCCAAGGTCCAGGCGGTACTAAATAGTCTGTTTGTGAGTTGTTAATCATTTTATTTATTTTAGTTGGTGTAGGGAACTTCCAGTGTGGAAACTCCTCCACTGATTTATATGCGAACTGCTCTGTAACTCATAGTCTTTGACAAATACCTGAGAGGTTAATGAGTGATTTCCTCATGATGACATAGCTGAGATGCATCAGACTCTTTCTAAATTCTTTCCAAATTGTTCCATATCTCTCAGGTTGTCAGTAAATAAATCAACTCCATATAAGCATTAGTCAAAACATTGTTTAACATTGTGTAGAAAATGCTAAACATTCATTGTGTAGACAAAGCAATGTTTGTTGTGTACACAGATACAACCTAAACTTTCAGACAACTCTTCTCATCTTATCATGTGTAACAACAATGCTGCTTGCCACTACTGTGGCTGTGTAAGACCAACAACACCAGCACACAGAAAGGCTGCCAGCATAGGTTCTTTGATCTGCTTTGCTAAGGAAAGCAACTTTAAGGGGTTAACAATCTCACTTTAATTAAACATACATGTATCATTCACTTAGTTCAGGGGAAAAAGTCAGCACCCTGAAATTCAGAGAAAATACAAACAGAAATTACAAGCACACATCATATAAACAGAATAAACACAAATCAGCAGACAGGCTTCTATCTGTCCATAGCAATGCATACAGTTACCAGAGAGAGAAGCACCAACATCTGGGTTTTCAAAGCTGGAGTGGGGCTCCAACGGCTACCCAGAGTCTCGTCTGGCCAAATCACCAACACTCTTCCAATGAGTGTGCCCCCAAAACAGAACGACAACCTCAGATCTAATATACACGTGTCTCAGGGCCCTGGGACACTTGATTACCTCAGTGCTGAGAACCACTCAAACAAAAAACAGCAAAAAGTCCCATTTTGCTTTCCATTGCATTTGAAAGACAGGACTCATCCAAGGTACTTGATTGCCTTAGCATTCCAAAAAGAGAAAGCAGTAAAAAAAAGTCCCACCCTAATTACCATAACACCATGTTGTTACCTAATGGAAACAGTGCTGGACTGAGGCTTGAGTCTGAATCTGACCCTCACTCCTGTGCAGGTGACCTTGGGCACTCACTTGGTATCTCTCCTCCTCAGTTTCCTCATCTGCAAAATGAACCTAATGATCCCCATCCTACCTGTGATGTCATTAGATTATGAGAACCAAATATTATACAGTGTACGTAAAGTGCTTTGTAATTATCAAGTACTCTAGAGGTACCTGATAGCCTAGTGGATAGAACCCTGAACCTAGAGATAGGAAGTCCCAAGTTCAAATCCGACTTCAGACACTTACCAGCTGTGATCCTAAACTTACCCCTTTTACCTCAGTTTTCTCAACTGTAAAATGTGGATAATGGTAGCACCTACCTTGCAGAGTTGTTGTGAGATTTAAATGAGATATTTGTTTTTTTTTAAAGTGCTTAGCACAATACCTAGCACATAGTAGGTACTATATAAATACTCATTCTTCCCCACCCCCTATAAATATGAGCTGCCCATCATTAATAGTACTCTGATCAGTCCTCTTTCCTTAGTCCTTTTCATTTTTCCACTCATTTATTACTCTACTTTTACTTCTTGTGATTAACTCCTTGTAAATTACTCTGAGAACAGAGGAAACATTCCTGACAAATGCAGACTACTCCTGATCAACATTAACAAAATGAATATCTCCAGAGGCTAGCTTTAAATTAAAGATAACTCTGTATTATGAATGTGTTCCATTTCTAAAAATGAAGGGTCATGAAAACTCTGAAATGAGTTATTTCTCATTTTAGAAACCCTGGTGCCTATTAGGATTTATCAGTAATGGTTCAGCATGGACATAGGCAGGAGGCTGAGGCCTCCTACTGTGGCATTTAACATAAAAATGCACATTAAAATATCACATTTCTTTTAAACTAAAAGGAGTGAATGGATTTTGCTCTTTTGGGTTGGGTTCCGAATGGCAAATGCAAGAGTGTGATGTAGCTAGATTGGCAGGTCACCTTTTTAATGTAACATCTAGTGAGTAAGATCTGCATCAGATTCTTATCTTACTATCACTTGTCTCTCTTCTCTGTATTTATATAACTTTTCAAGAATGTTTGACATAACTTTATTGAAAGTGAGACCCCTCTCATGAATAAACATGTAACCTTTTATGAAAATCATCCCCTGAAATACAACTTCCAGGTTTGATCTTCCACAAAATTCTGTATGTTTTATTCTTCAAGGAAATCCTCTCTCAAAGATGCTTTATCTCCCACTAAGAGAAGAAGCAGTCAGTTGTTCTCTCTACAAACATTATGTTAGTTTAAGGGAGAAAAAGAAAGCTAAGGAAGAATCCATGTAGAATATAAACTCTTGAGGGCAGGGACAACTTCATTTTATCTTTGTAGATCCTGAGTACCAAACATGGTGCCTTTTATAAGATCATAGGATCCTAGTTCTAGAGATGGAAAGGAACTCGAAGGTCATCTAGTCTTAGAATCATAAGCTTTGTAACTCAGAAGAACCTTAGAGATTTTTCCATTTTACAGATGAGGAAACCAAGATGCAGAATTATTCACAGACTTAGAGAATCTCAGAATTGGATGCCACCCTAGAAATCATGTATTCTAAACTACAGCTAACCACAAATTCCCTCTACAGCATAACAACAAGCTGTAATCCAGCCTCTGTTTGAAGCCCTCCAGAGGAGGAACCTATTATCCTCTTAGGAAGCTCATTCTACTTGTCAACAGTTCTAATGGTGAAGAAATTCTTCCTGCCATCAAAGCTTAAATTTTCTCTCTACTACTTCCATACATTGCTTTCAGTCCTGCTCCTTGGTTCCTGGAAACAAATAGAATAATTCTAATCCCCTTTTGCTTTCAAGTCTTCCAAGTGCCTGAAGACAGCTATCTGTCTTATCTTTTGCAAGACCTCAGTGCCTTTAATTGATTTATTCATGGAATTATCTATGGCCCTATGACCCTTCTGATCACCCTCTTTTTGATATCTTCCATTTTGTCAATGTCCTTCCTAAAATGTGACATCTGTAACATAATAATACCATTCCAATGTGGTCTCATCAGGGCAGAGTATAGGGAAACTTCCCTGCTCTATACAATGTCTTTCCCTTAATATGAGCTATGATTATATTAGCTTTTTAATAATTTCTAACTCATACTGTTGAGTCATGCTGTTTCAAATCCACTACAGTTCTGAGATCTTTTTTTCCACGAGCTGTTGTCTAATTATATATTCAATCTTATACTTGTGAAGTTGATTTGTTCAACATTATTTTTTATCCATGCTAAATTACATATTATTAGATTTTGCCCTTTGTTCTAGATTGTTGAGTTCATCCTGACTGTCATCCCAAGTGTTATCTTTCTTTCCCAGTTGCATGTCATCGGAAGATTTGATAAATGTCTTTAAGTCGTTGGTAATAAAGTTAAACAGCACAAGACTGGGAATAGATGCCTGTGATGCTCCACTAGTGGCTTCTTCCAAGCTGACTGATTTTTGCATTAATGACTCTTCTTTGGGTCCAATCACTTAATCAGTTTCAAATCTACCTACTGCATTCCAATTTGACCCACATCGAATCATCTTGTCTATAAGAAGAGCATGAGAAATTTTATCACATTCTTTAGTAAAATCTAGATAAACTCTATCTCCAGCATTCTTCTGATCTGCCAGTCTAATAACCCTGTCTAAAAAAGGGGCAGGGGAGGGAATGAGATAGGATTAGTTAAATGACCTGCCTAATATCACACAGAGCTAGGATTCAAACTGAGATTTTCTGATTTCAGCCCCAAAGGGCTCTTTCTACTATTCGAGTTGCTTCCTATCTCTCCCCCACCCCCCCACCCCACACACACACACATACATAGTATTCCCTTCCACCACCACCTAACAGAACAGGACTTTGAGGTGATAGCAGGGAAGAGCTTGCAGAGCTTTTTCTGCCTTGTCTTTACCCTGACAGATTGGGCAATAGGACATGGCAGAGTCAGTTCACCCAGCCAGTTACAGACTTTCATGAGGTCCTTAAAGATAACAGAACAATAACTTGCACTTCTTACTTCAGGTGAATTATCCAAAACAGGTGAGAACTTCAGCAGAGAGAAAAACCTAGAATCAACTAAGCTAAGGAAACACTTCATTTCCCCCTTTACTTTCCTTTGCCACCTCATTCATGTTGCATTTCAGTGGGGAGTATAGAAATTTTTACAACTTCGTGGTGCAACAATACTCAGAAGACTGTATTACTGCCATTATTCTATTTAACCTTGGAAAACTATAGGCAGGATGATGGGCTGCTATTGCCTTATGTCTTCTCTTGTACTAGTTCCATTAAGTAAACCTTAACTAAGTAAACCAGTGAGCCTGAGTGCCTTTGTCGGAAGATTTGGAGCCAAACATCTCATTTCTGAGCTGGCTTTACTACGTCTGGACTTCTCTGAATGACCCCTCCTCTGTCCCCTGAAAGCTCATTATTGGCATAAGCTAATCATCCTAAAACATCACATCAGCCTTGGTACTCAGTATCCTCTGCCTCTCTGATTAGAGGCTGGGGCCATGAACTTCGAACCTGCATTTAATGAGAGCTCAGTTCAGTTATATCGTCATTTCTCACCTGGCTAGACTACTTTGGGACTTCTCTGATTGACTTCTCCACCGTGCCCTGGTATCAGGTACCTTCTCCCTTAGCTCCCATTTTCCACTTCTTTTTGTGTGTCATCTTCTCCCATTTGACAGTAAGCTCCTTGAGGGCAAGGGGCATCTTTTCTATTTTTGTATTTCTATTCTCAGTGCTTAGCCCAGTGCCTGGCATATAGCAGGTGCTAAATAAATGTTTATTGACCATTGGAAGGAACCTTAGACATTGTCTTGGTCAACTCCCTCATTTTACAGGTGATAAAATTGAGGCCAAGACAGATTGAGGCACACTGTTTACTCTCCTTTTTTATTTTGTTTTTTTTTTCTCTTTTGTTTTTGTCTTTGGTTTTTTGTTTTTTGGTTTTTTTTTTTGGTTCTGTTTCTTCTTTCTCATGATTCATTCCATTGGTCATAATTCTTCTTTACAACTTGACTATTGTGTAAATAAGTTCAATGTGAAGTTATATGTAGAAGACATGTCGGATTCCATGCCATCACGGTGTGGGGGAAGAAAATCTGGAAATCAAAATCATGTGGAACTGAGTGTGGTAAACTAAACATAAAAAATCTTAATTAAAAAAAATTGAGGCCAAGAAAAGTGAAATGACATATTAAAAGTCACAATATTGTTAACTGGGATTTGAACTCAAGTCCTCCGCCTCCCATTTCAGAGCTCTTTCCACTAAACCATGAATTTCCAGTAAGAGCAGCACTAGATTTGAAGTCATGAATAACTGAGCACAAGTGCTGCCTCAGACACTTTCTGGATGTTTGACCTTGGACAAATCACTTAACTTTTGTGAGCCACAGTTCCCTTATCTGTAAAAAGACGATAATAATAACATCTACCTCATAGGGCTTTAAGGATCAAATAAGATTATATAAGAAGCTCTTTGAAAACCTTAAACCAGATATAGCTCTCTTTATCCAACTTGTATATGTGTATATGTGTAGAACACACATACATGTGTATGTGTATTTCATGTATGTGTATATATGTACATGTGTGTACATACATACACCTACATATGTGTGTGAGGTATGCATATTTCTACATATGTATATATACATATATCTACATATCTGTGTGTATATGTGTGTGTGTGTGTGTGTGTGTGTATCTGTACCTGTGTCCGCATCTATACCTATACCCATCTCTGTCTCCATCTCCATTTCTATCTTCCACTCTGCCTCTGTCTCTAGCTCCGTCTCTGTCTATCTCTATCTCCAAGAGTTCACGTGGTCCCAGGTTTCTTTAGTTGCTCTAGTTGGCTACAGTTGCTTTGGATGGGAGCACTAGAAAAACAATGACATCATGGTTTTGAGATGTTCATTTATCTCTGACACAAAAATAATCGTTCTGATAATAGAAATAATAAATCAAAGTATGTATACACCTCTTTGTGTCTGATGGTAGCTATCTCTAGGGTGGGGGAGGGGAGGGAAGAAAAAAGAAAAAAAAGAAATTTACACAATAACTTTATTATATATTTAAAAAGAATAGCACATTGTACATAATAGATGTGCAGTTTCATGTGCAATTATCTTTTTTATTATACTATGTTATGGAAATTCTTATTTTATTCCATAAATTAAAAGTTAAATAAATTTTAAAAATTATTATTCCAAAGACATTTAGGGTGATGATATGTTTGAGTATCTTTCAGTGTTGTGATTTTTAAAATTAATGCCTCCTAGCATTGAGGCGCAATATGGTATACTGTAGAGGAACAAAGAGCTGTCCTCAGAGTCAAAAACCCCTGAGTTCAGGACCCACATCTGAAACATTCTGGCTGTATGACATTGGGCAAGTCACCCAGGCAGCTCTGGAAGTTGTGTTGTACCCCCTTTGGGTACTTGTGTCTACATCCTATTGGAGAATTTGTGTCTCTACTCCCTCTACTGCGCTTTGAAATCTCTTGAACTGGTAAGTTTTTGAAATGTTAGATGTACTGTCTCCTGCTGCTCAAATAGGTTTGCTCTTATAGGTGATGGGGGTGGAGAACAAAGAAATATCAACTCATCTCCTCTTGAAGCCCTTTGATATAGTCACAAAGGCCCCACTTCACAAAGTTGGGTCTGGCCTATGCTGGACTGGGGGACTGGACCATCTGGGGTGAAGCCAGTCTTTGCTAACAAATGGCATTGACCTTTCCAATTGAAACAAAACATTCCCCCCCCCACACACACACACACTTCATAAAAGATATAGGCTTGTGACCTCATTTATCTACCCTTCCTCTTTTTCCTGGGCCTCTTGGGCTGGGAAGTTGATCAGAGACCAACTAGCCTACAGGACAGGTACTAAACTGTATTGGTAAGAGAAATTTTTATAGTAGGAGTTATCTACAGTAATGAAGTCACATGTTGAGATGATGCCCTTCCTTTTGTTCCACCCTCCCCGCCCCCCCTTCACCGCAAGAGGAACATCAAAAATAATACTATAGAGGTTTGGATATAGGTCGCTCCCTAAAACTTACATTTCTTTGAAAGCAAAAAAATGTGTAAATTAGGACCGATACAGCACCAATTTCAAGACATATTTAGATTTTATTTAAGTCAAATTTAGGGAGAAAGTATAGGTTATTCATTTTTACCATATCAGTCCAAATTTAGGTCACTCTTAGATTTTTGTACAAATTAGATATGTTGAGGGAGGAGGGATTGCCCACTGAATTTGAGGCCAGCAGACTAATAATGTGATTAAAAACATATATTTATTGACTTCTCTGATGACTTTTTGTCTGCCTGGAATGAGGTAACCTTTAGGAGTTGAAAGTCTATTAGACTATTTCTACTTAGGAAATGTCACTTTGGGAAGAGTAGAAGTTGATCCTTGGCAGGGAAGTTTCAAATCTAGAATTTTTATAAATATATTTTTATAGATGGCAATCCATCTAATGGAGCCATGAAATTATTGTGTGCCCAAAATTTCACAGTATGCACTTCCACAAAATCAGAGTATGGCTCTGTTTGAAATCATATCTATGTTCACCAGATGGTTCCGATCCATGGTTTAGCAGCATAGAAGCCCAGTCCTGTAAGATCAAAACTCATTAACTTTCCCTTAAATCATTTGGCCTAATCTGCTCTTTTGTTCCAGTCTTTAAAATTCAATTCAGACATTGCTATTGATGAGTTAATGGCCAGATAACTTCCTTAATAACTCTGCTCTCCTGATACGCTGTCTCCAGTTACTAATATATCCTATATACAGAAGCAATGCCTTCCTGGCTCCATTCCATCAAGTTCCTTGACCCCTTCACTGGTTGCTTCCTTAACAGATGTCTGGTTTTTGGAAGGTGAGGCCTTATAGAAACTTGTTCGATGTGCCTGATGCTTTCCTCCTTGAGAGCCCTATTATATATCACCATGCATTTTGGTTTTGGTGACTGAAAATATATCAGACTCCACAGAATGGATTAGCTCCCCTTTTAAAATTTTTTTTTAAATTTTTAAATTTAAAAAGAATTTTTTAAATTGTTCTTTCTTTTAACTCCTAAAGGTCACTGCATCCCAGACAGGAGAACTAAGGACTGGGACTGTATTAGGATTTCCATAGGATGGGATTTAAAAGAAATAGGATATGGTTCTTGCCCCAAAGATCTAGTTGGGGAGAACATGTGAGCATGCTCATATACAGACCCATAGGCTCATTGTGACATTGTGGTTGAACCATAAAAGTGCTGGGTCAACTATGCAAGACTAATAGGACTTCTCCTATACTCTGTCTTCCCCAGTAAGACCTGCATGGCTTGAAACTAAAACATAACCTTGTTGGGATCTCAGAGTTGGGGAACAAGGGTGGCTTTTGTTAGAACTTTCATCCTTGGGTAGTCAATTTTGTTTCAATTCTTCACCCTAGCTGTTCATTTAAAATTGATTCATTAAATATCTTCTGGGCACATCCCTCCAGAAGATCACTGTATTAAATACCATGGTTGATGCAAAAGAAATAGGATTTGATTCCTATCCCAAAAGTCTAGTTGGGGAGAAGTGCTCATGCTCAAACACAAACACATAGGTTCATTGTGCCAATCGGATTGAAATAGCAAAGTGTCAGGTCAACTATACCAACGAGTAGGATTTTTATTCAACATTCAGGTTGGAGCTAAGAAAGGGAAAAATCAATCACCATTTGATCAATTGATGAAGGTTATTTATTAGCAAGGAAGCTCAAGAAGAATGTACACATATCAGTTCACAGTCACCTCTGCCTCTGCCCCCCGAATTCCTAAACACTGGAGTATGTCATAGCAGGACACTTGCTTTGGATGGGAGTTAGTTGCAACCAAGAAGCAGTAGGACATTTGGTTGGGAGGCTGCCAGATGCAATAGCACAGCTCTCAGGGATGTTACCACTCTCAGCAGTGTGGCAGTTCTGCCATCTGCCATCATCAAGGATTCTTTTCTGGCCTTTGCTGAGTCTGAGACCTGCTGCCCAATAATACAATAAAAGGGGGCGGCTGAATATGCAGGGTTATATACAGCTTTTACTAGACTAAATCAGCAAAAGATTCAGTCCTGAACCAGTCTACCTTCTGCATGGATGGTTATTGAGTGTATCCTCTCAGACATCGGATATATAACCTCAATATCATCTTTGACTCGACCTTCTCCTTTACGCTCCTCTCACCACAGCACATCAGTTGTCAGATATGTGCATCATACAAGAATACATGTCTGCTCCCACATATGTTTCCTTTTCTACACTCATATGTCCTTATTCTAGCTCTGGTCCTTGTCACTCCTCTTCTGGCCTGTTGTGGTTATCTCTTAATTGATTTACCTGATCTAGTCTTTCCCTTCTCCTATGTATGCTCCATGCAGCTGCCAGAATAATTTCTAAGGCACTTTTCTGATCATGTCCTTCCACTTCTCCAAAATTTTCAGTAACTCTCTATTGCTTATAGCATAAAATGCAAACACCTTAACCTAGCATTTATGGATCTCCACAATCTGTTTCTGACTTCCAGTTTTATTTCACATTAGTCATCTTTATACACTGTATGTTCCAGACAAACTTGAGTCTTATGTATTCCCTGGACTTGGCATTCCATCTCTTATTCCTGTGTCTTTGCCCATGTCTCCCGCCATGTACTATCTCCTCCTCTCAGAATCTAGATCTACTTTCAAGGTTCAGTTGAGACTCTGCCTCCTACATGAAGCCCTCCTTGATCTCCTGTTGTTAGTGGTGTCTCTCTTCTCAAATCATCTTAAATCTGTGTGACAGTTCATGTATCATATCCAGCAGCAAAGTGTAAGCTTTGTGAGGATGGGGATTATCTGATTTTTAACTCTCTCTCTCCAGAGCCTGGCACACTACTTTGCTCTGAGTAAGTTCTTAATAAGTCATTGTTAAATTGAACTAAGTGGAACAGATTGGCAGAAGTGAATTCGGAGCCCAATGGTGAAGGAGACAAAAGATATGTCCTGACAGCAGAGAGCGTGCCATGTCTAAAACCAAAGAGGTAGAATCAGGGAAGTCGTGAATTAATTTGGCTGGAAACGAGACTAATTATATTTTTCCAAGAATAAAGAGCCTTCTAAAAATATAGTGTTTCAGTAGCCCCTGGATTTTACATTTTTCACTTACATAAAGATACACAATGAAATGAGTTAAGGTTAAGTGAGCACTATGTCTCTAGAAGCCCCTAGTGGTTCCCTTACCTAACTCTTGAGCCAGAGTTGATTAATTTTCCCAATTTATATTAAATATTTGTTTGCAATAAGATAAAGAGGACACATGAACTTTATTACAAACAAATATTACCTATCATTATCATGTTTTCAGTGTTGTGTGCTTGGGACAGTCACAGATAGTTATATATGTGGCTTGAATTCACATCCAGTAGATTCTCTTCTACAGAAAAGGAATCAAATCAGATCAAATAGCAAAGCTTTTAGTTGGGACAGAATAGCAAAGTAAATAAAAAGGAGAAAAATCATACCATACACATACGTGCTATACATCTCTTTCCTCTCCTCTTCTCTCTCTCCTCTCTCTTTTCTCTCTCTCTCCTTTCTCTCTTCCCTCTCTCTCTTCCCTCTTTCTCTCTTCCTTCTCCCTCTCTTCTTTCTCTCTCTTCTCTCTCACAATCAAGGTTAAGTGACTGGCCCAGGGTCACATAGCTACTAAGTGTCTGAGACTGGAATTGAGCTCAGGTCCTCCTGCCTCCAGGGTTGGTGCTCTACCCTCTGTGCCACCTAGCTGCTCCTAAAAGCTGAATCTCTCAAATTCTCATACTCCCCAGATAAATGAAGGGATGGACTGGATGACCTCTAAAGTATCTTCCAGCTCTAAACCTATGTCCTCATGCTCCTAGGGCTGCAACCCATTTTGAATACCTCCCATAGATCCTAGCAACTGACTGTGTCTCACTGATGCTCCCTGCAGCCTTCACATCAGCATTTAGTGCCTCTACACAGAGCTATGGCTGTCGTAGGCTGCTGGGCTTCATCTGTACTGACTCCTGTAATCTACAGGAGCTCTCTTCAGTCTCAGGCTTCTTTTTTCTCAAAGGAAGTATTATCTCTTTTTTGTGAAATTGCACAGTCAGCATGCCAAGAGCTAGTCCATACATTTTCAGTGCTTTTGCTTTTAGTCAGGCCTACAGCCTTGCCCAGACAATACACAAAAGAACCTTGTAGGTCAACTTCAGTTGTCCCTTGGGGATCCCCCTATACCTTGCTATTTGAGCTGGGGTGAGTTAATCTATCTCCTTCCATGTCCCTGGCAGCTAGTAGCAGGATCATGCCAATTCAACACGCCTCAGGCATGTACCTAATAACACTGTGACTTTGGACATTTTTTCATTTGTCCCCTTACACATAGGCCAGTGAATACAAGAGAAAAATACCTTTGACCTTTCAGTTACTATGTAGGCACTAACTGAGCCCTGAAATGAGTGTTTTATATCTCTCCTTGAAACATACATGGCTCTTTTTTTGGTGCTCCTATCAAATTCCAATGTGTATTATAGTTGTTTATGTACATGCCGCATCTCTTCTATTAGAGTGTAAGTTCTTTGTGTATAAAAGAATAATATTGGTTTTCATTTCTCTATCACTAGCCCTGTGCCTCATACATAATAGGTGCTTGCCTAACATTGGTTGAATTGTGTGATCTAGGTGGATGATTATTGCATGGAGAAGCTGGCTAAAATATGTGGTTTGAATAAAAGAACCAATGGTTTCCAGAACAATGTAGAAATCAAGAAGTAGCATTGGAGTGCGGAGAAAAGGTCAAAAATGTGAGCTAGGGTCCATCTGTAATTCAGTAATGGGTATCTTTCATTGTTCCCATATGTGTTCCATGTCTTGGCTCCTTGTATGTGATTATCCTGCAAAGATAAATTGTCTCCGTAAGTTTCTAAGGGCCTCCTCATCACAGAGAAAGCAAGAGGAATTGGCTTGCTAAGCATGGAATGTTTGGCAGAAACTCAGATTGTTGTCTGTTAAGGGCCATGAGTAACCTGTTTGGTGATTTGATGAGGAAGGAGTTTGGGAGGCATAGACAGTTTAAGTCTTTCGCATTTTGTGCATTTTTCCTCTTTTCACTTTCCGATTACCAAATGGAAATGTGATTATAATAATCCTATTCCATATGACCTCTGAGGTTGGCTGTGTTGGATGGATGATAAGCACCAAATGAAGCACAGGACTGATTAGCTTATTGTGCCATCATGCTTAGCAGTTCCATAGCATCAGGCATTCCATTATTTTAGAGACTTTTTGTGCCCTTTCTGGGCTAGAGAAGAGTCAAGCACATTTAATGGGAAGGATAACTTGGAAGATAGTTCATTCAAAGATTTTCCTGTGTTTTCCTCTGGTTATTTTTCTTAGTTCTGTAACCAAGTACTCAGATGATAGTTGTGGGTGTTTGTGTGTTTGAGTGTGAGTACACACATGCACATGCGTGAGGGTATAGTGAGAGCAAGCAGGATGAGGAGAACAGCAAGTAGGGTTACATTTGATCACTCCAATATGTCGCTGAACATTAAACTAAAAACTCTTTATTTTAGTGACTTAGTCTTGAATTAATTAGTAAGTAATTGTGTTGTATCATAGCATCATAAGATTTGGAACCAGAACAGAACTTAGATATTACCGCGTTCAGTTGGTGAAAGGAAGGGGAAAGACAGACTCAAAGATCTTCGAGATTCCCTTCCAGTCTAAATCTATAATCCTAAGGAGGGAGAGAGGATACTTTTGATTCCATATGCCAAATGAGGACTAATAGAAATGATTTCCCTCTTACCTCCCCCACCCACTCACCTGATCACTTGAGTAAGGGGAGGTGATTTGAAGACCTTAAAAAATTAATACAACAAGCCATTCTCAAATGTCCTTAATTCTATACTAAAAACTAAAATTCCCAAGGTAAATGTAGGAAAATTCAAAGGCAGCAAAACAAACATTTAGGGGAATTTCCTCAATCAGGAAAATGAATGTAAGGTTATGGAAAAAAAGTTTTTTCCTCTTTTTTATTTCTTTATTCTGCATGAGCATTAATGTCTACAAATCAATGGTTTCTCAAAGTGTGGTCTGAGGGTCCCAAGCCTTTCTGAGATCCACAAGGTCAAGATAATTTTTATAATAATATTAAGATGTTGTAATTTATAATATGGTGAATATAAATGTATAACCCAAATAACAACTTTTTTGACAGAGTCCTCAAAATTTTTTTAAAGTATAAAAGTTTTCTAAGACCAAAATGTTTGGAAACCACTGCCCTAAGTATACCAAATCTGATAGTTTAGTGAGCAAATCAGTGGAAATCAATAGATAAATAATTTACTTTTTTGTGTCCTTAGATTTACCAAATGACTTGAAATCTGTAGGTGATGTCAAAATATAATTGTTACATATATTTTTCTGCCCAGATTTAATTCTCTACTTCCCTCATTAAAATATTTCCCCTCAACTTCAGTTTTTCTCTAAGCGTAATATATCTAGTTTATATTGTGCAAAAACCTTATCCTGAGAGCCAGTCACTGCAGGCTCCCCACCAGTGGGGAGACCTTCAAAAGAGACTGACTGCTCACCAATAGTCTATGTTGCATAAAACAGACTCCCATTCAGGTATGGGTCGGAGTGCATGGGGTCTTATGTGGTTTCAATTCTGTGATTCTATGAATCAAGAGAGCCCAGAATAGCAAAATCATAGGATTATGGATTTAGTGCTGGAAGGGGCCTAAGAGACAAACAAATCTACCTCCCTCCTCCTTTCCAGTTTACATACAAGTAAATGAGGCTCAAAGCAGTTGGGTCTCTGTGTCAGACAGCTAGTAAATACAGTATAGTAAGCATAGTAAATATAGTAAGATAGTATTGTGTGTGTGTCTGTGTGTGTGTGTGTGTGTGTAGTAAATATAGGCAGGATTCAAATTCACATCTTCCTTACTCCAAGTGAACAGGGTTTTTGAAACAAACGTGGGAGGAAAAAATTAATCTATCACCTAGTTTATTCCCAGCCAAAACAGTTGTGATTGCCTTGGTTTTAATCATTACCCTAGCTCCTATTGCTTTTTAATTAATAAAATCACTTCAGTCATTGAGTCTGGGGTAGGTGTGGCAAATCTTTGGTTGTGAAACTTGATGA
Source organism: Trichosurus vulpecula (assembly GCF_011100635.1). Lineage (NCBI taxonomy): Eukaryota > Metazoa > Chordata > Mammalia > Diprotodontia > Phalangeridae > Trichosurus > Trichosurus vulpecula. The sequence goes on along the minus strand of NC_050573.1, from coordinate 407,131,396 downwards.
CTGACAAAATTTGAGGTCAAATTCATTTATAAAAAATACTTGAGGGGGCAGCTAGGTGGCGCAGTGAGTAGAGCACTGGCCCTGGAGTCAGGAGGACCTGAGTTCAAATCCAGCGTCAGACATTTGACAAACTTACTAGCTGTGTGACCTTGGGCAAGTCATATAACCCCAACTGCCCTGCCTTCCCCCTCCAAAAAAAAAAGAAAAGGAAAAACAGAAAAAATACTTGATTAGATTTATACGGTGAAGTTTAATTAGTGTATGTGTGCATACGTGCACACATGTAGGCACACACATACCTGGGCACGCACTTTGGATGTTGCTTCTGTTAGCACAGTCAAGGAGGCAGGGCAGTTGCTCATCAGTAGGAACATGAAGGCAGTAAGTCCTGCCAATACCCCCCCCCCAAAGCATCAGCCTTTCTCCCATTCTAAGGCTGTCTTGGATAACCTAAAGCCATGGAAACTCAGACCATCTGGCCTGGTTTTCCTACACTTGTCCCTATGCTGTGGTTGCAAGATTCTGTTGAGAAAGGAAAAAGCAAGAGAGCCAAGTGATGAGTAATGCATAAACCAATATCCTCCTCTCTTATATGGAAGAAAGGTGAAGGATCATTAGGACAGAATATTGTATACATTGTCAAAGTTTCTCAAGGTTTCTGAATCAGATTTTTTGCTTAAATATTTATCTTTATCAAAAAAGAGTATTCTCTATGGAAGGTGCAGGCATGGGGTAAGGGTGGGGAATAATTTTACTTTAAAGAAAAAAGATGTCAAATCCTTTTTTTTAAAGAGCCATGTAAAACATCTTTGTGGTAAAATAGTTTAACTCTGAAGGACCTGATGTTTCCCAAGGTGGCCTCTCTGAGAAGCCTTATGTGCCATACTGTGCCATAAACCATCTGAGTTCTTGGGCGCAGAAAACAACTGAAGAGCTTAGGGAAGGAAGTTATAAGATCATCAGAGTTGTATTACAGGCAGTAGTTTTAGAATTCTTTCCTATTTCTTTGAGAAGACCTATATCATAAATAAATGAATGAACAAACAAATGAAAACAAATTTAAATGCTAACTATGGGCTAAGCTCTAGGGATAAAAATAGAAAAACATAATCCCATCCTCAATCTACCATCCCCTAAGGAGCTAGAAGGCCTACAACTATCGCACATTGTATATTTTCTGACTTTTTCAATGTATTAATCAGTTGGGTGATTTTTTTCCTCCAAAAATACTATTTATTCTATGGAATAGTTCTTGGTGACGGGGGCGGAAGACTTGAGATAACCATGACCATGTAAGAAACAGAAGACATCCAATAAAAACTTATAAAAATTATATATTCCCTAGTATCAAGGACTTCACACTCTAATTTGGGGAGACCATGCATAGAAAGGTCTGTCAGAGACCATGGGTGTCAAAGGCAATGCTCACATTTCCTGATAATTCTTTTTTTATGTGTATATCCATGTTTTGCTTTAACTACTTTCATCTAGAATAAGGGATACCAATGTTGCATGCATTCCCTCAGTTATGTTGTGTTTCCATGTCTGTGTTGGCTCAGAAGTTTGAACACACAGAATATTGAAAAGGTATTGGCCAATCATGATCAGAGTACCTAAAAGTATAGCTGTTTCTGCCTATCTGCGAATATGTTACAAGACTAATCCACTTCCCTTAGGTCGGAAAGGGGGGAATGGGAATCAAATATCATGACACCTTTAGGAACTTACTCCAGGGTTTGTATAAAACTATGATGTGTCAATTAGTCCATTCGTCTGTATCTATAGATAACTATACCTAAACTATTTTCTACCTTATTGTGCCTCTTAAAATACTGGCTTCCTCGTCACTATTCGGTAATTTAATTAATTAGTCATATTAGCTGGTCTACTCACATAAAGGGGTTGAAGTCTTAGGTACTTACAATTTCACTTGTTAGTTAAGTTGATGCCGTGGTGGGATAAGCAACACCTCTTTTCATTTTCTTTGAAACACCCCATTCTTTTTAAGAGTCTCAAAGCCTAATGGGAAGCATGGTCCAATGTTTCAGAAGCAAGTCCAAGAAGATGCTTTGGGTAGGGAGGGCATTGTTGAGGGAAACATTTCTAGGTGCTCACCCTCTAGAATCACAGGTCATCAGGAGAGCTTTTCTAGTCTTGACAATTTGTCTCCTGATTTTCCATGAAAAGGTCAGTAACCTCATTTGCAACAATTAACTGCTAATCAGAGTAGCTGATATTAATGTTATTCTGTGCTTAGAGCTTTCCTCCTCTCTTGGGAATCATCCAAAATTTTCTGAAAAGTTTTTGATTGACTGGGCACTTAGCTTCAGTTACCTTTATTCTAGGACAGGGCCACGAATATGTCTGTGTGTGTGTCTGTGTGTTTAAATGGACTTCATCAGTCACTAGGGAACATGGTAAAAGTTACTTTTCTGGCACCTCACCAAACAACTCCCTCATCTTTTCGTTGGCATTGAGTAAAGTGTTTTCATCTGCTTCCAGGTTTTTGGTCCCTGAGGTAGGAGGGAGAAAAGTGACCTACAAATTGGAACTGGTCCCCCTGAAAAGGCATTCTTTGCCACTACCATTGATCCAGTCTGATTGAACCAAGTCTAACAATAATAATTCACATTTCTATAGGGCTTTGTGTTTTAGAAAGTACTGTCTTTACTGTACTTTCCTAATTGTGAGATAGTACAATTATTATCACCATTTTGCCAAAGAAAAGAGACAGAGTAAAGAAAAGTGACTTGTTTAGGGTCACGCATCTAGTAAGTAGTACTAGATTTGAACCCAGAACTAGTACAGGATTTGAACCCAGATCTTTTGATGCCATGTTTTCTTTCCACCGCAACATTCTTCATCACCACAGTACCATGCTTCCTCATTCTATAATGTTAATGTCTCTTGTGAATATATAGCATGTGTGGCATCAGTCCTAGTAAGGCCAAGTCACAGCACACAGTAGTTAATTTTACTCTCTGGAACTGCCTCCCAGAATTAGACACTACTGGTAAAGAGTTCCTTTCTGAACTTATATCTGACTCTGTTCAGAGACACAAGAGTATTGAACACAGGCACGAGACAGCCAAAGACCAAGAAGAATTAGCCATTCTTGTGCCTGGGAGAAGCATCACTTGCCTAGAGCAGAGATAAAGTTAATTGAGGAGAATGTCAGTCAACAAGAATTTATTAAGCTCTTCCTATGTGCCAGGCACTGTGCTAAGTGCTAGGGAGTACAAAGAAAAGCAAAAAAACAGTCCCTGCTCTCAAGGAGCTCACAATCTAATGGGGAAGATAACACTTACAAAACCCATACAAACAAGGTCAAAGTGGAAGGTAATCCTACAGGGAAGGCACTAGCATTAACAGAGACTGGGAGAGATTTCCTACAGAACTGAAGACTTGAAGGAAACCATGGAAGCCAGCTTTGTTTAGCTGAATGTGAATAGGAGCAAAGATGGTAGGTTGTTGGAGCAATTCATGGCCGGGGCTTGGCAAGGTATGATCAATGATAGGAAAAGGAAGCAGGGGATCTGAGAGTAGAGGATGATATAGAGTTGGATGGGTTCACCAAAAGGACAAGGTGGGGGAAGGGAGTAGGATATAGCTAGTATAGGTGTGATAACCTGGTGAAGAACTGAGGGGTGGAATGACTGGAAGTCATAGTGAGGATGAAAAATAAGTTTAGGGGTTGCATGACACAGGGGAAAATGGAAGGATAAAAGATTATGATCAGATAAAGAAATTTCAGAGTTCATGAACATGGAAGTGGAATACTCATGAGCAATGGCAAGATCAAAGGTATGACTATCTGTGTGTAGCAGAGGTGGTGTCATGGGAAATGAGTAGATTAACAAACTGGGAAATTAGGGTGTTTGAGGAAGTACCAAGATGTAGGTTTAAGTCCCTTAAGGGACTTAAGGCAGGATTTGGGAAGACAAGAAAACTGTGAAACTGGTAGTGAACTCATCGAGGAAGAAGGAGGTAACCTGGGGGTAGGTAGATAACTGCTACCAGAACCTTGATTGGGTGATATATATGGATCAAATGGATCTTTAAAGGAGAATGAGTAACTGAGTGATTTTGGTAGAGGGAGAATCTGAAAGTGACAATGGGAAACAAGGATTCTAACTTCCCCACCTTGACTGGTGAGTCAGGAAGGATGAGTAAAAGGGCAACCCGTACTGGAAAGGATGGTCTGTCATTGGAAGTGATCCAGGTCTCAGGGAGTGTGGGAAGACTGGAAGAGTGGGAAAGGAAAAGGTTTATGATGAAAGCAAGTTCCTTAACTATGGACCAGGTATTTCAGAGATCACTGAGAGGGATGGCTGTATCTGAAGTAGGGTGTTGGGTGGTGGGAGGTGTTAGAGGAAAGAGAGTAAGAATGTAGGCAGGGGAGACTGGAGAATGGGGCTTGTATAATAACAGCTTGGGATTTAAAATAAATAGACTGGAGAAAGTTTCATGCAATGCAAGGATGCTAGTCATTGAGGAATAAATTCAGACAGATTATTAATGGCTGGATTATTTGATTATGCCTTAAGGCCAGATAATAAGGTGGATAAAGAGCCTGACTTAAAAGCCTGGAGGACTGTGTTCAAGTCCTGATTATACCAGATACTAGCTGTGTGACTTTGGACAAGTCCTTTAACTTTCTGTTTTTCTAAACATCTTTCTAAGACTGTAAGTTGCAGAGAAGGTGCCAACATATATTGGTGAAGGGAATTTCCTCACTTGGAAGTTACAAATGACAATGAGATTACAGGTTCAGCCCCCTATCCTTTTATTAAGCCACTTCACCTATGTGAGAACCATGTTGTTGTGTCTACCTGTAATTATTATGCTGCTTCTGATACTATTATGCCTATCTGTGCCCTTCATGTGTCCTCGCCTTCATCAGAGATTAATTTGTAGCCCTGCAAAATTATTAGGAGTATATTAGTATTTTAAAAAAGTTAGCTATATCCGAGAGCAGCTCGGAATCCAGAAACGTATGATCAAGAAAGGAAGGGGGCGTGTATCATGTGGGGAAAGTGTGGAACAAGCCAGGGACAGTCAGAAAAAAAAAGCCCTGAAACCCAGTGTTAAGGGTACATGGGTGAAGGCTCCTAGCACGTCATCCATTGGCCCAAACTTGAAAAGAAATCAAATAGAAAAAGGAGTCTTCTTTAAGGTATGATCCCCACTTGACCTGGAAATGATCACTGAAGAATTCAATTATGAACTTAGTAGGACTGAATGTACAAATAGTCAAACAAAAACTATGGCATAAATCTCTAAATACTTTGATGATTCTGCCTACACATGTATAACCTATGTCAAATTGCTTTCCTTCTTAATGGGGGGGCACATGGGAAGGGAGAGAAAAAGAGAGAATTTGGAATTCAAAATTTGAAGAAAAAAATGGTAAAATTGTTTACACCTGTAATTGGGGGAAGTAAAGTATTAAGTCACCTTAAAAATACTTCGAAGATTCAATCACATCAATAATTTTTCCAATCTGCACAAAAATTCTTCTAAATCTTTAAAGCTTTAAAATCAAAAGTACTTCCATTTGGATTTAAAAATAACAACATAAATTTAACAAAATAAGTTACACTATGACTCGGTCCAAATGCATCAGTGTACTTTAAAAAACCTGTTGCCTTTGTTATTTTTATATAGCTGTAGTCAACACTTACATCTTCATTCAGTTCATTTCACCTTGCAACCTCATGTATTTTTCCCACATTTCTATACATTCTTGGCTTTTGTAAATTTATGACAGTATGATTGTAGTGGAAGACTGTGATTTATTCAGCCATCCACCGAGCATTGGCTATAAAAAACTAGGAGATACAATGGTTAGAGTGCTGGACGTGGAATCAGGAAGACCCAAAGTTCAAATTCTGCCGCGGTTAATTTTACTAGCTATATGATCCTGGGGAAATCATTCGAATTTTTCTCATTCTTAGTTCCCTCATCTGTAAAATGGGGATAATAACAGCATGTACCTCCCAAAATTGCTTTGAAAATCAAATGAGATAACATGTAAAGGGATTAATAAACCTTGAAGTGTCACATAAGTCCTAGCTCCCTTTTTTCCTGTCACACACTGCTGCTATGAGTGCTTTTCTAACTCTTTAATAACATCCTCAGGCCAAGGACTCAGCAAGAGCATCAGCTGCCCTGGCTAAGGAATGCTGTCCTCTTTAAACTGCCTCAGATTTCCCTTTTGTTGTTCTAACACCTCAAGCAGTGGCCAGCATGCCATATGCTCTGCTGTGTCACCATCTCACAAAGGAAAATTGCTCACTGGGTCTGGTTGTTTGGAACATTCCTCCCACTTTGGTGCTGGGCACTACCCTCTCTTCCCATCTGCTTCTGAGTAAGCTAATGGCATTGGTTCAGATTCATGAGGTAATAGATGGTCTGAGACCCAGCAGAAGAGTGCCTCGTTGGCCCCTGGCTCAGTATCAGAGTTCTGCGGTTTTTTTCTCACTGAGGGTACTTTAAAAAAAAACCCTACTCAATCAACCATTGGAAAAATTAAAAACTCAATTTAATCCAGTGCAACAACTATTAAACATTGTTTCTGATTGTCTAGTCTAAGAGGCACCATAGTTGAAAGAGTTGTTTGGTTGTTTCAGTCCTGTCCAACTCTTCATGACCCCATTTTGGTTTGTTGGGGTATTTTCGGGAGGGGGTTGGGTTTTTGTTTTGTTTTGTTTGTGGCAAAAATACTGGAGTGGTTTGCCATTTCCTTCTCTAGCTTATTTGACAGGTAAGGAAACTGAGGCAAATGGGGTTAAGTGACTTGCCCAGGGTCACACAGATATTAAGTGTCTGAAGCTGAATTTGAGCTTGGGAAGATAAATCTTCCTGACCTCAGACCTAGCACTCTATCCACTGCACCACCCAACTGCTTCAGTTGAAGGAGTACTAGCCTGGAAATCAGGAAAATTGCCTGGGTGCTAGTCCTGGCTCTGCCATTAACTAGTCATGTGACTCTAGTCACTTGAATCTCTCTGAGCCTCAGTTTCCACATCTGTAGAATGGGGGTTGGATCAGCAATCTCTTTTTATCCATAGTACTTAGCACAGTTCCTGGTACACAGTAAGCACTTAACAAAGGTTAATGGATTGATTGATTTATCTAAAGACCCTTTTAGCTGAAATTTTCCATGATTCTACATGTTCAGCATTGTTCTAGTCAGTGTGGAAGATACAAAAGAATTGTGTATATATTCACAATAAGGGCTATAAGGGACAGTTAATCATTCTAGAAGTCTATCTTTCATAAGCTTGCCGGACCACAGTGCTCTGGGAGAGGACATTTGGGCCATTGCTCAATAATGGCAAAATGACACCTAAGTCTCCTCAGCACATCATTTTTTTGTTTGTTTGGATTTTTTGGTAAATTTTTAAAAATTTTAAACAAATACAAAATGAGAAAAGAAAAAAAAACATTGCCATGTACACAACAGACCATAAGAGAGGATTCAATATAAAAAATAAATTTCAATTTCAAGAAAACCTATATAATAAATACGACACATTATTTTCAAAGCTGCCCACATTTGTTTCCTTGCTGGTTTTCTTTTGTTCTCTGCTGTGCACTTTTTACTTTATTTTTCCCCCTCCCTCCATAAAGAAGACTACAATTAAGCTTATATATATATATATATACATATATATATATATATATACACACATATATACATATATACACATATATACATATATATACACATATATACATATATATACACATATATACATATATACACATATATACATATATATACACATATATATACACGTATATATACACATATATACATATATAAACATACACATATATACTCATACACATATACATAAAACCATCCTGTGTTTATTTCCACCTGCTTCTCTGAAGATGGATAGCATCTTCCTTTACGGGTCCAAATCTTTCCATATTTTTCTAAATTGACCAGCTCATCATTTCCTACACCACAGCAATATCCCAACCTAATTACATCTTATCTGAAAGATTGTCTATGAAATTCACCCCCCCCCAATTTTCTGCATTCCTTCTATTCTTAGTTTCATTTTATTTATGCAAGAAAATTTTAATTTAAAATAATCAAAATTATCCTTTTTCACACTTCAACAAGGCTCTCCCGTATAATATAGTTTATGGTCTCATACTATTGAATCTACTTCATTTACATCTTTTTTCCTGGTTTCTTTCAAGTTCTTTACCTTCTGCTCTTCCAAATGAACTTTGTTATTATTTTTTGTAACTCTGTAAATAATTTTTAGTAATTTAATTGGGATGACATTGAATAAATAGATTAGCTAGGTAAAACTGTCATTTAAAAAATTATATTGTTTTTTTTTTGAAGGGGGAAGGCAGGGCAATTGGGGTTAAGTGACTTGCCCAAGGTCACACAGCTAGTAAGTGTGTCAAGCATCTGAGGCCGCATTTGAACTCAGGTCCTCCTGACTCCAGGGCCAGTGCTCTACTCACTGTGCCACCTAGCTGTGCCTATATTGGTTTTACCTACCCATAAACAATAAATATTACTTCAATTATTTAGGTCTGAGTTTATTTGTATAAAAAGTGTTTTATGTTCATGTTCATATAGTTCCTGTATCTGTTTTGGTAGGAATATGCTCAGGTGTTTTATACTGTCTAGGTATTTTAAATAATCTAAAACAACATTGAATAATATTGCTAATACATAGTGTAGTTTCTCATTTTTCCCCTTTTTATTAAATTTATTTTAACTTTAACTTTTTCTGAGATCATGATTATTATCCCCGATTTTTTAAATAATAAATTCTACTCCTGCCCTTTATTTTATCTTTGTCTGTTTCTCTCATTTTTATATTTTACCTAAGAGCAACATACTGTTGAATTCAAATTTTTAATCTGCTATACACTTTCATTTTATGGGCAAATTCATCCCATTCACATTCTAAGCTACAATTACTTGGATGTTTTCCCCCTTCCTATTTTTCCTCACTATCTTTCTCACCCTTTTTACCCTATCTTTCCTCACTTTTGTGCTTTCCTTCCATGGGCTACCTTGCCTTCCTATTTCTTAACCTACCTGTCTCTCTAAAAGTCCCTCCCTTATCCTCTTCGCCTACCCTATCCCCTTGCCCTCTTATTTCTTTCTGAATTTAGGAGACTTTTATATCCTTCTATACACAGACACACAGACACACACACACACAGACACACACACACACAGACACACACACACACACACACACACACACACACACATTTCCCTCTTTAATAGATTCGCAAAGAGAGTAAGGTTCCAGCACTACCTGCCCTCTCCCCACTAGCTTCTTCTGTATCAATTTTTCCTTTTATGCCTCATTTGTATGAGATAATTACTCCTTTTTATCTTTCTCTACAGTTTTATTTTTTTAGAATCAACCCCTCATTCTCAGCTCAGCCCAAGACTTTCTTTCAAACTACCCAAATAATGATGACAACCACAAGACTACTGTTAATATTGTCATATATACAAAGTAGACATTTTGATCTTATTGAGTCTCTTATAACTGGTTTTTAATGTCGGGTCTTTCCTGGGGTCTTCTCAAATTGTCTTAGGAGGACAACTATTTTGCCCCATGTATATTTCTGCTGCCCCGAGGTGACATTCTGTCTTTTTTTTGTGGAGGAAATTTGGAGAGCGGGAAGTTTTCTGGTCTACTCTGCCATCTTTCCAGAATCCTCATCATTTTCAATGTTAGCCATTGAAGAATTCATACAATTCAAAGAGATTCTCCAGTTTCTATTGGTTCTATGTCATCAAGTCTAACAACGTGTCTAGCCTAAATCCTTTATGGGGCCATTTAAGCCCATTTACTGTGACTAAAATGAGCCAAGGGCATAGAAGAACTGTAATCCTTTTGGCAGTTGGCTCCAGAGGACTTTTCATGATTGAATCTTTCTTGGAAGGCAGAAAACATATTTATGCTTCTTTTTATATTCAGCAGTTCTGAGCACAGTTCTTTGCATATACATAGTAGGGACGAACTGAATATATTTTAAAGTGAGTATAGCTAAAATAGGAAGGGAATTCACCCTTACTTTGCATTCCTCCAACCTGGAATTCAACCAGCCCTTATTCAAGCCAATTGTCCCAGCTCTTGGTTTCGCTCAGTCTTTATAACTCTCAAAACATAATGCTAGGCTTACTCACCTGTCAGGCCTTTGCTTAACTTATGAGAGGCAGTCCAGGGTAGTGGAAATAACATCAGCTTTTTTTTTCTTTGGAAGACTTAGGCTTGAGTTCTAGCTCTGATATTTAATAATCATGCAACGATCTCAAATGAGTTACTTAACATTGCTGAACCTTAGTTTTCTCATTTGTATAATGGAGATAATTATGCTTGATTTCATAGACTCTTCAGAGTCATCATAAACCATAAAGCTATTTGCAAAGCGTGTAGGACTACACAAAGGCCAGCAGTAATTATTACTGATTTTGCATAAAATGGGGCTCTAGAAGCAGGTAAACTATTTTCAATTATGGAGGTTCACAGGTAGAAAATTGTCAACTCATCTATTAAATAAGAATTCTCTACTAATAGTTGACCAAAGAATTGACAAAATAATAATGGCAGGTAGTTTGGTTTTACCACTGTCTGAGATCGCTGGAAGGTCTGGTTGTCAGGCATAATCACCTGAAGTCTCATCAATCCTTTTCCTAAGGAGACCTAGTAATTAAGAGTATTAAATAGATAGGTGACCTCAATTTAGAGATGACTAAACTATTCTTCCTAAAACAATACAATATGATACGGCAATGAAAAGGGCTTTAGCACCCCTTTCTCCCCTTTCCTTAAGTTATTTGAGATTTCTATTTGTTTAAATTGGAACTTTCCCCAGTCCAGATAACATCTGTGCCCCTTAGCAATAAGGAGCTGTTGGAGGTGTGATTCTCAAAGGACTGAGCATGAAACACCAAGACAGCTAAAGATGGCAGAGAAACAAGAAGATAAAGCTTCAAAGGAACTAGGACTATAACAAAGGGACAACAGTGGGGTGGGAGTTTATATACAGTGGGTCTGAGAGGCTGAGGAAGGGGGTAGCTTTATGGAAGAGTGAGATACTAAATGCCAGCAAAAGGGAAGATGCTTGAGGTCAGTGGCCACATCTTATTTATGCTCCTCCCCACCAGTGTCTGTCAGAGGATATGGCATTGGGGTGAGTAGGGCAAGTGGAGGGTGGGGGGAAAGAGGAGAGGAGACTTGAGACTTCCTTTATGTAGAAGATTCCTGGTATAGAAACTCCACCTACCTTGCCGATACCTATGCTTCTGCTCACTTGGCCAAGTTACTCCATCCTGATTAATCCTTGTAGTTGCACATGTCTCCCATATCTCTGACCAATCAGGGCTATGAAGGGGATCTTCAGAAGACATAGAATCTGTAAATAAGAGTCTTAGAGAGCTCCCGAGGCCCTGAGAAGTTATGTGTCTTACCCTAGGTCACCTTACTTATGGAACCACAAAAGGCTGTATTGAATCCATGTTTATTGATGATTTTATTTTTAATACCATTGCCATTTTCCCTGAACTCTACTCCATAGGGCCCTACTTATAACAAATAAGAACAGTCAAGAAAAATAAACCAACACTTTGGTCATATCTGAAAACATATGCCTCATTTTGTACTTGTGGTCCACCACCTTTCTGCCAAGAGGAAGGAGGCAATTCAAAATCCTCTCTCTTTCCTTCCAGCAGCCTTTCCTAGGAGAAAGAGAATGAAACCTTCCTTTCTGAGATCCAGAGGAAGCAGCAGAACTGCTGACCCAATTAACAGGCAGGGAGAAGAAGTCTACTCTGCAAGCCAAGATAGAGGGTGTCCAGTTAAATAATACCAGCCTCACTGGACAGTGGGGAGTCACAGGATCATAGATAGAGAGCTGAAAGGCACCTTGAAGGTCATCTTGTCTAAATCCATTTTACAATGAGGAAACTGAGGCCTAGAGAAGTTAAATGACCTGCCCAGGGGCAGGGTAATCAGCCAAAGGACAGGGGTGGAAGTCAAGTTGTCTGATGATAAATCTGGTCCTCTGCCTATGACACTGCATTTTTCCTTAAGGAAAAGCTGATGTCTTGCTATGTCAAGCTAAGTCAAGTTGGCTTGACTTCTTCTTTTCATACTTAGCTCCACTGAGAAGTATTTTTAAGGGTTTATGGATAAACTGCCTTATTTCTTAGCTCAACACAGAGATATTAGAAGCTCAAGAAATGTGTCACTGACCAGGGGAAGATTAGGTTTCTGTTTTCATTCCCTATCAAACGATATCATCATTTTTGCTAAAAGAAAACATCCTGCTGGAGGTTAGCATGGAGGTCAGGGGAAGGTGTGTTTCAGAAATATTCACTGGTTTAACTTAGCAAATTTGGGGATATCCATAACAATTCAAGACATAGACAAGGTACATTTGTAGCCCCAGTGAGGGAAAGTCTCAATGGTGGGATATAATAGCGTGTTCAGGACATTGAGGAAGAATTTTGCCTAGAACAAAGTAGCCCTTTGCTTAAGTCAAAGGAGGGGCTGTCCTATGACCTCCAGGATGAACTGGCCAGGAGTGGTGATACCTTCACTCCTGGCCAGCTCTCTTGTGACAGAAATTATACATTAAGAGTACTCTTGTCACAGGCAAGGGGACTTAGGAAACATGTTCTTGAATTCACCTCCGTTTGAGGGCTCCTTCTTTGGAATCCAATCTGAACTTCATGGAATGGACAAGGCAAACAGAAAGGTGGAGGAGGAGGAGCATTTGTGTGGTGCCTGTCCCTCCTGGGGCCCATGGGTCTAGAAGGAGGAGAGAAATGAAAGGGAGAGAGAGGGACAGAAGAGTTAGTCCCCTCCCCACCCACTTCCCCAAAGCACGATCCTGTCAGGCCACCTGCTACTGTCCATTGAATGAGAGCTCCCGGATAACTTAATGGGCTCAAACCTTGGGAAATTTCACAGATCTCCTTGCATCCTAGCAAAGGGGGCCCTAAGTCCCCCTCACTAAACCCAACAGTGCCCTCAATATATTGTTCTATATCTCTTCTCACTTCAACCAAATTCCTTGTTTCTACCTTCATAACATCTTTCATAAACATCTTCTTCTTTCTACTCACCCCACCTTAGGTCCTTATCTCTCTCCTGGACTGTCCGCAGAACCTTCTAATTCATCTCCTTGTTTTATCTTTCCCACTCTAATCTATCTTCTTCCAATCAGTTGCCAAAGCAATTTTTTAAAAAGTGAAGATCTGACCATGTCATTCCCTTACTCAGTAAATTCCAGTGGCTCCCTATTACCCCCAGTGCAAAATATAAAGTCCTTTGTTTGCAATTTACAGCTCTCTCCAGCCTGACTTCTTCCTAGTCTCCTTATACTTTTCTCCTCTCCACATTCTCTACAACAGAGCTAGTCCTGCTTGCTCTTTCTTATGTATGATACTCTATCTCCGATTTCTGTGTCTTTGCCCTGGCGGGCTCCCTTGGCCTAGAATACTCTCCTTCTTCATCTACCCTTTAGTTTCCCTGGCTTACTTCAAAACTCAGCTCAAATTCCACCTTCTACAGGAGGCTTTTCCTGTCCTCCCTCCCCCTTCTTCCTCCCTCCCCCTTCCTCCTCCCAGCTTCTAGTTTCTTCTTTGAGATTACTTTCTGTCTACTCTGTAGATACTTTGTATTCTTCTGGTTATTTACATTTACTTCCCCATTAGATTGTAAGTTCCTTTAGGGAGCAGACTGTTTTTGCCTTTCTTTGTATCCCTAGCACTTAGCACACCATTCCTGGTTCACATAAAACATTTCATAAATGCGTTTTTGTTGGCTGACCAGATGGCCTCTGAGAGCTTTTACTGCTCTAGAGCTCTAATCTTATGAATGTTTAAGAGGAGTTAAGCCATAGACCTCTCCTGCCAGGGACTGGATCCTTTCTGTGGAAAATGAAAAGAGAAAAACTCCAGTTGTTCAATGATTACCAGCTCTGGGATGAGAAGGTTCTCATTCCAGAGATTGACTCCTCTGGGGGATGTGGATTAGGGGAGGTGGGGGAGGAGGAGAAGACTGTGGCTGAGCTAATATGGGCTTTGTGATATCTTTGCCATTGTCACGAATACAATCTTGTAAAGTTTATAGGAGCAGGGCAATTTTGGGGCCATATTGTTGGGCAATAACCTTTTAAAATGACATGATAATTTATTCCATCAATCCCACCAAACATATCCTGTTGGTGCATGATGTGGTAGTGTGACTTCAGGATAATTAACCCTACTGAAATAATTAGGTTATCCCCCCCACCCAGTGACTTTCTTCATAGACTGAAAAGTCCAGATACACTGGAAGCATTTGAGGTAGTTCCTCATTGGACTTTCCCTAGTCTGCTGCTATCTAAATAATCTCTTTGAGGTATAAATAAATGCCTCTTCTCCCTACTGGAGGCATTATGGGACTTTAAGATGATAGAATCATAAATTTAGAGACAGAAGGATGTAGCACAATCTTGCCTCTTCATTCTACAGATGAAGAAACTAAGACCTAGAGAGGATAAGGTGATAAATAGAAGAATCAGGATTTGAACCCAGATCCTCTGATCCCAAACGTGGCACCCTATACTTTTTCCAAATAAGAGATTCTTCACTTCTTGTATCATGGACCCCTTTAGCAGTCTGGTGAAGCCTATAGAACGCTTCTCAGAAAAAAGAAGTTTTTAAATGTATTTAAATATGTTTATGTCTAAAACAAAATACATAGGATTAGAAAGAAAACCCATTCTATTGAAATGTAGTTATCAAAGTGTTTTCTTTTTTCTTAAGTTTGTGGACCTCAGGTTAAGAACTCCTAGTTTAGGTCTCTCAGAGGTGGAGAACCTGTGGCCTCAAGGCCACATATGGCCCTCCAGGTCCTCAAGTGCAGCCCTTTGACTGAATCCAAACTTCACAGAACAAATCCCCTTAATAAAAACATTTGTTCTGTAAAACTGTTTTGTTTTACCTGAAGTAGACAGCCCTGATTGTTTTATGTACAATAGAATCCTATAGATTAGAAGTATAGGCTTTTTATGCATTATGCATAGAAAATTTGATTAATTCTCTATAAAACTGATTCCAACATAGCTAATGGCTATTGACCTTGGAGTTAAGGGTTTTTTAGAAGGGAGGATGTAGATTTGTTTAAAAAGATTTGCTAAAACTAACCCATACCAAATAATTTGCAAGGATATTATTGATACATTGGGGATAAGGATGGGTAATCAACTACAGATTCAAAGAATCTAAGATCCATCCCTGTCCTAGATCAATTCACACAACTCATTCATGAGGCTTTTGGCTAGGGAATGCAGTTACATAGCCTGAGATGGAATTGCTAGTGCTAAAGGTGACTTTTGAAACATAATTCTAGTAGTTCTACCTTGACATTCCCTTCCCTTGACACTCCCTTCCACTGAGCCACCCGAGCACAGAAAACTGGAGGACCGACAGCCCAAAATCGGAATCAGTCAACTAAATACAAACTTGATCCCTTATCTCAGTAGTGGAAATTTGGAAGTTCTAAGGTAAGGTTACTCTCAAACATTCAGGAAACTCTTCCTCTTGAAGAATTAATGGTAACCCAGCCCTAAAAATAATCAAATGATAATATCATAATTCTATTCAATAACTCCACAAATGTGCCTATAGTGAATAATCCTTATTCACTAACTATAATTTTCATACTCACTATTCTCATCCTCTCACAAGCCACAATTGAGATGCATAGGCAACAACTTTGTGAAAACTAGAAACTATAGAAGAGAAACTCTTCATACTCTCAAACTTACCTAATGGTGGATCATAGGCTGCCAATGGGCTCTAGATGAATCGCTATACTTCATAGGCCAACTGTGGATACCCCTGCAGAATCTGTGGCCTAGCCATACTTTCAAAAATCAGAGGATAGGGTCAACCATTCTTCATCACCCAAATTGTCTCATGGCCTTCTGCTTGGAACTTTCTACCTTCATGAACATTCACTAGTTGTTCTACTGAGTCAATTGTTCTGGAAGATTCATGAGAACCCCAAAGTCCATTCATCCATTTTTGGGACAATTTCTGATCCTAATAGAAAGCCAAATAGTAGTTATAGCTTAGGATGTGTTTGGCTTCTGATAGTGGTATAAGCAGCTGCAGATGGTGGCTGGAAAAGGGTATGGACCTGAAGGGAATACTTGGGAACTGATTCATAACTGACATCCCCTGGATTTGGCCCACATTTTTCACCAGTGGTACCCAGGCAAACTCAGCCCCATAGGGAATGGAATGATGCTCGTAACAGCTGACACACATTGGCAGATCAGTATCATAGGCAGAAGATAATCAAAAAGCTGACTAGTCACGATACTCGATGAACATCTGCCTGCTGCTGCTGTCTCTGCAGAACCTTCCTTGTCCCACAACCTGTGTTTTCTGGACCCTTGTTTGGGTAAGGATTATATTCCTGGTTGCTCTACGTTTAGCATTTCTCACCTATGCTCCCCCTTCTGCCATGACTATGGGTGGATTGCCTGATGACGTATTCATACAGAGTAGATAATTAACAAGTGTTTAAACTGATTTGAATTTGTGTGTACTATCAGTTGCTTCTCCTATGGCATAGTCTCCTAAAGGCAAAAAATATTGCATTTATGTGAGTACTTTTAACTTGGTGGGGGGTGGCGGGGGACTGATTTGTGATTTTTTTTATCTATGTAGTGACCTCTCTCTACTAATAAAAATTCTAACAATGCGGTTTGGCAATGCACATTTTGTAGTTTATAATCTTATGGCATCACTGCAAGATTAAGTGATTGTACCAGGGTCACACAACCAGTAGATAAAAGAAGTGGGATTTGAACTCAGGTCTTTCCACTAACTATGTCTTTTATATATAATTACTCTGACAATAATGAATGAGGCCATGACTGCAGAAAAATACCATATTTCCCAATGTATGAGATGCACCTTAATTTTAGGGCCCGAGATTTGAAAAAAATGTATTGCATAAAGTTATCGACCTCAAGTTTTATTCATTTGCTCATAGCTTTCAGGCATCTTTCGGGCAAGTCTGGTGCATGTACACATGCTTAGTCCATTCTGTTTCATGAACCTGCAGCACCAATTGTGTCCTCCTTTGAAATTTACTTCTTTTTCATCAGCAATTCTTCTTGCCTCATGGTGAACCATCTTTGTGGACACAGGAATTCCAATTGTCCTTTGCTCTTCAATCCATATCTTCAATTCCCTCTCTAAATCAGCCCATTTTGCTGACTTGCTTCTCATAGCCTTCTTCTGCTGTGGAGTTTTCAGTAGGGTTTCTTCTTCCCATAGCCAGCCTTGGATTGTTTTCTCAGTTGGAGGAGGACCAAACTTACGTTCAGCAACACGATTTCCATTCCCTTTTGCAAACTGGATCACTTTTAACTTGAATTCAACACCATACAAAAATTTTTTTCTGAGCCATTTCTGGGCAGAACGTGGCAAAATGTAACCTAATATACTGGTAACAAATGCGAAACAATGAGCACAAAGACAACAAGCCTGAAAAAGTGGGAAATGCAAGTAAAAAAATCTACAACAATGAGCGCAAAAACAAGTGTGGAAAAAGCAGGAAGTACAAGTAAAAAAAAAATCTACAACCACTGTATAAGAAGCACCCAGTTTTTAGAACTCAAATTTTTCGAAAAGGGGTGCATCTTATACATGGGGAAATATGGTACAATGGGTTTTGTTTTACATGAAGTAGACAGCCCTGATTGTTTTATGTACAATAGAATCCTATAGATTGGAAGTATAGGCTTTTTATGCGTTATGCATAGAAAATTTGATTAATTCTCTATAAAACTGTTTCCAACATAACTAATGGCTATTGACCCTGGAGTTAAGGTTTTTTAGAAGGGAGGATGTAGATTTGTTTAAAAAGATTTGCTAAAACTAACCCATGCCAAATAATTTGCAAGTATATTATTAATACATTAGGGATGAGGATGGGAAATCAACTACAGATTCAAAGAATCTAAGATCCACATCTTAGATGTAAGGTGCCCTTACCATCATATTGTCTAATCATTACTTGAATCAAGAATTTCTTTCACAACATCTCCTGGAAATGGTCATCTGTCCTCTAGTTAGAAGCCTCCAGTGTCAAGGATCTGCTTCCTCCCAAGATAACCTATTGGGTGGGGAGGGGCAGACAGCTTTCATTGTTGGAGAGTAAGCCCCAATTCTGACTCTATAGTTTGTCTATTGGGCCCATTTCTGCCCTCTGAGATGACCTCTTCTGCGTTTCAGAGAGGTCTTCTTTCCCATGAAGACCCTTTAAATATTTGAAGACCATGTTTATGCCTCCCCTCAAGTCTTGGCTTCCCTCTTTCAAAGTGATCATCCCTATTTCCTTCAACAGAGGCAATGAGAGCTCAGGTGTTGATCAGAAACATCCAAGGCAATTTAGCTCAGGCATCATATTGTATCTGATTTTGTTTTTAAAGCCAAATCAATTTAAGGTGGCATGGCACCAGCCAGACTGGACCCATTTAAAGTGGGCCAGTTTCTCTAACAAACTTGATATTTATAGGTCCCTTGTCTCTGAAGAGCTCACAGCATTTAATTCTCACAAGCCTAGTGTGAGGTCCCAAAACAAAGGGTCCACTCTTCTAGGCAGATCCACATAGGAAACTCTGAGGGAGGAGGGGGGAAAAGGACATAGGAATTAGAAATCCCCAAACCATATGCATCAATTTGACAAGAAAACATCCAGCTATTGTCAAGAAATGGTGTTTTGTGAGGAAACACATAATCAAAAGGCTTATATTTCAAGGAGATACTCTCTTTTTGCCACAAACATGATTAAGTATAATGTTGTGTTAGTTCAGATTTTCATTATTCATAAAAGAAAATCAAATAGATTCAGAGACTCAAGGACAAAGCAGGACAGCATCATTGCTTAGGCCTCCTTGTTTAAAATCTAGGGGAGGTAAATAATTGAACTGTTCATTTTCCATCCTTTACACTCTTTATCTGCTTAGAGGGAAAACATAATAGTGTTTACTGGGATTCAGGTCAATCTGACAGACACTTATTGGGCCCCTGCTGTGGAAGCTGCACAGTGCTAGGTATTGTGGGGAATACTGGAGAAAGCAGAAGTCCCTGCAATAAGGGCTTACAGTTAGTTGAGTAGTTAACAAAAGCATTTGTCTGCCAAAAGTTCTTTAGATCACCTAGGTGGAATTCTCAGGTAACCTTATCCATGGTAAGACTAGTATCATTCCCATTCTATGTCCAGTTGAGGCATTTAGCTGAGACCTTGGGCTTTATGCCACATCCCCACTGCCAACTACTGTTTGGAAACCATGTTGACAGCTGGTGCTCAGAAAAGGCCTTGAGGCTCAGAAAGGTATCATCAAGGTCTCAAAGGGCTGAGAGGAGACTAGCTATGTGGCAATAATACTTTCTTCCTCCTTCCATGCACCAGCCCTCATACTGCCAATGTGCTTTTGTAACATCTGCAGCATTTAGCCTGGAGAAGAGAACTGGGGGGAGGGGGTGAGATTGCTGTTTTCCAGTATTTGAAAAGCTAGAAAAGATATTGGACTTATCTGGTTTGACCCCAGAGGACCAAACTAGAGGCACAGGGTGGGAATGAGAGAGACGGATTTAGGCTTGATGTAAATTTCCTAACAAATGAAATATGGGCTTCCTCCAACTTTAGGTCTTCCAACAGATGATCAGTGACCAGAGTCTGCAGTGTTGTAGAAAAGTCTTTTGGGGGATTCTAGATATTTTATACAGCCTCAAATTTCTTCCAACTATGAGATTCTGTTATTTTTCCTTAAAAACTGCTTTTGACTCTCTTGAAATAGATTTCGCCTGGACAAAACTGTCGGCAGATGGAGGAATGGTCACACAATATGATTTGTCCTGAGTCTTTCAGTCACCTATAGATGCTCTGCATTGGGTCAATTCAATTCATTTCTTAAACGTTTTCAAACAACTAGACCTATAGTAGGTTTGGGGGATACAATAGATTCAGACCCTACTCTCAAGGAAAGGGTAAAGAAGAGAAGTATATCTGAAAAAAAAAACAACAAAAGAGAAGAAAGAGGAGTTCCCATGGTCCCAAAAGTCCCTCCTTGAGGGGAGGGGCTATTTAATATTTTTTCTTTAAATCCCCAGCTTGAGATAACAACTAGGTAGCAAAGTGGGTGTGGAGTTAGGAAGACCGGAGTTCAAATCCAGCCTCAGACAGCTGCTCTATGACCCTGAAAAAGTCACTTAACCTCTATCTACCTTAATTTCCTCAACTGTAAAATGGAGATAATAGCACCTACATCACAGGGCTTTTGTGTTCAAATAGTATCTGGGATAGTGTCTGTTCAGTGCTTAGATAGTGTTAGGCACGTTGGTGCTTAATAAATGCTTTATTTCCTTTCCTTCCCCAGCATGTAATAGGGTCAGGTGACCTTTGCCAGAGCAGGTATGTGCCTAGGTATGTGCCAGTCTTCATTGTGTGATCAGCATTTGAGGAGCTATGATTATCAAGCCCTGGAAGATGTGAAATATCTCACTGACGCAGTTCTAAGTCATGGGAAAATATAGGATAGGACTCTAGATCTAGAACTGGAAAGGAACTTTATAAGCCATCAAGCCCAACTCTCTCACTTTGCAGATAAGGAAAATGAAGACCAGAGACATGAAGTATTTTGCCCAGAGTCATACTGCTGATAATTATCTAAAGTGGGATTTGAACTTGGGTCTTTCTGATCTCCAGGCCAGTGCTCAATCCACTAACAATCCACAGAAGTGGTTGACACACAGAAAAAGAGAGGATTCAGAGAGAAGTCAATTGGTAGGGACTCTAGACACAAGTCTGTATGTCAACTGATGTGTATTGAGAAAGAATGGGGGCATCTGAAGAGTCCAAAGGACCAGTTACCTTTCTAAAGTGTTGTCTTCAATTTCCAATCCTTAGAGCCAGCTTCCACTGGGGAATCGGAGGCTCAAGAGCAGATAGATGGGCCTATTGGTCCTGACAAATAATGCCACAATCTAGTTTTTCTCTTGGGGAGCCTCACATAATCTGTGCCTTTCAGAGTCAGATTTTGCCTGATGCCAGCATATTCCCTTTTCAGAAGCTACTTTCGCAAAACTGTAGCTAAGTTTGGAAAGTTGTGATTCTTTAATTGTTCCATTAGGGAGAAATGAGAAGCACTCTGCCTAGCCTCCCCTGCCTAACTCCCCAGTGGGATTCAGTATGGTTAGTGAGTTTGCAGAGAAAAGACCAGATGCTAGGCTGAGATGGCTTGTGGAATAACAGTAATCACTAAGGTGTGCTCTTTTCCTTGGGATGGCACTGGATTTTTTTCTGTTACTTCTTCCACTGGCTCTTAATAAGAAACATCCGTGGAGAGAATCTGAAGGGATAGCTATTGAGATAGACTCATGATTAGGCCCATCCCCTTTGAAGGATGCGGTTCTTAAATTTTCTGTCTATTCTATAACTGATTCCAGAAACAGCTCAGCAAGCCTAATGATACTGCCTTGACATTTGAGCTCAAGAGGCTCAGAGGTAATGGAATAGGCTGTAGGGAGAGCAAGCTATCTCAGATGAGCTGGGTAAACAGACCTCACTCCTTGTGCTTTGGTTTGTCTCTGGGGCAAGGAAAGTACTTTCATGCCATGGGCATGGGGGCAGGGGAAACAAATCTAGAATTAGCCAAAGATAAATTAAGGGCAGTGTATTCACTTCACAAAAAAAAAAAACTTTACATAAGGCTTTATCTTAGAGTTTCTTTAATTAGCAAGTTCCCTAGGGCACATATAACATTTGTTCGTTTATTTAGCAAACTTTATCAAGTACTTAGTATGGAAAGAGTGCTGTGCACTGGGATGAGGTGAGAAAGGGCATCAAAATATAAAGATAAAAATGGGGGAGGGAGGAGGTGGTAGAGAGATGATGTAGATCTGAGAATAAAATAATAATTTAAATATACAAAGATAAATGGAGTAAGGCCTTTGCTCTCAAAGACCTTAGGGAGGTAACTGAGGAGGGAGAGATGATTTATACACAAGTAACTGAAATACAAATTTGGAAAATACCAAGTACGTAAGAATTTTTTTTTGAAGTGCTATGAGCTTAGATGAGAAGAACTGGAAGAGAGAGGTGTTAAGGATGGGGGAAGAGGAATATTTCAACTTTTTTTTTAACTAGACCTGTGATTTTACTAATGTCAGTGAGGAAACTCCCTCTGCCAGCACAGGTTGACACCTTCTCTGAAACTTAGAGCAGAGGATATTTATATGGAGTCAATGGAACACCCAGGCATCCGTGAATAGATTTTGGGGTGAAGGAGGAGTGTCTATGAACTTAGATGGGTGAAAAATTGCATCTTTATTTTTACTAAACTCTTACTGAAAATAAACATTTCCTTCTATTATAAATTTTACAAAAGACAACAGTGTCATCCCCAGGTATCCATAGGCTTCACCAGGTCACCAGTAGGATCCATGCCACCGAAAATCTGGAGAACCCTTGGCTTAGAGAGTCGCCCCAGATAACAAGAAGTGAAGCGACTTTCCAAAGTCATACAACTTTTATGTGTCATAGGTACTTTAGGGTGTGCAAAGTGTTTTACATCTACCATCTTTTTTAAGCTTCAAAATGACCCTAGTTATTACCCTCATTTTACAGAGGGGCAAGCTGAGACTCAACAGAAGTTACATAGTTTGCCCATCCTCATACACTTAGGAAAGTCAGGAACATGATCCAAATCTAGGTCTTTCCTGACTCCCCATCCAGGACTTTCTCCAACTGGACCATGAAAAATGCAAGGTATTATTATTGTTGTTATTAAAAAATTGTGAGACCAGTTGCTTGAGACAGCTCAGGTTACAGAGCTATTTGGTTGGCTAAGCTTGTTGCTTTCATTTGGTTTCTTTGACAGCATTTATACACAGACATTTCACTGGTGTCGTTTTCTGTTTCGTTACACACAAGTGTCTTTCCTTCCAGAACCACCAGGAAGGAAAAGCTGACTTGACTGTACATTTTATCAGACTAAAACAAAAGGAGGCTGTGGAGCGAGCAATCGAATGTGGGGGAGATAAATCGAAATGCACTTACCCTACGTTTGAAAATAGATCTCCCAGAAGCCGTTCTCTAACAGAAGAACTTTTTTTAAAACTATACTCTTTTCTTATTTGGTGTGATACAATTGGAAAAGGATTGTCTTATGAATCAGAAGACCCAGGTTTGAATCCTGGCTGAGTGTTTTTGCTATCATGTGACCTTAGAGGAGTCACCTAATCTCTTTGGGGCTCAGTTCTCACATCTGCAAAAGCAAAAGGGTTGCATTAGATGGCCTCTATATATAGTCAATGGAACACCCAGGCATATGTGAAAAGGTTTGGGGGTGGAGGGAGAATGTCTATAAACTTAGATGGGGGGGAAATTGAATCTTTATTTTTACTAACCTCTTACTGAAAATTAGCATTTGCTTCAATTATGAATTTTTAAAAAGACAACAATGTTGTCCTGAGGTGTCCATAGGCTGACTCTTAAGTCTATGACTATGGTTTCCAACCCAGTTCTTCTGTTGGCTTCAGGGAAAAGGATAAAATGAATGAATTAATTTTAAAAAAAACATTCATTCGGTGTTTGATATATGCTAAGCGTTGTGCTATGATGCAGCTAAGTGGAGAGTGCTGACCCTGGAGTCAGGAAGACTCATTTTCATGAGTTCAAATCTAGCACTTACCAGCTGTGTGACCCTGGGCAAGTCATCTAACCCTGTTTTCCTCAGTTTTCTCATCTGTAAAATGAGCTAGAGAAACAACTGAACTGAGTGAACAATAAAGCACTGTGCTAAGTCCTGATGATGCAAATACAAAAAAAGGCTTTTCTTGCCCTCAAAGGAAGAAATATAAAGGAAAACACTTAAGGGAGAAGAGTAAAACTACAGCCAAAGTCTATCCCACTATCTTCTGTGCATTCTGTTCCCATTTCTGTATTCTTTACTGGTTCCCCCATCACCTCTGTAAAAGCCCCCAGTCTTTTTATGGGGCTTTAAACTTCACTGTAACCTTGATTGTTGGGACAGGTGGGGATAAACTCCCTTGCTGGTGGTGTGTGTTTGGGGGTGGGGGATGGGACCCTGTTGCTGGTTTGGTTTCCCTCCTCACTCAGAATCCAGATAAGGTGTGGAGGGGTAGCACGATGACAGCAGCTACCTGTTAAAGCTAATATATAAAGCTTCTGAATCTGCTAGTAGATTTCAATCTATCAAGATCCCCTGATCTATAGGATGGAGTCCAAAAGTCTTAGCATGATGACCAAGGCTCTCGAATATCTGTGCCCAACCTACCTTTCCAGCCTCATTCCATTCCTGTTCACTTCTGTTGAGTCTGACCTACTTACAATTCCCCAAATATATCATGCAGCCAGGTGGCACAGTGGATAGAGTATGGGGCCTGCAGTCAGAAAGGTTTGCCTTCCTGAGTTCAAATCTGTCCTCAAACACTTACTACATGTGTGACCATGGGTAAGTCACTTAATCCTGTTTGCTTCAATTTACTCATCCATAAAATGAGCTGGAGAAGGAAATGGCAAACCACTCCAGTATCTTTGCCAAGAAAACCCCAAATGAGATCGCGAAGAGCTGGACGTGACCGAAGCTACCTCAGGCTCATTCCAGCCTCTGTGTCTTTGTTTATCGTAAAGTGTCTTCCCTTCCTCCCTTTCACTAACTCATTCTTTAAAGCTCACCTCAAATGGATCTGGAGTCAGAGGATATGGGTTCAGATTCTCTGTCGTTTACTACCCAAGTACCCATGTGACTGATAAGTTGCCTTACCTCCCTGGCCTTCAGTGCCCTTATTTATAAAATAAGAGGATTGAACTCAAGAGTCCTTCTCCATCTCAGTCTCTGATTTTATAATTCTACATGTCTGAGGCTTCCTTGACCATCCCCAGCCCGCAATGATTTCTCCAGAAATGTGCTTGTAAATGTTTAATAACTTACTTTCTCCAGGGGAAAAAAGTGTAACCACAACATACTTTTAAGTTTAATCATTTTCTGAAGTCTGTTGTTCTCTGGTCATTTTTCAGTTGTATCCACCTCTGCATGACCCCTTTTAGGGTTTTCTTGGCAAAGAGCATGAAGTCGTTTGCCATTTCCTTCTCAAGCTCATTTTACAGATGAGGAAACTGAGGTAAACAGTGTTAAGTGACTTACTCAGCGTTACACAACTATTAAGTGACTAAGGCCAGATTTGAACTCAGGAAGATGAGTCTTCCTGAATCCAGGCAGGGCACTCTGTCCACTGTGCCACTAGCTACCCGTGTACTGCCTCGCTGCCTCTTTTGAAGTCTAGAGTCCAGACAGTCAAAAAAAATACCCAATAAATCAAGCTCTGATTTGTAGTATTTACTGATTTCTGAAGCTCGAAGTTTCATACTGAAAATTTTAACAACCGGCTCTCTCAATCTGGTGTAAGCTGACTCCAGGACACCCCTTGGATCTCTCCCTTTTATAAACTCAAAAGTATTCAATTGTCATTTGATCATATACTGCCATGAAACATTTCTTATACAGCTCCTTTAAAAAGATTCCTAATGCTAACATTTAGTTGTTTTAAACAGCATCAGGACTTTTGGGACACCCTAGATTTTAATTTTCCTTGTATATATCCTGTCTTCCCAAATATACTGCAAGCACCTTAAGAATGAAGACTGTATTTTATTCATTTTTTGTATGCCACATAGGTCCCGGAGCAATGCCTTGTATATAGTTTTTGCTTAATCCTGAATCAATAAATAAATAGGCAAGCTCACATGGAGGAAAAAATACAGCTAGAATCTATAAATGGAAAAATCTAGTCCTGGCTCTTAATTGTATGATTTTGGCTAAGTCAGTTGATTTTTCTGCAGCTTCGTTTCATCATTTCTCTAATGATATGGTTGTATTTGATCTCTAAGGCCCAGATGTAATGAACTCTGGCTATGTTTTTGAATAAATGAATATCCTTCACTTCTGTGCTTCATGCTCTGGACCAGTGTACTAGAGTCTTCCACCCCTCAGGCTAAATGTGACTTAAATCTACATCTTTCAGGGGCACTGGAGTGTAAGAAAAAACAGTTCCCTAAATGATGCCCTGAAAGATTTCATTTACCTCAAGCAGGTAGATATTTCCTAATCTAATCAAAGGTACTCAACCTGACTGGCTTTCCACAGAATCATGAGAATCAGTATCTTTTTTTTTCTTCTCCTCTAGATTACAGAGGATGGTGTTAGGCAGTTCATCATTCCTGAAGAAATCATAAGGGAGGGTCATCCCATTGTTCACAGTGCCTGGCCTATAATAAGTACTACCTAAATACTTGTTGGATGAACCAGTGAATTCATTGAACAACATTGAGTCCTCAAAATATACAAAGGCACCATGCTAAGTACTGTGGGAAATGAGATGTTGTACAAGGCATGATCCTAAGCCCTCAGGGAATTTCTATGTTTATGCTTCCCTTCTCCCTACTACTTCATTGCTTAATATCTTAGGGATCTGGGATTTAATAAGTATGGTCATTCCCTCCACCAATCACAATCCCTCTAACCTTAGTAGATGATATTTATTAAGCATTTATTAAACACCAGCTAGGTGCCAAGATGAGTACTAAGCACTGGGGATACCAAGAAAAGTATCATAGTCTAATGAGGGAGACAGCATGCAAACAACTCTGTATAAACAAAATGTATACAAGATAAATTGGAGATGATGGACAAAGAGAATGGAGTCAGGATAGAAAGTGTTTTTTGTTTATTTTTTTTAACTGAGACTTGAAGGAAGTTAGGAAAGCCAGAAGGCAGAGATGAGGAGGGAGAGTATTCCAGGCATGGCAACAGTAAATGAAAATGTCTGGAGACTATAGATAGAATGACTGGTTCAAAGAACAGCCCAAGGAACAGCCAGGAGACAGTGTCACTGGATCAGAGTTTTCAGGGGTGGGCATGGAAGTGGAATAAGGTATAAGAAGCCTGGAAAGATGGGGGTGGGGGCATTGCAGGTTAGGAAAGAATTTGAATGCCAGAGAATTTTACATTTGATTATAGAGGTGATCAGGTTTATTGAATGGAGAGGGAGAAGTGACCTGGCTGGACCTGCACTTTAGAAAGATCACTTCGAGTGGAGGTTGAACTGGACTGCTGAAGACACCTGAGGCATAGTACTGGTAGATTTGCTGTAGGTGAAAATTCCATGACCTTGTGGACCCTGGTGATGAACATCTCTGAACTTCAGCAGGACTCTCCTTGAGCACAAATATACCACACATACCCCAAGCCTTTCCAGCTTGATAAGCCCTATGCTGTGAGAGTGCCTTTGGGAGGCTGCTCAAGGCCACCTTTGCAACTGCAGGAGGATTTTAACAGAGCTGTAGCCCTGTCACCAGCTAGCTCCATTTCATTTGGGAAGCTTAGACTTGCCATATAAATACTGTGACCTTCACTGCCTGAAGGCCAGGTATGTGAGAGTTCACCCTTCCCCTAGGGTTCTCCAGTACCCTTGAGGGAACTGAGAGAGGACAGAACTCTCTGTCAATGGCTCCAAGCCCCCTTCCCAGGGTGTTCCTCCCTAAGTGTAGAGGCCCCTGCTCTTATTTATTTTATGCATTAAGAAACATTATCCTGAGATGAGGTCCATAGGCTTTGCCAAACTGTCAAAATACACACAAGAAAGTTAAGAACCCCTGGTCTAACGCTACCCCCTCAGTTTACAGAACTATCTGTCTTTATTGTTGAATGGGGACTCACACCCACTCTAGCCCAGTGACTAATGAATGGCTGGTCCTGAGTCAGGGGGAGGTAGACATCTCCTAATCCACAGACACAACCTCCTTTCCTGCCCCAGGATTTGAACATGATGAATCAGAGGTAACAGCTTTGCATCTTTACTCTTGCTCTGCATTTTAGCAAACCCTGTATTTGTTTTTACCTCTTCTGCCTACAACTTGAGGCCCTTGTTAGCACCAATGGTTGGTTACCTTGGCAGGCTCATCCAGGACAATAGTACTAGCTAGAATAGATAAGTTGGGAAAGTTGGAAGACCTTTGTTCTCATTCATGCCGCTGAATAAACAATTTCTTTTGGAGCACCTACTACGCAGCAAAAGAGTCTGGGGGATACAAAAAAGTATCTGATACTTTTGATCTGGATAGGGAGATAAGGCATGGACTCATGAAAAGCTAAATAATAAAGCAGGATGACATCGGAGAGTTATTACAAGGCAGTCCATGATTCTTAAGTACCAGGGGATTACTAGTAATAGACAAGAAGGTGCACCAGGATTTCGGAGAAGTGAGATCACTAGGGACTGGAGTGATCTGAGGAGGCTTTGTGGAACATGTGGGAACTGAGCTGGTCCTTATAGCTTGGATGGAATCTGGATGATAAAAAGGAGGGAGTGGGGTGTCAACACTATAAGCCACTCTTCTGTACCTCCATTTCTCCTTATGTAAAGTGAGAGAGATCCAGAGAGAAAGAGAGAGAGAGAGAGAGAGAGAAAGAGAGAGAGAGAGAGAGAGAGAGAGAGAGAGAGAGAAATTGATGCAGATCTACTCCATCCTAGAAAAATGCTTATTGATTAAAAAAAAGTATAATATAATCCTGGAACACTTTTAGCCTCCCTTGCCCCCTGCCCCCACCCCACCTTTATTTTGGTTCACAGCTTGCCCAGTTTGGAAGCAGGCACATTCCACCATTCCTCTACTGTTCTCTCTATTCTTACAGAGGTATGGAAATGTAAAATACTCAAGAAACCTGCTGCCTGTAAGCAGAATTCTTGTAAATCCAAGCATTCAGCGGCCGACAAGAACAGAGTAGACAAGCAAAGCAGGGAGGCTGGGTGAAGCACAGAGACTTTGGCCAGCTGTCTCTTCTACAAGCACCAAGCACGGAGTGCTTGATGACTAACAGAAGAACAGTAATTATCTTGACAATGTCACAGCCTTCATTCAAAGGCCAGTACATATATATTTAATTGTCAGTCATAGGGTAAGTTGAGTCTTGGCCTTTTCAGTCTGTCTTGTCTCCAATTTCATAGATAAGGTTGAATGAATATATTTCCTTTGATGTCAGTTAAAGCAAAATTTCAGTGGATTTAGAAAGGGAAATTACTTCTAAACCTAAAAACTAAGTAATCAGAGAACCAGCCCACAGATGTATCTTTCATAAATATGATAGAAATATAGGAAGTGAAGAGGGAGCAGGATTTAGTTTCCATCTGATAGCAATTTCTATAACAGGGAGGTATATGAATCTTCTGAGGAAGAAGATCAAAGCTACAGGGAAATAAGGTAATTTGGATTGCTCCAGATTAAAATGTGACTGTTTTAGCAGAATGATGAGTAACCATATACTTTATACCCAAATCCCCAAACAAAAAATTGACTTTTTTTTTACTTCTCCTGAAAAATTGATATCTTCTGGGTTTTTTTAAAAATATGACCTTCATTTCCAAATATAACCTTCTCCTTTTCTCACTCCAGAAAGCTAACCTTTGTAGCAATGATAAAAAAGATGAAAAAAGCAGTTCTGAAAACTTCCAATACATCAACTGAGTCTGCCAGTATATGCAATGATCTAGCGCCATAGTCCCCCACCTCTTCAAAGAAGGGAGGAAGGTTCATTTTTTCATCTCTTCTTCAGGATCAAATTTGACTGTCACAGTTAAGAGTTTTCAGTTCTTTTTGTTGCTGGTCTTTGCATTTGCTTCCTTATAGTCAGTGTGCATTTTGTCCTCCTGGTTCTTACTTCATGTTACATCAGTTCATATAAGTCTTCTCATGTTCCTCTGAATTCTTTATATGTCTTTACACTCATATGCCACAGTTTGATCAGGCATTTCCCAAAGGATGGGCCACCTTGTTATTATTTCTATTTTCTTGGTGCTAATAAAATGCGGCTATGACTATTTTGATGTATATGGGACCGCTGGATCTGGAGTCAGAAAGCCCTGAATTCAAATTGTGCCTAGCTCTGCGAGCCTGGGCAAGCTATTGAACCTGTGTCTGCCATCGTTTTCTTACCTGTAAAACAGTTAACAATAGCACCTACATCCCACGGCTGCTGTGACGATAAAATGAGATAATATTTGTAAAGAACCTTATAAACCTTAAAGTGCTATGTAAATGCCAGCTATTATTATTTGGGATATGTGTCTAGCAGTGGGATCTCTGGGTCAAAGAGGTTGGACCTTTAATCACATTCTTGGAATTATTC
This sequence comes from Trichosurus vulpecula, assembly GCF_011100635.1. NCBI lineage: Eukaryota > Metazoa > Chordata > Mammalia > Diprotodontia > Phalangeridae > Trichosurus > Trichosurus vulpecula. Next base: position 407,101,111 of record NC_050573.1, on the reverse strand, counting down.
CAAATTGCTTTCCATTACTTGTTTCAATTATTTTCTTTCCCGATTGCCTGAGGTTCTGGAGGAGAAAGTGAGGCTGGTGACCTCGCACAGCCCTCCCTCACTCAGATCAGTCAACTGCAAGTCATGTCATCATTTCCCTGATGCCATGGTCCTCTTCGAAAATGAAGGACAAACACAACAACATACAGCCTGTGTCCTGCCTGCAGCTGCCAGAGGATTTCAGGAGGCCCTTGAAAAATGTCAGGTTGCCACTGCACACGCTCCTGTCTGGCATGTGACCCACAGCAACCAACCGTTGCTGGTCTGTCTCTAGTCTAACGTATCTGCCAGCTGGAAGAGGTTTAGCTATTTTAATTTTGACCTCTATCTATCGGCAAGTTGTGCGGGTCTGCTTTAGTACAATGCTTTGCAAACAACAGGCGCTTAAAAATTTTTGTGAATTAATTCTCTACCACAAAATGAAATGCCAGATAACATGCTAAGAAACTCTCTGAATATATGTCTGTATTGTGTAAATTAGTGTAATTTCATTTCTATATTAAAACATTTTTGCATATATGTATATATGCACATATATACATATATGTTTATGTCAGCAAATTTCTATATTTTTATAAATTTTAATATTTCTGCCTTTCTGATTTTGTATGTCCAGAAAAGAATTGTGACCTCTTTTTGGACTTTCCTTGGAAAAGATAATGGAGTGGTTTGCCATTTCCTTCTCATTTTAGAGATGAGGAAACTGAGACAAACGGGATTAAGTGATTTGCCCAGGGTCACACAGCTAGTAGGTATCTGGGGCCAGATCTTAACCAGGAAGAGGAATCCTCCTGACTCCAGGCCCAGCACTCTGTCCACTTAGCCACCTTTTCTATGTATATGGGTGTATACACACACACACACACACACACACACACATATACACATGTATGTATATATGTGTCTGTGTGTATATATATATATGTGTGTGTGTGTGTATCTACACACATACACATCTTTTTAATATTGAGAGACACATAAAAACAACATAAGATTCACTTCTTTTTATTATAACTCTAGGTTTCTAGATTAGATTTTGGGTCTTTGCAATAAGACCTTTTTTGGTGACCCCAAAGGGATCTCCTTGGCAAAAACAAGTGTGATTTGTTAGGCTTAGAAAAAATTAATTTTAAAAGACTTTTAAAGAAATTAAGAGAGAAAAAGCATTTCTTTTTTCACATTTCCCCTCTAGTCATAAAGGCCTGTTTTGTGTTTATTTTTGTTTTTCCCCAACAGGCAGAAAACACAATATTGTAATGAAAATGCTCAATTCTGCTATGTAAATTTCCAGACCAAAATCAAATCATAAAAATGTATCCGGTTTTTTTTTGGCCCTGATAGCATGATCATTTTTCTCCACTGTGTGTATGGGGGGGGGAGGATAAGAGTAGTAGGGGGAAATAAACCCAAGCCCTGGCACAAATAGTGACATTTTTCATCTGATTGTTCTTATTATCATTAGTCAGTGTTGTGGTGGAAAATGCACCAGAGCAACAGTAAAATTTCCTGGGCGGTTGGCCCAGTTCTGCCTTACTCATAGTGTGACCTGACTGAGGTTATTTCATCTTTCTGGGCCTCAGTTTCTCCATCTGTAAAAAAAAGTTCAGAGGAGACATTGATGATCTCCAAAGTTTCTTTAAGCCCTAATATTCTTTGAACCTAAGTCACATTTACTGTTTAAATACCCATTTGTTCCTCACTCTGTACTCCTGTACATAAAGCAACTCAAATAGACATGGGTTCTGATCTGTAGGAAGTCAGGAAAAAGGGACTCTCCTGGAAAGGATCTTTTGCTTCTTAAGGTTGCTCATCCATCTTTCCTGTTTTTAGTTTTACTTTACTCGGAGTACAGAGATGACCTGCCTTGTATACTAACTGATTTGTTGTGGGAAATCCAAATAATGTCATGTTAGCCTTTTGCTGATTGTATTCAAAGTCAGTCCATTTCCATGATTTGTCTCTGCTTGCAGAGCTTTAGACCTGTGCTAAATCCAAGGCAGTAATTCATTCGTGTTTTTGATAAATTTTGATCCAATTCCATTTCTTTCTTGTTTGCCTTAAAATACTATCACGCACTATCTTCCAAGACATTCTACCTTCAGAGAGGTAGAAAGCTTTTAAAAAAATTCTTTTTTTTTCAGTTAACAAGTGTTTATTTTCTTTCCTCTCAATGTGTATGGGGAAGCTAAATCAAATCCTCATAACAAATATGTATGATCAAGTAAAACAGATTCCCATATTGGCCATGTCTAAAAATGTGTGTCTCATTCGTATATTTAGTTCAACTCTTCTCTGGTAGCATGTGGAAAGCATTGTTCTTCATTGGTCCCCTGACATCTGATTTTGAGCTTGAAAACAAATCTTAGTAAAGCCAAAAATATTTCCCTAGAAAAGTTCATCATAAGTTTGACAGTCGTTGACCTTTGTGAGTCTTGGTTTACTTTTTACAAGTCAACTTTCCTCCTCATCCTCCTCTTCCTTTTATGGATAGGTCTCTCTGTCTACGAGAGCCAAAACAGAGTCAACTTAGAATTTTTATCAGTTTGGATGGTAGCATATCAATGGAGTTGAATCACTGTAGCCCCAGTGAGTTAAGCTATCCAAGAATAGGACTAAAAAGGAAGAAGGAGATGACCAGCTAATTTTTTTTTCTAGTAAAGGGACCAGTACAAAGACCAGGATCAGAGTGGGTCAACCCAAGGAGAATGTAGAGATTGTTTGTGGGCCTGGAGAACCTGGTAAAGGTAAAGAGGAAAGCAATACGATGAGTTGTGGAGATCCTCAAGCAAATTTTTTGTTTCCCAATTTTACCTTAGCTCGGCAGTTCTCATGACCCCTTTAGACTCTTAAAAATTATTGAGGACCCCACAAGAGCTTTTTTTATGTGAGTTATATCTATCAATATTTACTATATCCAAAATTGAAACTATTAACATATTAGTAGTGCATTTAAATGACAAGCCAATTACATGTTAATATAAATATTTTTAATTTTAAAAATTGTATTTTCAAAAACAAAAAAATCAATGAGAAGAGTGGCAATATTTTACATATTTTTGCAAATCTTTTAGCTATCTGGCTTAATAGAAAGCAGTGGGATTCTCATACCTGCTTCTTCGTTCCCTCTCTTGTTTTGGTTAAAGTATATGAAGAAAATTCAGTATTACATAGATATATAGTTGGAAAAAGGAAAGGCATTTTAACACATAATTTACATCTTAATGTTTTTATGAAAATAGTTCTGACCACTTGAACCCCATGCCAGAGTCTTGGGGGCTTCCAGGGGTCCATTGGCTACTCTGAGAAATTCTGGCTTAGCCAGTTCTCCCTGCACATGCATTGAAAGTTGTGGGTGTTGAAAACGAGAACTTCTGTCTAACATTATTAATGATTTGGATAAACGGAGAGGTGGCTTATCACTAATGTGGTCTTGGACTGCAAAAGAGGAACATGGCTTCCAAGAACCAGAAAGTGATAGTCCTACTATTTGTCAGACTTCTCTTGGAGTATTGTGTTCTGGGTGTTGGTGCTTAAGAAGGGTGTTGATGAGTTAGAGAGCAGCCCAGATGCTGGGGAGTGTGAACTCCATATCATATAAGGTTCAGTTGAAGGAGCTGGGAATGTTTAGATGGGAAGAAGACTCAGAGGGGAACGCATTAGCTGTCTTCAAGTATTTGAAGGATTGTCATGTGGAGAAAGGAGTAGCTTAGTTCTGTTTAGCCCAAAGGGCAAAACCAGGAGCAATGGATAGAAGTAGAAAAGAGATTAATTTAGGCTTACTGTCATGAAATAGAAATTTTAGCAAGTGGATCCATCCAAAAGAAGAATGGCTACCTTGAGATATAATGGGTTTCCCTTCTTCAGAGATCTTCAAGCAGAAGCTGAAGGACCATTTTTAAGGGATGTTAGAGAGGAGGTTCTTTTTGTCCCAACAGCCATTGTGGTCCTTTTCAACTCTCAAATTCTATGAATTAGTTATTCTTTGCAGTCTAAGCACACACTTATTTTTCTTTAGTAGGAGGTACCAATACACATGAGCTTCACTTTTAACTTTTTAATACATCTTGCCCAAGAACCAAAGAAATATTTTTTAACATTAAAATTGAATTTTGAGTACATTTCTAACATTAAGGCTGATTATTTTAAGGGTCATCTGTCCCTCCAGGTTTACCCTGCACATGGTTTCAAGAGTGTAGATATTATCAGATGCCTTAAAAACAATCAATGTATTTCATTCTCCTTGAAGAGCATTCTTCTTTCAAGGTTTCAGATCTTACTGATTTCCAAGAATCCTTCCTTATGTAGAAGGGAGAATTGTGTGGAGAGAATAATGTTAAGTTATTTTATGTGGAAACTCCAAAGAACTAGCACTGGTCATCATTGCCTACCAACAAAGGAGGTATAAATTTTAAAAATGGGGAATTTCAAAACAAAGTGGAGGGGACAGGAGAATGGGGGTGACATGTGGAATTCATAATGGCCTTTAAAACTCCTCAAATAATACTGTCTAGGTGGCTGCTTGTACAACCTATATAAAAGGAAGGACCATATATGTATCTTAATAATAATGATGATAATAATAATGATAGCTAGCATTTATATAGGTTTTCAAAGTACTTTACTTATGCTACTTCCTTTGAACCTCACAATAACACTAAGTGGTAGGTGTTGTTATTATCCACATTTTACAGATTAAGAAACTAAGGATGACAGAGGGTAAATGACTTGTTCAGGGTCACACAGCTGGTAAGTGTCTGAAGCAGAATTCAACTGAGGTTAGTAGTATGACTGCGGTGCGCCAGTCCTTTAAACTTCACTCAGAAGAAATTTCCCCATAATTTTCAGTTCCTTCTTGATGTGAAATTGATCTCTACATAACACATCAGGAAGAAATTTTTTAAAAGCAGTCTTGTTTAAGTGGGAATCAACAGGGATAAGCATTAGTTAGTTTTTTTTTTTCCACTGTCTCATGTTGAAAATGAATATATTGGAATACCCTTAGAAAAGAAGGGTAATACCCTGATTCTAAATGTTGGCATCTAACTGCACTGTGCCTTGTCCTCTTTTTAGGATCTCATGATTCCTTCAGTTTCTACATTGATGAAGCTTCTCCAGTAGGACCCGAGCAACCAGAAACTGTCCAGAATTTTGTCTCTGTATTTGGAACTGTGGCCAAAAAGCTAATGAGGAAATGGTTAGCAACTCAGACGATGAATTTTACTGGTCAGCTGGGGGCTGGGATCCGGTACTTTGACCTCCGAATTTCCACCAAGCCCAGAGACCCTGACAATGAGCTTTACTTTGCTCACGGTCTGTTCAGTGCCAAAGTGAATGAAGGCCTGGAAGAGATTAATGCCTTCCTCACAGATCACCACAGGGAGGTGGTCTTCTTGGACTTCAACCACTTCTACGGAATGCAGAAATACCATCACGAAAAACTCGTCCAAATGCTGAAAGACATCTTTGGGAATAAAATGTGCCCAGCGATTTTTGCCCATGAAGTGAGTCTGAAGTACCTGTGGGAGAAAGATTACCAAGTCTTGGTCTTTTATCACAGCCCAGTGGCTCTAGAGGTGCCCTTTCTCTGGCCTGGGCAGATGATGCCAGCTCCCTGGGCCAACACAACAGACCCTGAAAAACTGATCCAGTTTCTCCAGGCGTCCATTACTGAGAGAAGGAAGAAGGGCTCTTTTTTTATATCTCAGGTGGTGCTGACCCCCAAAGCTAGTACTGTGGTCAAGGGGGTGGCCAGTGGTCTCAGAGAAACAATCACAGAAAGGTAAGAGTCTTTTAGAAGTATGATCTGACACTTCACCCTTTCTAAGATGTCATACCTTTATTAGTGTGTGTAGGCCAGCCTTACAAGCAGGTAGACAGGGGCTTACTTAAGTGCTAATATTCATCATTTTGTGCTAGTCTTTCCATGACTTTCTAAAATCAAATGGCTCACTCATTTCATACAGCACAATAATATTCCACCACAATCATCTACCACAACATGTTCAGCCAGTCCCCGATTAATGGGCATCCCCTCAATTTCTAGTTCATTGCCATCACAAAGAGAGCTGCTGTAAATATTTTAGAACATATAGGTTCTTTTCCTTTTTCCCTGATTACCTTGGGAAACAGGCCTAATGGTGGTATTGCGGGGGCAAAGGGTATACACAGTTTTATAACTCTTTAGGCATAATTCCAGATTGTTCTCCAAAATAATTGAATCACTTCATAATTCCACAAACAGTGTGTTAGTGTCCTGGGTTCAGGGGGCAGAGGACTCACTTTTCAAGGGATAACCCTGATGGGTGACTATTCCTACTATACTTTAAATTCGTGAGTCACTAATCAGATAGCCTTTTTTTACCATCAAATTCTTCCCAGCAAAAAGTGATAGGGCAAAGAGCTATGGCCTTGATTTCACACATCTTTGCAGTGTCTTCTCTCACTCTTTCCCTTCTTATTCTGCCTGGTTCAGAAATCCATCCTCACCTTGGGAAACAATATTCCAATTCAGGATGAGTTACCAAAATCTGATCTGTACCAGCCGAACTAGAATCAGACAAAGTACATTCATCCAATGATCTTAAAACAGGTCTGGGATTCAGAGTTCCATGATTATTACCTTTGAAGCTTTCCAAATTTTCATATTCTAATAAAAAGCTAAAACACATAGGAATGAATCAGCCTTTCTGTTGTATCAACTCTAAAGTTCTCCAGCCTGTCACACGCAAATGAAAAGCTGAAATACAACACTAAGGCAGGCCTTTGCCTTGAGTAAATAATTACTTCTATGACTGTTGCTTTCTCACTGTAAATCTCATATTTTTTTTTCATTTACTCCCTTTAAATAATCAAAATCATCATGAAAGAATATCCCCTAACAAATTATTAACACCTTCCCTCAAATTAGTCAATTGAAATAGTTAATCATAGCAACACCTGACACATTGCTTTGTACATAGGAAGTTCCTGATAGACACTTTTTGGTCGACTGATTAGGGAATATCACAGGTAAGTTGATAAGTGGAAAAGAAAATGGGAAAGACCATGGGGAGGGCCTGGGGGGAGGGAGGCAATTGAATACACACTGTTCTTGCATTACAATATTGTCTAAAGCCTACCTTAGTGAAATAACTATAGAAAATGTCTTTTTTAGTCAATCAGTTCACAAGTATTTATTAAGTCCCTACTATGTGCCTCAGATACTTACTAGCTGTATGATCCTGGGCAAGTCACTTAAACCTATTTACCTCCGTTTTCTCATCTTTAAAATGAGCTAGAGAAGGAAATGACAAACCACTCCAGTATCTTGGCTAAGAGAACCTCAAATGGGGTCGGTAAGAATCAGGCATGACTGAAAAATAACTGAAAAATGTGTGTATGTATACACATACTCTTATATAATCCAAGTGTTATACATGCCCATGCAATGTGATAAATACTTATATGTAAACATATTATATACACACATAGATAGATAGATAGATAGATAGATAGATAGATAGATAGATGATGCATATAGCATAGGGAGAGTTAAGAGTTTCTCCATACTTTGTTTATGATACCTAATATTTGGGTTAACAAAACCTTGAACATATGCATTCAGAGAACAGTGTTTGGAGACTTGGGCAAATCTTCAGGGAAACTAAATCCAGCTTGGTTCTAGGTACTATAGCTTTCAGTCTGTATACTAGTGCCAAACATTGGAGCTGTGTGTTCTGTCCTTACCACTGGTGACCAAAAAAATCCAGCAACAACAAAAACTCCCACAGATTTGTTTCTTAAAAACCTATTTTAAATTTAGGTGCCATTCTCTGCACCTACACCCCCACAGACTTTACACTTCCCAAAAAAGTATGCAGCTTGAATCAAGTCCATTGCTAGGATGCAGAAACTTATTAAATTACAAGTACTCCCCACTTCAAAAGCCTACCCAGATTTCCTATAAGGTTTTTTTTTTAAAGTGTCAGGGCTTTTTATGGCAAAATGTCTGCAGATCTAGTTCAGGTTCTTTCTGTACACAGTGCCAAACACTCAGATAGCTGGAAAGATCCAAATAATTGGCTGGATTTTTCATTTGGTTATTTGCCATCATGTAGTCATTTTGCAACAACTTTTCAATTTGTCTCCCTGCTGCCTGTCTCTCTCCAGTATAAAAACAGATTCTAATATTCAGAGAGAGAAGGAGATTCAGGTCATCTAGTCCAACCCCTTTCTTCTACAGATAAAGGAACTTAATTCAAGGAAAACAACACCCCAAGTCTAGGGAAGCCTGGCACAATCAGAGTAGGCCACCACTTCCAGCATGATTTGAGGCTCACCTGTTCCATAAGATGTCTCAGTTTCTTTCATCACATACTACAATATCTGAAATGCATGTTATTTCAATAAATAGTAAAGTGCCTACTGTGTCCAAGCTTTCATAGAACTTAGAGTTCGTTACGTGATAATAAAAAATACTTAAATAGTTCTAATATACATTTTTACATTAAAAGCTCATTAAATGTATAATAACTAGTTTTAAAGGGGCATTTCCAAGGAAGGCTTCATGAAAGAGGTGTCATTTGTGTTAGATTTTAAAGGCTCAGCATTGTAGCCTCAGTGAGCAGCATGGGCTAAGGCAGGAAGCCAGGAAAGCAAAGGATGTGAATCAGACAATAGAGAATAGCCCATTTTTTTAAGATTGCAGGGTAGATGGAGGGAAGAAATATGAAATTAGTCTGGAGAAATGGAATTTTATTTGGCCACTAGGTGGCTCGGTGATAGAGCCATTGGGGCTAAAGTTGGGAAGCCCTGAGTTTAAATCTGGCCTCAGACACTTACACCTTGGACAAGTCACTTAATTTCTTTCAGCCTCAGTTTCTTCAACTCTAAAATAAAGATAGTAATAGCATCTATCTATCAAGATTGTTGTGAGGATCAGATGAGATATTTGTAAACTTCTTACTGCCACAGTACCTGGCACATAGAAGGTGGTTAATAAATGTTTGCTTCCTTCCCTCTTCCCTCCCCCTTCTTACCAGATTGAGAAGGACACAAGTACCAAGCAAAAGAAGATGAATTTTAGTCAGTTGGCAATGCATAGTCACTGAGGATTTTTCAGAGAACTGACATGATTAGACCTGCATATAAATGGTGAAAATTAGAATTATACCTTTGTTAAAAGGCCCTTGTTGAAATACAAATGAATTGCTTGAGAAAGGAATGAAAACTTAAAATGTTCCTCTTTTCTCCTTAATCTATCAGCCCCCTTTAAAATACCATCCAGGGTTAGTTTATCATGTTGGCTAGTTAGAGAGGAGCAAACCCAGGCAGGATGCTCATAGAAAAAATTCGTGGGAAACCAGACAACAGCATGCTGCTTCCAGACTCCAAGAAGTTTACACTGATAACTCTAGGACAGCTGGGACTTTTCCCTGGGGTACTGACATCTAGAGGGTGTAGGTTGACTGTTTCCTGGCCCACACTCCTTGTGCTCTGGGGCTCCTCTGCCTACCCCATGCCACTTCCCTTATATATCCTTCAGTTTTGTTCCTCTCCCTTGGCCAGTCTTCCCCACAGACACACACCCTCTTCCTGACACTTGTCACCTCCTACCCATGCTGCCTCTTCCTGGGGCTTGAGATTTGGGGAGCAGCCCTACTCCTCACCTGTATTTGTCCCAGGTGCCAAAATTCCTACTTATTGCTCTGGCAAGAGGCCCAAGAAAAGGAGAATACCAAAGACACACTTCAGCTCCTTCACAGTTTTGCCTGGTTAAGGAGGCTTTGGGATGGTGGGAGGCTAGAACATTGTATATACACAATTTCCCCAGGGCATCATCAGAAAAAAGCTCCTATTGATTCACAGCTGGAGTTGTCTCCACATAATGACTCCAGCATGATGCCACTAGATGCTTTTGAGTAGCTGGAGGCATGGGCCATTATATCTTACAGAGAGTTTTCTCATCCATGTAGCTCTCTCCCTATTAGCATCAACCAAACAGGGCTATTGTTCCTCTCAGAGCTGGGGCTGATCAACACCTACCCAGGAAAACTACTACCATCTGCTGCTAGATTATCTGGAGCAGGCAGCTGTGAGACCTGTCACCCCCTGGAGAGTTGACCAGCCAATAGAACAGCTACTCTACTAGGCTATGTGGTAGCCCAGAAAAAAACTTTTATTCCGGGCTAGAAATACATGGGCGGGGAGTGGGGGGCATGGGAACTGGCTTTGAGCATTGTATGAGTGGAGATACTAATAAAGAATCTTCAGAAACAGTATTGCCCATGGTCCCCTCCATCATCCACTTTGCTAGTGGGTCGTACCCCCATGAGGGCTTAAGCAGGTCAGAGAATCTGGAAGCTGACCATTAGGTAAATCCATCACCCTATCAGATGCAGGGATGAGAGAGAAGACATCTAATCCTATGGAGTCAATTCCATAGATTTATAACCACTTGGTTTTTCTCTCTTCTGGGAGCTTTTCGGTTCATAGGAATTCATAGGAATGAAAGGAAACTTCCTAAGATTATCTATGTAACCCATTTTCTTTTTTTATTTATGGATCTTCAAATATTTTATTTTTCCAATTATATGTGAAAACAATTTTTAGCATTTTTTTAAATTGAGTTCCAAACTCTCTCCCTACCTTCTTTTCCTCTCCTCTCATTGAGAAGGTAAGCAATTTGATATAGGTTATACATGTGCAGTCATGCAAAACATATTTCCATATTAGTCATATTATGAGAGAAAACAGACAAAAACAACAAGAAAAAAAGTTTAAAAAGTATGCTTTGATCTGCATTCAGACTCTAACCCATTTTCTAGCCAGGTCACACTGTACCCCCAGCAGCCACAGACCACAAAGCAATAACTACTCCAGGTTTCAACATCTCAAAAAGAGATTGGAAAATTTCCCATTCCACTATCATGCAGTGCTCCTTGAAGTCTAAACCAATTCTTCCTTGTCACATCTAAAGTTGCTTTCTCTTGTTCTGTCTTCCATGGAGACAGAATAGCTGATCAGTCTTCTTCAAGCAATGATGCTTCTTCAGTGGCCTCTCCATTGTCACGGTCGCTCCCCATTGTGCAGAACATGCAGCCAGTGAAAAAGGAGGATTTCAGTTGCTTTTTACTCTTTAAGCCTGGGAAGCAAAGCACCTGAGACCAAAGGTCTTAGTATTCTCCAGACTCTGTGCCTCCACCAAAAACAATCTACGTGAAGACACCAAACCTAGCATCTGCCTAGCACTGATACTGAGTAGTAATCAAGAAGATATTGTAACCTCACCCCCAGAGACTAATGAGCACTCTCTCAGCTTTGGCCATGCTAAGACCAGGCAGTGGGCAGCTGCTCTGAACTCCCAGCCAAGCATTTCCAGAGCCAATCTATGTGTGCTCACTTTTACCTTGATTTATAGCTCTGTGTGTGTGTGTGTGTGTATTATGTCACTACTGAAGACCCTCGAGAGTAGAGCTCCTGCCCCTTTCATTTCTGCATTCCCAGGTATTTGTTGAATGAATGAATGAACACTCCTCCTTTACTTTAAAAAGCTTCACAGCCAGAAATAACTAAAATAGGAGTAGAGGTAAGACCCCACCCTAACTAACTTCATTCAAATGATACAGTAAGATGACTCCCTCTTTTGCCTTTATTTTTCAGTGTGGAATGATGGAAAGAGCCAGGGATAGAGACGTGGAGGAACCTGAATAGATGCTTAATAAATGTTTATTGATGGCACAGTTGAAAGTACAAATTACCTTTCTTAGCATTTCCTCATTCCTCTAAATCTACAGGTAGTTACAGTCTCTTCTTTGGCAAAACTTAGTTATTCTGAGGCGAAAAAGTAAGCAATTTAAATGAAGCGTCACTTTTCTTTGTTTTTCTGCAAAACCTTGGGAGGTGGGGATAGTAGGACTTCACATTTATTTCTCCAGCAGTTGTCATTAAAAGTGATTAAGCGTTTAAGCCTTTATCTGCAATCACAGAAAAATTTGAAAGTAAAGGGAAAAGGCTGAGCATAGGTAAAGCAGTGGTCTTAGAACTATTTTCCCCCAAGACAAAATTTCAGCCAAAGTAGAATAGTTGCATTGGATTTGATTTGTTTTCCCCTCTTTGGTCTGGCCTCTTTTTTCTTTGCTGAGTGTCTGGAAGTGACTGGCAGGTGTGGAGAACCCCATGGTAGGGTGGTAGGTTCTATAGTGGAAAATGACACTATGTAAGGAATAGAAATGGCTGGAATCAGGAGGCCTGGGTTCTGGGCCAGGCTTTAAAGTTGATTTGCTCTTTCAATTCAACTAAAAAACGTTTATTAAGTACCTATTGTACACAGGGCACTGTACTAGGCACTGGGGCATAAAAAAGAAAAACAGCAAATGAAACAACTCTTGTTCTCAAAGAGCTTACTTTTCTACAGAGTTGGGGAGTTGAAGGGATATATACCAATGAGTAATCATGATGTATATACTAAGTAATGCAAAGTAAATTCGAGAGAGAGACAGAGAGGCAGAGAGAGAGAGACAGAGAGAGAGAGAGCGCTAATAACTTAGGGGATCAGGAAAAGCCATGTAGGAAGTGGCATATGAGCTGTGTCTTCAATGTGAAGCTATGAAGGAGAGAGACAGAGGAAGAGAAAATGAGAGAGATAGAGAGACAGAGAAAAAGACACAGAAGGAGATAGTGAGCGACTACAGATATGAGCAACTACTTTTTCAAGGGCACAGAGGCAGAATAAGGAGTCTCCTATACTGGGAGCAGCTTGTGGGCTAGGTTGATTGAAAAGGAGGCATGGAAGGGGGGAGGCGGTGCAGCGAGGAAAATAATATGAAATAAGGCTGGAATGATAATCCAGAGTCAGAGTATGATTGCTGCACTTTAGAATGAGGGAAGACCCAGGTTCAAATCTCACTCCTGATATTTATTAGTTGTGTGATCCTGGGCAAGTCACTTAACTTCTCTGACCTCATTTTCCTCATTTATAAAATGATGATATTGGACTCAATGTCTTCTAAGGTCCCTTCTAACTCTAAATGTTTGACCTGATGAGCTTATGTGAAGGGCTTTAAATACCAGTCTGAATGAAGATTTTGTATTTTATCCTAGAGGTAATAGTGAGCCATAGAAGATTCTTGATTAGTGGGGGGGAGGGAGGAGAAGGTATGTGTAGGAAGAGATTTCAGGGTTTTCATAGTCAGCTCTCATGTGTTAAAGATATCAATTTGTTAGCTTTGGGGGAGATGAGTTAGGAAGGAACTTGGATTGTAGTTTCGTCATTTATAGAATGAGGAGGTTGTAAGATCTCTAAGAAGAAGATAAGAATTCTTTTGTAAAGGGACCCAAAACTTTCAAACATGGCAGATCCTTAATCACTCAGCTCTTAGCCTTGGGGTCCTCCAGGCTACTTCCTAAACCACTGTTCAACTGAATAGATTATTTGCCCATTGGAAAGAATGTTTTTGTTGTAATTATTTGATGTGCGCCCCCAAATACTTTTGAGATAAATATTTGAGTTGCTCATGCTGAGTAAATAAGTTTACATTAATATGCCAGACAGGGCAATGGCCAGGAATACCAAAGAGAGCTTCTTGAAAGTCTTTAAGAATAGTATAGGATCACTGATTAAGAGCTGGAAGGGACCTCAGAGGCCACTGAGTTTAAATCATTTTTAATAGATGAGGAAACTGAGGCACAGTGAAGTTAACCAATTTGTCCAAAGTCATACAGGTTCTAAGTGGTATAGGTAGAATCCAAATAGAGATCATCTCTAAACTCAGCCCTCTTTCTGCTGCCAAGTCTCAACTTATTATGGACTTGAATGAGATTGTTTAGGTCTGGTCCCATCTGAAAGTGGGAAGGATAGGTTAGTTGACCTCTGTGTGGTCCCTTCCTCTCTGTGGTCAAGCATAAATATCAGATGATAAAAAGTTTCCCACTGCCAGTATAGGTAAAACCACTTCATCTCTTCATTCTTGAATGTCTATTGACATGATGCCCCCACTGCCAATCAATAATTCTCATAAAGCCAGAAATGGTCTCTCTCTCTCTCTCTCTCTCTCTCTCTCTCTCTCTCTCTCTCTCTCTCTCACCCCCCCACCCCCGTCTTTCTCTCTCTCAGTTATATGTTCTTAGAGCATGCAAAAGAGCACAGGGAGTCAGAAGAACTGAGCTGTGATTCTGGCTCTGCCACCAATTCTTTGTATAGCCAAGGACAATTTGCCATGCCTCTCTTAAGTCTCAGTTTCCTCATTTGTAAAAAGAAGGAAGGGTTTGCCTAGATTGAGATTTCTTAAATTTTTTTGCATCATGGACCCCTTTGGCAGTTTGGTGAAGCCAATGGGGCCATTCTTAGAATAATTTTTAAATGTATGAAATATATAGGATTACAAAGAAACCAATTATACTGAAATATAGCTATTCTTTAAAAAATGAAGTTTATGGACCCCTGGTTAAGAACCCCTGATCAAAAAAAGAACCCCTGATCATCTTGGAAGTGTTCTCTAACTAGATCTTGTTAGGATTCTGCATTTTTATAAGAAAATTCTGCTAACTCCAGACACTATTTGGTATTGTATATATAAAATTGAGCTGGGATTAGAGCCTGTTGCTAATTAACTTATTTAAAATGCTAAAAATAATTATACAAATATATCTAGAGACCAAGGCTTACTTGCTGAGATTGATTTTTCCCTCTCTTTGGCAGAAATCACAAGTGTGAATTGAAATCTTCCTTAAAAGATTTCTTCTTCCCACTCCCTCCAGTCTCAGCTGTAAAAAGAAGAAAGCTCACCAGCTATTTCTGGGGCTATGGCATCCTACCTTGAAGGAACAGTGATTGGCAGCAAAACTATGGCTTCTGATTTCATTAGTGCAGGCTCAAATCAACTCCTGCCCCTTGGAAATGTATGTGAGATTTAACGTCCTCCCTCTCTTCCCACGAATGAAAACCAGTCCATCCCTCCCCCCAACCAAGATTGCTGCTGCTAATCTGAACGCCAGACTGAAAAATTGCAACCAACATGACTTAGCTCACGTTTAAAATTAAACCCATTACCAAAAGAAAATAAAGCAATGCAGATCTATAAAGTTATTTTCAAGTATTTAGTATTCAGGTCATGTGTTCCAATTTAGGAGCTTTCCTTCAATTCAATTTGTTGCCATCCCAAGTACAGTCAGATACAGTGTGGAAAGATCATTGAATTCATAGCCAGAGGACCTGGGTTCAAATCTCACCTCTGACACTACCTCATCAGGGACAGCATCCATAACAGTAAGAAACTGGATTATAGTAGATGGCCTTAAAGATTCCTTCTAATCCTAAATCTATTACCTTTATCTTATCCCAAGAAGCAATAATTTACTTAGGGGAAAATATTCATTTCTTTCTGATGGACTGTGTAGTTCAATTTGTAGTACACAGTAGGTATATAGAGACCCTCTGTAGGTTTAGAAAGGACATTCTGAAGCTGTTACTACACCACAGGGGAGGAATTTGGATCCTGCTTCTGCTGGCCTTTTCTGGGGAGTGGCTAAATGGTTTCTTGATGATCCCTATACTTTCTCTGTAAAGGGATATATCACACTGCCTTAGGCAACTTGACAAATGCTAAGGGAGCAGGAGAACCTTTCATATGTATGTGCATATGTGTGTGTGTGTGTGTGTGTGTGCTAAGTGTGTATACATGCATACACACCCACATGCATACACACCCAGAGCACATCTCTACTGTGCAATGACTCTGTACCTGTATGGCACCAGGCTGGAAAATTCTGAAAATGGGGTCCTTTCAGAGTCATGGCTATAGTCAGGAAAGGGAAAGCATAGCTGTGAACAGGATTATGTCTATTACACTTTCCTTATCCAGCAGTTCCTGGCACTGGGGGGTGTCCAGAAAAGGGGATAGAAAGAAAGGTACCATGCTAGGCTCTAAGGATACAAAGATAGAAAATAATACAGGCCTAGCCTTCAAAGAGGCTTCTTTGAGGAAAAGATTATGATGCTTTGACATAGAAGGAACCTTTCCCTGTGCTCCTGAAGACCTGATATCCTCTCCCTACAGCTAGGTCCACCTTTGAGTGGAAGGTTGAGAGCAACCTGGGAGTAGAGACAGTCAGTGGGAATAGGACCATGGAGAGTACTCCATAGCCATATATAGTTATACAGAGAATAGAATAAACAAGGGCTCAGGAGATTTTGAGCCCTGGTCCTGACTCTAAAACTAATTCACTGCTTAGATCTGGATAAATCACTTCCTTTCTCTGGACATCAATTTCTTCATCTGTAAAATGAAGGGGTTAAACCAAATGTCCTCCAAGGTCACTTTATAGCTTAATGGCTCTGTGGATTATGGACTAGAAGCTTAGTGTTCTTGTTTGCAAGATGAGGATGGATTAGATGTACCTCTCTAAAAGCCCAGGTAGCAGGACAACAATGCATACGATTGGTCACTTCTTCACCTGTATTGAGGGTTGCTCAGCAGCATTACCTGCCAGCTCTGCGAATCACAGCTGTTTTTATTTTCATTATTCCATCCATCATGTGAAAGCACTGGTCTTGGGGTCCAGAAACATCTGGGTTTAAGTGCCCCTCCCTGACGTATACTGACACTTAAATTTCTTCCTGGTCTTCCTATTTTTCTAGTCTTTTTATATTTTATTGCTCTCCATCTGATCTATGATCCTGCTACACTTGTCTTCTTGTTCCTCTCACACAACACTCCATTTCCCTTTGCACTGGCTTTCCTTCATGCTTTTCTCACCTCTGCTTCCTGGCTTCCCTGGCTTCTTTCAAAATTCAACTGAAATCCTACCTTCTTCAAGAAACCGTTCCCAAACTCCCTAGATGCTAGTGGCTTCTCCTCTGAGATTATCTCCTATTTACATTGTATGCACTTAGTTACCTATATGTTGTCTCTCTCTCTTTCAAAATAGGGGCTCCTTGAGGTCAGGGACTGCCAATCTTGACAGCAACTTTCTAACTTTCCTCATGTCCCCAGAACTTAGTGTATAGTGCTTGGCAGTATAAGCACCTAATATAAGTTTATTGACTAACTGGCTGTGTGATTCTAGGCAAATTACTTAACCTCTCAATGCCTTAGGCACCCTTCAGCAAAAAGTGCCACTTTGGTTGCCCTTACATTTCACCCTTCTGGGATCCTTGGCCTATATTCTAAATGGCCATGGATCCTGGAACAAATAGAGGCACTGTACTTTACAATCTCATTACGTAATAACTTATTAGTAAGGTGGCCATATAGTCTTCAATAAAACATCATTCAGTATATCTAATAGCATTTCTCAGAATACCCACACAACATATATCATTGTTTGTTCAATAAACTAAACCATAACATTCATAGCAACATCCTTAAGCAAAATATCATTCAGTGGTATTCCCCAAAATACTTGTTTATACAATCAGGTGGTCCCAGGCCAGGGTTTTCCCTAGCATAACATATCATCCTCAAGGCGTGGCAGAAAATACAAACACCATCCACTCCTAGGTCACAGCAAGTTACAATCTCCTAAGTCAATACGAAGAGTCCAAGTAAAGTTCTCTTTTCATCTTGACCCGTGGTCGACTTTCAAGTCCCATGTCTCTTCTTCTGTGGGCCAACTGCTCTTACCTGGATTCACACACAAGCAGCTCTCTGCTCCTACTTGTTGTCTCAGCCCACAGGGACTGCTCCACTTCAAGTTCTTCCTGCTCCTGCCTGACAGTAGGCTCCAGGGGCTCCTGTCCAAAATTTCTGTTTCTGGCAAAGCAAAGCTCTGCATGCAAGCAGCACTCAGCTCCTGCTCCAGGATCCACAGAATCATAGTTACCACAACTGGGCAACAGTGAACAAGTATCCCAGGCCCCATGCTTTCCTTTGAATTTGCTGAACCTGCCAATTATGCCATTTTGTAGCAACAATGTTGTTTGTAGCTGCTGTAGCTGTGTAAGGACAATAACACCAGCACACAGGAGGGCTACTACCACAGGTTCTTTGATCTGCCTTCCTAAGGAAAGCAACTTCAAGGAGTTAACAATCTCACTTTAATTAAACATACATATATCATTCATTTAGAGGCAAAATTCAGCACCCTAAACTTCAGAGCAAATACAAACAGAAATTACAAACAGAGAAAATATTAATAGACAGGCTTCTACCTATAAAGTTGCATTGGAAGAGGAAATTTCCACATCCCAACACCAATGAAATCATAGGTTGAGTCTCTATCCCATGAGACCCACTGTATTGTAGCTCTGCTCTTGAATGTCTCCCAGTGATCTTCCCCAACTCTCTATCACATTTGTCCAGGGTGAGGGTGGGAGGTGATGGGATTGTTCATAGCTTCGACTAGCCCCTTCTTCTGCATCAGACAGAGGTGAGTTAAGAGTGGGTCATGTTCAATTGTCTGCATTTATGCTTTAAATAAATGTTCACCATACAACATAGAGATGTTATGTATACTCTCTATGCACATAGAGATACATGATCTCTTTGTGTACATATAGATGTGTACTTTCTCTCCTGAATAAGGGACCACAAAATGTTCCTGTGCTCTCCATCTTCTGCTTCTCACCCAAACCACAGGGGGTAGAGAAAATAATCATATCCTCCATTTGATCCATCAACTTTTCCATGAACAAGTATTTCTTTGGGTCCCAGGAATTTGACGCAGCACTATGGCAAAGGAAAGTAGTAATATGACCTCATCTCTGGTCTATAGAACCAGCATTTCTCATTATAAACAAAAAAAAACAGGGAGCAAAATATAATATAACATATGATCAAATGATCATTTTTATGGCAGCATGGGGTCAGAAGTAGAGGCAACTAGAGACAGAGTTTTGGACTCATAGTCAGGAAGATCTGAGTTCAGAGTCTGTCTCAGATACTTATTAGTTGTGTGGCTCTAGACAAGTTATCTAGTCAGTCTCAGTTTTCTCATCTATAAAATGGGGATACTAAGAGTACCTACTTCACAGATTGTTGTAAAGAATAAATGAGATACTACACATAAAAGTGCTTCGCATGACTTAAATGGTAGCTATTATTATTGTTGTTGATTTTTTAGGCTGGCCTTGAAATCAGAACAACCTGGGTTTAAGTCCACAAATTATTTCACTTCCCAGTGCCCTAGGCATCTGTAAGAGTACAGGTTGTAGGAAGTTCTGGTCTGCATGGGTGAACAGAATGTCTACATCAGGCAGCTGAAATCACAGATCCAGACCAAAAACAAAGCTAAACAAAACAAAAATCACCCAAAACTCAAGAAACCCAAATTGTATGTTTCAGACTATTAGTGTCAGGGGAATTGGATTGGAAGGATTTGAGTCAAGTCTTGAAACATTCCTCAAGAGTCTATTAGGTGAAAGCTCCTCAGCTTGCCCCTGGACTTCTAAAGACCTAGTCTCTGTCTTTAGTGACTTTCTGTCCTATGTGGCATACACAAATCAATAGGAAATGAGGGCAAAGATGGTGCCTCAACAAATATGGGGGGGAGGTGACATGGACACAAATAATTATAATAGATAAAAGCATAAAGATAATTAAATGTATTAAGGATATTCCAATAGAATGGACTGGGAACTTTGAAGCATGGGAACCTTCTACCTGGAGGCATCAGGGAAGACCTCCTGGAGAAGGAATCAGGAGCCTCTGCATTAGGTTTTGAAAGAGAAGAATATTAACGAATTAAGTGAAGGGAGAATGGAAAGAGTCTATTTCAGGCATAAGGGATGGCATGTGAAGAAACACTAAGGCAGAGACAGGGTAGGAAAAGATTAGGAAATAGTTTTGGGATAATAGGGAGCAGCTAGGATAGAGTGCCAGGCCTAGAGTCTGGAGGACCTGAGTTCAAATCCAATTTCAGACACTTACTAGCTGTGTAACCCTAGGCAAGTCACTTAATCCTGTTTGTCTTAGTTTCCTCACCTTTAAAATGTGCTGGAGAAGGAAACAGAAAACCACTCCAGCATCTTTGCCAAGAAAATCACACAAATGGGGTCATGGAGATTCAGACATGACTGAAACAACTCACAGGATCATAATCATAAACCTAGAGCTTCAAAGTCACCTAGTCCAATTCCCTCATTTTATACATGAGGAAACTGAGTCTCAGGGAGGTTATGTGACTTTGCCCAAGATCACATAAGCATTAAGTGCTAAAACAAGATTTGAATTCGGCACCTCTGACTCTGGAACTAGTACACTTCTGAGGTTTAGAACATTTTAAAGGAATAGCCCAAAACAAAACTGGGAAAGTAGGATAGAGCTAAGCCATGAAGTGCCTTGATCACAAGCATATAACAACTTCAATATTTCTCATTCCCCGGGAATAGCAAAAGCAGAGTTCTCCCACTCCCTAATACATTTGAGTTTTTATGTGTATGTATCAGGACCATAATAATTTTGTTTATCCTAATAGAAGCCATATTGTGCTCTAGCAGCTAACCAATGACTAAACAATTAAAGTGAAAATAAGTGTCTATTCACTGGTGGGGAGATGGTTGCTTGATTTTGGATGTTGTCCAGAATATAAGCATCATTCTGAGGAATCAAGTGAGAGCAACTTGAGGTTTCCAGAGGCATCACTCACAAAGGCACATCATTCTGTCTGCTTGACTTTGATAATGGTAGCCAGGGGGGCTTTCCTACCTAGTAACGTAGATTATCTCAAATGAGCTGAAAACTGGGAAAAAGAAAAATCATTGTAATTGCCCACATGGGTAGAAGAGAGGAAGAAACAATCCATTATTTAAAACATTTTCTCTCCTCCATGAACTTGGGAGTGCTAGGAAATTGGTGAGGTTTGGATCAGAGGGCTGCCTTTGATTATATTGTTCTGGTGAATGCATACTGTATTTCTTGGATTAAATGGGGACAAAAAAACTGTAAGGGAAACAACATGCTTTTAAATTTGATATTGTGTCATGCTCAGTTCACATACCAAGGAATATCCTTTAGTTATACATATGAAATTATTTATATTTCCTTTGCCTATTGGATTAGCTTGAAAGAAAAGGTAACCTTTCTTTTTACATTTGCTGGGAAGCAACCATATGCATAAGTGTGGTTGATTTGCACATCGGCATTTTCTCTCTACCCACACCCCAACTTCCTTTCTTGGCCATTTGGCAAAAGGGACAATTTTATCCCAACTTGGCAAACTACAGAGGGAATCTTGACTGTCTCAGAGGTCTAATAATATAGGGTGGGAATTACATGTATCCCTTAAAAGCACAAGCTTTCAAATTCCTTTAAGTTTTCAGTTAGTTAGACATGCAAAATGGAAAATTTAACTTCAGGTACTCTGGGGTCATTTCAATATTCCACTGCTTATGTAGTAAGGAATTTGTATATTTCAAGATCACGTGGTAAAAGCCTACTAAAGCTAAAGAGGTGTTATTATAAAGTTGGACCACCCTCATCAGGGCCTAAAAGTGAGGAAAGAGTAAGGGGAACCCTGATATTTCTATCATTTCCAGGAGACAGAATATACTTCTCTATAACTTTACAAGGAAATTTAATATATCCTTAAGGGATTTTAGTCTTCAGGGTTCGAGGGTCAGTGTGAAAGATGATACTACCTTTTCACAGTGTTTTATGAATTCAAGAGTGAGACAGAACCTCAACGACTATTTAATCCAAGCCCTTCATTTACAGATGGGGGTGCTGAGGCCTAGGGAGCTTAAATGACTTGTCTCAGGTCACAAAAGTATGCAGCATCAGAGGTAGAGTTTGAACAAGTCCTCTGAGTCCAGAGCTTCTTTCCACTATAACATGCCATCTCTTGTTGAAGCATTAACTGACTTAGTGACATGCCAATGGATAGAACACAATGTTTACTAGCTCTTGAGTTGAGCAGCATCTCTCTCATGTTCTTAACTTTCATCCAGGAGAACACAAATCATCTCTCTCTGGATATGTTAGCATTAAGGTTTGGTTGAGGTATCAGTGGCACAAAGAATTCAGTAAGGAAACACAGTAAGTTCATGAAATATGTTCAGATGCCTCCATGTTTTTTAAAAACTTATTGAAGTCATGTAGAAATAATGTAGCCCAGATGGCTGACTCATTTTCCCTGTATTTTGATCATGTTATGTTGGCATCACTGTGCACTCATGATGACCCTGGGACATGACTCCCAAGAATGAATGGAATAATAGAGTTTTAGATTTGATCTCCAGTCCCTAAACTATTCCTTGGGACTTATATTAATTTTTCATTTGCATAAAGTAGACACTTGAAAATGTTTGATATTTGATGAATGAGTAAAAGTAGGAGCATTAACTCTTTAGCATTCATTTGAGAATAGCATAGTAAGAACATATTTCTTTGGAAATAGAAAGACTAATTAATTGAAAGACTTAATAAGCCTCCCTTTGTACCTAGTTTACTACTAAGGAATCACTCTGGACCTTCGGAAAAATTCAGTTCAATATGGAACTTGGTGTCACAAGACCTGAGCCTGAATTTTGGCTCTACCGCTTTACCTTCATATGTGGCCAATTAGCTTCTCTGAGCCTCAGTTTCTTCATCTGCAAAATGAAGGGTTCCAACAAGATGCCCTCTAATTTCTCTTCTATTTCTACATCTAGGATCCTAGACTTGTTACTTCAACAAAATTATCTTCCTTCTCCTCACCCTTGACAATAAAAAAATAATCTAAGAGATTTAGCAAGCACACAACACTGTGAGTTATTCCTGTCTACAACATCAGAATTATAAAAAAGCTCTATTGTATTTATCATTGTTGTCATAATTTCATAATCACTGAACTAATGAGTAAGCAAGAAAACAATTAATTAGAAGAATGAATTTTGGGCAGGATATCTACTGACAGTTCTTGAGTAGAGAACTATCAGCTGAAGAATTAAGAATTTGTCACCTTGATTTATGAGAATACCAGTTGTTAATTAATAATAACTATTTCATTCCTAAAAGCCTGCATATATATGTATATATGCGCATATATATATATATATATATATATATATATATATATATATACAGACACTAAGCATTTTTCTCAGTCATACTGCTCTTTACAAGGGAAGGATTAATGAGTATAATTAACAAATATTTCCAAATACTTGTCCTTCATGGGGATGTCAACAGGCTGGGCTAGATGATGTCTGTAAAGTGCTCTACCAAGGAAGACAAGTTGCAATTAATTGCATTTTCATTCTTTAAATGCTTCTTCCAACCTGGTTGCTTTTGTCCCAGGCAAGCATATGCTTGTCTTGGGATTAGGTCAAGCGTATCTGTGTACACAGGGCTGTTACAGTAAGGCTGTAGATGGTTCATTAAATCACTTCTGGGTCCTTTGATCTCTTTGAATAATTGGGGTAATTGTGCAGTTAATTCAGCCTGGCAAGGACGGGCCTCAGGGAAAAATGTGTGTTCTCAAAATCCCTATCTGGACTCAACTGAGAGACTTGGTGACTTGAGATAACTTCATTTCTCTAGCTGGCAGGAAGAGTGCCATTTATTGGTGGTTCTTGCTCTTTCAGTAACAGACTTTCAGAGAAATTATCAGGGGAACTACCTCCTCTGACCAGAGGTGAATTTTATAGGATGATGGAAGCATCTCATAGGCAGAACTGAATCATATCTGATGTTCTACCTAACACCTAACATCCCAAGAGAAATGAGAGCTCCAGACTTGTGCAATTGAATCTTTTCCACATATATTTTTTGTAGAAAATGATTTGAAAGTTCTTTTGGCTTTTCTTAGCTCCAAAGAGAACTCTTGGAAAGCTCTGCTAAGAAATCCATTTCTCTTTTAAAAAACTCTCTGAATAAAGTGTTTTTCATCTCTCAGGAAATTGTTCAGATGTGTGTTTGTTGTTTTGCTTGGGTAGCTCCAAAGCTATCTAGATCTTAAAATTTTAGACTTTGTAAGTGAAAATTCTGAATAGAGAAAGTTCGCTTATATAGTGGGATTTCTACCTTTATTTCATCTCATTTCATAGAGAAAAAAACAGGCAATAATAGAAATGATTGGTCTGTTCCATCATTATCTTCATTTTTTACTTTAAGCGGAGGGGTTCATTTGTTGTGACTGTAACCTGTGCAATGCAGGAATGGCAACTGCTATTTATCAGTTAATGTACTTATCTGGCTAATCTGTAGAATAGAATTTCCATGACTGCATTTTAGTCTTTAACCATATATCTTAGTTAATATTGCAACTGTATACCTAATGTCAATATTAATTCATTCTGAACTTTAAGTATAAAAATTTTTCTAGAGTGTTGAACTTCTCCCTCTCTTTTTCTCCCTCTCTTCCTAAGTTTATTTTAAAGTCAAGGAAACAGAAGGAATGAAAAGTTGAGTAAAGTTGTTGAATTTCAAAAACAAAAACAAAAACCTTAGGAAAAAATCTTAACTGAACATGTTTTAGTCCACAAATTGCAAAGGTAAAGGCAGTGGTACCAATGCTAAAGTTACACTAACCACAAGAATACACTACTCATCATTAAGAGTATATGTGTTTGGGGATAAAGAGCAAAGAAGGGGAAAAAAGAACAAAGTAAAAAATGCACAGCAGAAAATGATGGGAAACCTACAAGGAAGCAAAGAAAGATGGACAGTTCTGAACACAATGAGTAGTATTTATTATATAGGCTTTCTTGAAATGGAAATTTATTGCCATATATTTTGAATTCTCTCTTAAGTTCTGCTGTGCCTGTGGCAATGCTTTCCTTTCTTATTTTATATTTAAATGTTAATATTTAAGTTTATAACATATTTCTTTTTCTTTTCTTATTGTGTATTTTAGTTTAAAATAAATTAATTTTTTTAAGTATGTGCTCAAGAAAATATGGGGACAACTTTCCAGTTCAGGGAGACTTGTGAGTTTACTAGTATGCCATAAAGATGGATCAAATGGAAAGGGATGGAATTTGATAAGGATAAATGCATAAAGTTTTGTCCTCGAACTTATGAAAATCACCTTCACAACTACAAGACAGGAAAAACAGAACAAGATAACACTTCCTATTTTGAAAAGAAAACAATATGATAATAGTCAATAAACATTTATTAAGCACCTATTATGTTCTAGGCACTGTGCTAAGCAGTTGGAGTTGCAAATAAGAAAAAGACAGTTCCTGCCCTTGAGAAGTTTACAATCTAGTGTGGGAAAACAATACACAAAAAATAGCAAAAAGGGAGAGGAGTGGGGCATGATGTTTGTGAAATTGGAATCAAGCAGAGTAGCATGGGAAATGAAAAGCTGGAAATTCTGAGCCCTTTATAAATGGAGGCTCTGGAGAAAATTAATTGCTTTGCCCTCTACCTAGCCTTTCAACCAGAGAGGAAAGGCAACTGAGGTTACTGAGGAGGTATTGAGGCTAAAACACTCTCCATGGTGATGAGATTGCTGGTGATGAGTATATCCTGGCAGAAGCATGATATTCGTGGAGTTGAAACCAACGAGAGAAACTTAGGGAAAATAAGTGGTCATTTTGTTGGACTGTTGGCTTAATGTTAGTTAATGGTGTGACATGGCAGCCAAAAATATTAGTGCTGTCTTTGTCTGAATCAAGAAAGTCATAGTATCTAGGATGAGAGAAGAGATAGTCCTGCTATACTCTTCTCTGGTCACATCACATCTGGAATACTAGGGTCTGATTGAGACACTCCATTTTAGATAGGACATAGACAAATTAGAGTACCCAGAATAGGGTAACCAAGATGTCAAGAAGATTGGAGACTGTGCCATGCAAGGATAAATATATTATTCAGCCTCAAAATGAAAAGTCTTGGGTGGAGATGCATTGGAGTGGTATGATAGCTGTCTTCAAAAAATTGAAGGTCCATCATGGATTAGGAATGGACTTGATTAGATCACGGAAGGAAGGAATGGACTTGTTCTCCTTGGCCTAGAGGGAAGGACTAGGAACAATGGATGGCAGCTGCAGAGACAGAATTAGCTGGAAATGTTTCCTAACAGTAAAAGCTGCTCCCAAAGGAATAAGGGGTGCTTGATGAGGCAGTGTGTTCCTTCTCACCAAACATCTTCAAGAGAGACTAGAAACCATTTTCAGCAATATTGCAGGGAATTTTCTTGGTTCCATATGGGCTGAACTAGATGGCTTCTGAGGTACCTTCTTATTCATAAATCTCCTGAAGCTGAAGGAAGTTAAATGACTTAGCCAAGGTCAGACAGATAGCAATGATAATGATTTACCTTTACATGTCATTTTGGTGCTCTCCTCAGAACCTGGTGAAGTAAACATAATGAGGATTTTTATTCCCTTTTTAGCAAAGAGGAAACTTCTGATAAGTTACATGATAACACAGCCAGCAAACTGAAGAGTTAGGATTTCAACCCAAGGACTCTGATTCTAAATCACATAACTTTTTCCTCTATATGACTGCAAATTTATGCAGGATCTACCCTTATTCTTCTTATTACTACTATAGTTAATGCAATTGGAGTGAATATTTATAATAATAATAATAATAATAATAGCTTACACTGGTCTAAAGCTTTAAGATCTACATGGAGTTCTCCTCAATAACAGCCCTGTGAGGTAGGTGCTGAAACATTTTATCCCCATTTATAGATGAAGAAACTGAGGCACAGAGCTATTAACTAATTTCTCCAGAGTCATATCTCTAGCTTATATCAAAACTGGGAATCAAAGCCCAGGTGCAGAACTCTCTTCACTACACCATTCCAATATCAGTGTTATTTAGAACTATAAAGTTTTAGAGCTGGAAGGTACCTTAGATATTATCTTGTCTGGCCCCTTTATTTGTGTTAGGAAACAAAGGCCTGGAGATCGTGAGTTGTTTCTTGTTGCTATTCAGTCCTGATTCTTCGTGACCCCATTTGGGGTTTTCTTGGCAAAGACACTGTAGTGGTTTGCCCTCTCTTTGGGTTTTAAACTAACGGTGTACTGGTAAATGTTTAACGATCAACCCTCCAGAGGGAAAAATGCATGCAGGGCACATTTTAAAGTTTTCCCCATCACTTTTTATACTATGGACAATTAATAAAATAATAAACCAAATCTTGATTTGCAACATTTGCCCATTTCTGAGGTATAAATGCTCACACAGAGAATTTGATGATTTTTCCTGGGGCAGGTATGAACTGGCTCCAGTATACTTTTACTGTAAACTCACCAGTCCTAAGAATGCAACTGGAAGTTCTTAAGCCTCTTCCATGTACCAGAAGGGAAAAAGAGAGAAGGAAATGGACTGATTTACTAATGATAGAAGAGAGGTAAAAAGCAAAACAATGTCTTTCCTAGCCAGAAGACATTTGTAGCCTTCTCAGAATGAGGCTTCTAAATATAGAAATGACCTTGACCTATTTCCTCACAGATGATGTCATGATGATAAGGGATGATCAGCTTGTTTACCATCTTCTGACTCCTTACTCATCCCAAAAATCAAGAACTGCAATTCTGTGCTCTGGACTGGCAATGAAAAGCCTGTTTTTATGTAGAGGCCAGGGGGCTTATTTAGAGATCCCCAGGAAGTTCTTTATGGTATCTTTATGGCATTTCTTTTACCTGAAAGAGTAATTTAATTTTGCTGGAGAAAAGAAATTGAGGGCCCGTTTAGCAGACAGCTTCTGTCCTCATTAGGAGCTAGCTGATCATAGATAGGAATGCTATTTGATGAATTTCCCAAGATGAAAAATCAATCTTTGGGCAGAGCCAAGATTGTGAGAAAAGCCAGGAAGTTGCCTGAGCTCTTTTCAGTTTTCCTCAGAAATGTTAAATCAACCCTCTAAACAGATTCCAGAATGATAGAACCTGCAAATAGACAGAGTGAAACAATTTTCCAGTTTAAGATAACTCAAAAGGACTTCAGGAAAGGTCTGTCTCACTTGGGTAAAAGGGGAGCATAGCCCAGCACAGTGTCTGGACAAGTGAGTGGGAAGCTCTTAGCCACAGCACAGATCATCAACTGAGGTCCTACAGTCCTGGCTGAGCAGGCCAGTGGCATAGAAGCCATCTGTAAGGCTTCCAGCCCTAGTGTAGAAGGCAAACTGCTAGCCCTGGAACCTTGGGCACAAGAGGAGCAACTAGGCTGGGCCACCCCGGCACAGTGGGCAAGCCGCCAGTACCTGAGGTCCTGGCACAGAGAGCTAGTGACCAGGCCCCTGGTCCCCAGCACAAGAAGCTTAGGACAGTGCTCCCTCTGTCCCAGGAGCAGAGCTCAACTTTTAGGTCATGATATAGGCTAAAAATGAGAAAAAAAAAACCTCAGAAAAGATCCCTGACCATAGAAAGCTACTGTGGCAACAGGGAACAAAATCAGAAGAGGACAACAACGTCAAAATGCCTACACGTGAAGCTTCAAAGGGGAATATGAATTGGCCTCAAGCTCAAAAAGCCTTCTTGGAAGAGCTCAAAAAGGATTTTAAAAATCAAATAAGAGAGGTAGAAGAAAAACTAGGAAAAGAAATGAGAGATATGCAAGAGAGAGTCAACAGCTTGGAAAAGGAAGGACAACAATTGACTGAAGAAAACAATTTCTTAAAAAATAGAATTGGCCAAATGGAAAAAAAATCCACTAAAGAAAAATCAATGTTTGTTCCTAAAGCAAATACATCTGTTGTATTACATGTGCTAACAGCTTCTGAAAAAAACTAGTAATCCTTAGTTAAATAAACAAATGAGTATGGAGAACAGCACTGTCAACTTTTGCACAATATATTTTCTGATGATCGATGGACATTAGCCTGGCAACATGTCTATTCAACCCTCCCCAGCTTCCTCTTCTTAATGGAAGTAGGCTGTTTATGCAAGCAGAAGAGATATTAGAAAGGTACTGGGAATCTTTTTTGGGGGGGGAGGGGAAGAAGGATAATATTGCCATCCATTTTTTGATCATTGACAGATGTATGCTCGTGCTACTATTCCTCACTCCACCAATCTTCTAGGTGGCTTAAACTGCAGGCAGATTAAACCACCATTGCTCGTCATTTTCCTGAATGTTCCTTACTTGCTGTCTCCACACTTTAACCACATTGTTCTATAATGCCCTCCCCTCTGGTCACTCGCTGTTAACATATTATCCCTCCATCAAGGACCAGCTCAAATACCACCTTCTCCATGAAGATAAAGTGCACTGATACCCTCATGCCTCAGTGGAATATGATCATCCTTTCACCCAACGTCATAAAAGTGAACAGATAATTAGAGCAAAAGCTGCAAGGAACCTTAGGAATCGCGTAGTCAAGCCCTCTTATTTTAAACACAAGCAAACCAAGGCAGGCCTGGAGAGGGTAGATAGTTTGCCGAATATCACACAAATAGCAGTACTTGGATACAAACTCAGGTTTTCTAACTTCAAATACATTGTTTCTTTTATTGGATCATACAACCTCCATATTTTTTCTTCTACATTAGCACATTCTAAATCATATTGGGCAATGTGACATTGTGGATAAGTTGTGGAGTTAAAAAGATCTGGGTTCAAGTCCTATGTCTTTCAGCCACTGGCTGTTGAACCATAGACTAGTCACTTAATCTTTCAGTGCCCCAGGGGGCTGTGCAAGAAAGACTTTTGTGGGGGTTGGGGAGAGTGGGGGAGGCAATCAGGGTAAGGTGACTTTCCCAGGGTCACACAGCTAGTCAGTATCTGAGGTCTGATTTAAATTCAGGTCCTCCTGACTCCAGAACTGGTGCTCTATTCGCTGCTCCACTTAATTGCCCCTGAAAGTAAGACTTAAGTTAGAGATCATCTGCGTATGAGAGGTAGTTTTTTCCATTTGAATAACTTTACATGCATGAAATTCTAGTTAAAGACCCCTGCACCCATTTATTTATCTTTTCAATTCAGCTATCATTTATTAAGTTCCTATGAAGTGCAAGACTTTGTGTTAGCTAGTGATGGAGATATAAAGACAACAAACAAATTGTCTCTAACCTCAAAGAATTTAAATTCTCCCTGGAGGGATATGATATATGCACAGAGAAGGATGTACAAAGTCATGTGAAATAATTTTGAGAGAGAGACAGACAGGCACAGAGAGCAGCAACAATTGGAGAGGGTCAGAAGCCCCATGTGAGAGGGGGCACCTGAACTGTGCTTTGAAGGAAACTGGTTGGTTGTTGTCCTTCTTGAAGAGAACCAAAATGACATCACTATTTTGGAATCAAGGTACAGTGTGCCTGACCTTGGCTGACCAAACCAATAGGAGCTTGGAAGGCCCTGCCACAGGTCAGGCTCAAATAGTCCACATGAACATTTGGAGTGGAGATGTCTCTAAATTTGTGCATCTACTGGTTATATAAAACAGAGATTAGGAAGGAGTACACTATAGCCAGGGGGAATATGGAAAGGCACGGAGACAAAAGATGGAATAGTGTATGTGAAAAATAACTGCAGGGTAGTTTGGCAGGAATGAAGAATGATTGAAGGGGAGTAAAATGAAACACTGGAAAGATAGTTGGGAAGAGTGGGGGAGGGGAGCCAAAATGTGGAAGACTCGAAAGGCCAGACTACGGAGTCGGCGTTTTATTCTAGGGAGCCACTGAGGGTTTTTTTGAGTAGAGGTATGATATCGTCAGATCTCTATTTTAGGCATATCAGTTTGGGAGCAGGGTGGAAGATGGATGGGAGCAGGGAAAGGCTGGTAGGAGGGAGATACATTAGAAAGATTAGAATACTCCAGTGGAAAGGTTGTATCCATTTGCATATGTTTACTGCACTATAAACTCTTTGATAACAGGGACTAAGTCTTTATCTCTATGTCCTTTCTAGATACTTTCTAGAGTATTGAACATAGTAGGCACTTAAATGTTTTAAGTGAAAAAAAAATGAATTATTTAGATGATTATAAGCAAAGACCTGTAAAACGCCCTCGCTTTTAAATGTGAAATACTTCTCTGCTATGTGACTTAGTTTGGACTCCCCGTATAATAACAGAAGCATCTGGTTAGGTGGCTCTTATTCAGCATGTCTTATCATCACCAGCGCCTAGGACAATATTCAGTGGATAACGTGCTGGGCCTGGAGTCAGGAGTTCAAATCTGACCTCAGTCACTTACTAGCAACGTGACCCTGGGCAAGTCACCCAACTCTGATTGCCTCCCCCCACTCTCCCCAACCCCCACAAAAAGAGTCTGTCAAATGGAGTAGAGAAGGAAATGGCAAACCACTCCAGTATCTTTGCCAGGGAAAATCCCAAAGGGGTCATGAAGAGTCCAAAGTGATTGAAATAACTCAACAACAAGAAGACAATGTTACACACTCAACTCTGAGAAGGTGGTGTTACTGCCCCGCAAGTATAGACTTTATCTTTGGACAGTCAACATCTACAGCAGCCAGACATTCCCACCTCTGAACATACTGACCTAATTCTCTAACAATTCAGTTATGCCTTTTTCCCTCTCACTTTAGTGACTGCATTTGGGCAGAACCAGTGAGCAGGGTGATGCATGAAAAGTTCAAAAGACATAGTTTCTGGGTAATTAACAATCGTTTTATTAATTATGGCTAGTGTATAAGTAATAAAAAGGTCATTTGACTGTCTCCCCCAAACCAAAGACCCCTTGTGGAGCCCACTCAATCCTCATACGGCCTTGGAAACATGAGTATTGCTGAGGGTGGAAATCAGCTCTGATTGGTGTAACAACAATGTTGCTAGCAGCTGTTGTGAGGGTGAAAGACCTATAATACCAGCACACAGAAGAGCTGCCAGCACAGATTCTTTGATCTGCTTTTCTAAGGAAAGCAACTTAAAGGGGTTAACAATCTCACTTTAATCAAACATACATATACCATTCACTTAGTTGAGGGGGAAAAGCCAGCACCCTGAACTTCAGAGCAAATACAAACAGAAATTACAAACAGAGACAATATAAACAAAACAAACACACACAGTCATCAATAGACAGGCCTTTAGCTCTCTGACCAAAGAATTACATAGTTACCAGAGATAGAGGCACCAACATCTGGGTTTTCAAAGCTGGGGGTGGCTACCCAGAGTCAAAAGTAAGAAGAAAATGGAAAGAAAACCTTGTCCAAGATTTGCAAACAGTATAAATGTTGCAGCGAGATAGCTACTTCTAGATGCTGCAAATAGGCTATGATTTTCAGAATCAATGTAGGTAACGAAAACATCACCATATCCAGGGTTTTCATAGAAAGGACTCTACTAATTAGGACAAAGTCTCTTCAAATCACACAACACTCTTCCAGTGAGTGAGAGCCCCAAGCAAAACACTAACCTCTGAGTTTATATACCCAGTTTAGGGTCAAAAGGCATCACAGCCATGCGACTCAAAACCGTGTAACGCTTCTTCAGGCATCACAACCATGGAACTCAAACCCGTGTGAACTAGGCTTTCCTTTGACATAAGCTGGTCATCAAAGAGTCCCAATTTAATCAAAGAAACAAAGGCCAGACTCATTAAAGGCACGTGATTACCCAAGTGCTCCAATAGAGAAAACTGTAAAAAAGATCCACCTTAATTACCATCTTCATTGCCAGATATAGCAGTAAGGCAAGACTCACGACTTCAAAGAGAGCTGTGGACATTCCTGAGTGGTTTGGAATCACAAAGTATAAGAAATTCTCTAGGTAGAAGGCAGAGGAAGTATAACATTTATTTAGACTCCAAAGGATCAAATCTAAAGACCAATGCCCCCAATTTCATACAGTAGCAATAATATTCCAAAACCGGTAAGCCTACCTTACTGTAGTAACAAGGAAATTATAACAAAATGTTATAGGAAGGGATCTAGCCATACTGTAGCCTTCTCCCACACCCCACCCCACCCCCACACCCCCACACCCCCCGGCCAGGGCCTTCCTATAAAAGATCACTCATGAATCCTAACTCTCTGTTCAGCACTCTCTCCTGCAGCTCCACTGACCCCGAGTTCCTTAGTCTCCATAACTCTCTCTTACTCAGCACTCTCTGCTCAGCAGTCTCCATGCTGGCTTTCCCTTTGTGTCTGCTGCCTCAATGTCTTCTTGATGTCTACTTCTGAATCCTGCCTCTCTCCACTGCTCCCAGTTCTGGGCTCTCTTTTTATACAGTCCTAGCTATCATCTGATTGACTAGAACTCAGCACATATACCACTGGCTCTGGTCTTAGCAACTCCCCTTAGGGCCCCAAGGCCTTCACACCTCTCAAAAATAAGCAAACTAGTTTGCTAACTAGCAAAAGGGTATAAGCCTGGGGCCTCACATCTAGTTAGTGAAAGGGTGCAGCCCTAATCAGGTCTCCCTTTGTTGGCCTCACCTGAGGCCTATTCAATGATCAGGAAAGATCTTTCACTTACTGATTAGCTTTACAATTGGTTAACAAGCAAGGAGAGAATGAATGTGGGGAACATGACTGATAACTCAGTCTTACACATAGAGACATATCTATACCAGACTATCCCCCTGTCTAGGGCAATCTAGACAAAAGGGGTAATCTACTACCACTCAGACCTGTCCAACTAAAACACAATGGACTGGAACCCACCAATTTACCTAAACTAGAATTTCTTTACCTTTTGATCAGATATAAATTTTCCTGGTTTCACCCAACAGTTCATCTCATTATCAGCCCTGTGCTTCAAAGACTGCCTGAATAACCTTCAGGGACTGATTGCTAAATGAGGAAATAGAAAAGGGGAAAAATCTTAGTCTTGATTCAGTAATTCGTTATTAATATAGGAGAGAAATAGCCATTTCTCTCAGCAGCAAACAAAACCCTTTCGTTGTCATTTCTATTGGTCTTCTGATGATAATTCTTGTTTGCTGGTAATAACTGCCTCTCCTTATGACAATCCTAAGAGGTTATTCCCATTTTATTGATGAAGAAACTGAGTGTTAAGTGGCTTGTTCATAGTAAATGCCAGAGCTGGGATTAAAAAATGAGTCTAGCACTTTTCTCCACTACACCATGGATGCTTTATCC
The DNA here is from genome assembly GCF_011100635.1 of Trichosurus vulpecula. Lineage (NCBI taxonomy): Eukaryota > Metazoa > Chordata > Mammalia > Diprotodontia > Phalangeridae > Trichosurus > Trichosurus vulpecula. The sequence goes on along the minus strand of NC_050573.1, from coordinate 407,067,212 downwards.
CAGGCCTAAAAGACATAGGTGTCCATTGGTCCTGATTGAGTTTTGAAGGGGGTCAGAGCAGAGAAAAAAATTTGATTCCAAAGTTGGAAGAGCATCTGGCTATCATCATCAGGGATAAGGATAAGATCTCTGATTTCATGGACACATGGAAATCTCTGTACCAATCCAGGTCAGAACCTTCCTGCAAATGAGTGTCAGAGAATTTCCTAGAGCACAGAGAGCTTAAGTACCTTGCCCAAGGTCAGACAGACAGTTGGTATCCAAAGTGCCTCTTGAAACCAGATCTTTTTGACTCTGAGGCTAGCTTTTTAATCTACTCCTCCACCCTTCTTCATTGGTGCAAAGACTACTTATATCACAAAAGCACTTTTAAATAGTGCCTCAGTTTACTGTGTTTTCTTCATAACTGTGTAAAACAAATGATGCAGATATGCTCCATGGATTATAGATTTAGAACCAGAAAGGAATTTGGAGATCATATAATCCAGCTCTCTCACTTTATACACTAGGAATTGAGGCACAGCTAGTAAGTGATAGAGCCAGGATTTGAACCCTGGTTTCTAACCATAAATACAGTCCTCCTTCCATTTGATTATATGGAAGCACCATATTATCTTGCTAATTAATCAGCAAGATCACAGAATAAGCTCTGGTCGTGAGAAAAGATTCCTTAGGGTTTCTGGATAACACTTTCTGGTTTCCCATCCAGTTTCCATCCTTCTGTTGCTAACAGCATGCATTAGAGGATGGGAAATGGAACATCAGATCCCTGACAGAAACTCTTACATGCATATAATTACTCCTTCACATCCTCTTCTCCTTTGCCTCAATATTTGCTTTTTTAATATATATTTTTAAATGGTACACCAGTGTATATTTAGAGATGCTCTTAGCCTGTAATGGCACCCACAAAAACCTGCTATTTGTTGACTAAGAGCATCCAGAATATTCTCTCTCCTGTCTCATTCAGGAAATAGGGGTAATGCTTCTAACTTAGCTTTCAGAGTGGGAAGCACTTTGTATCAAGTCCTATGGAAATGCTAAATGATGCTTTTGAAAATACATCCAGTTCCTGAATGCCAGCCAGCCCTGTGGAAGAACCTGCTCCAAAGTCCCTGCACATGCTTCATTACTACTTAGCCTGTGGCTGAGGAGCTCAAAGCAAAATGTGGCTGGGATCTAATTCACTCCCCAATAGCCTCTGGAAAGAGTAATGGAGTTCCAACAACACCAGGATTGTAGAAGACTTTACACCTACTAGATCATCAGGTTGTAAAAATAAAAAGCACCGAGACATTGACTTGTATCGTCCTAGTTGAGAAAGGGCGACTAAGTTGAGGCATTTTTCTGAGATATAATCTACTCTACTGATGTCAAACTGAAATTGAATTAGGGGCCACTAAACCATACATGAGGATTCTGTGGGTTGCATATTGACTTAGAAAACCACATATTAACATTATCTATGTTTTATTGTATTTTCTTTATTTTGTTAAATATTTCCTAATTACCTTTAGATCAGCGGCACTGGAGAGCTGTGGGCCAGCACCGTATTTGGCACCTCTGGTCTACTCCCCATTATCCAAGGGTGATTACTTATTGCCAGGATTTTTGTTGTTATTGTTGTTGTTCCAATTGTTCTGTTTCTTAATAGTACCTTAACTGGAGAAAATGCAAACTCAGGAGGGCTGTTCAGCTAGTTATCCAACCTTTAGGGAACGATGCAAGAAGAAACTGAAGTCAGAAGTTAAAATGAATTTTTGCATTTACTTTTGTGAATCCCATGGCTTCCATTCCTCGTTAGTCAATAAGCATTTATTAAGCACCTACTGTGTGCTAAGCTCTGGGGATACAAAGAAAGGCAAAAGCCAGTTCTTCTCCTCAAGAAGCTCACAGTCTAATGGGGGAGGACACAACACAAAAGCAAGATGCAAAAGAGGAGGTAGGGAAGGGCCAAGGTGAAGAAGTAAAGAAGAGAGCAGCAAGGTGGGAAGCAAAGGAATAGCTGGCCTGGACACCCTCCTTCAATGGAGGTTCTGGGAAGAGCCCTCCACCTGCCAATCAGAGAGAGGGAGGGGCCCGCAGGGGCAGAGAATTGCCAAGAGCTGTGAGTTCCAGGGCTGAGGTGACGCCTGTCTCTTATAATAATGAACTGCTTAGAGCTCACTATTACTTGCCTGGCTTTTAGGCATACTAATCTTAGAAATGGACAATATTGAGCAATCAATCAACACACAGTTATTAAGTAATTATTATATGTCATACCCCCCCCCCTTCTTTTATCCCCTTCCCCTCTATTTTCTTGTAGGGCAAGGTAGATTTCTATACCCCATTGCCGGTATATTTTATTTCCCAGTTGCATGTAAAAACAATTTTTAACATTCATTCTTAAAACTTTGAGTTCCACATTCTCTCCCTTCCTCCCTCCCCACCCACCCCCATTGAGAAGGCAAGCAGTTCAATATAGGTTATACATGTGTAATCACGCAAAACACCTCCATAATAGTCATGCTGTGAAAGACAAACTACATTTCCCTCCATCCTATCCTGCCCCCCCCCCCATTTATTCTATTCCCATAAGGAAAATCTTTAATCAGTAGTTGAAGAGTGATTCTCTGGCAAGTCAATCAGGGCTGCTCTTCCTCAGGAGCCCCCCATCTCCAAAGCCTATCGATTGTCATAGCTTGCTGATTTTACCAGCTGTCTGTCCTCTTCCTTCACACAGCTGTCACTCTAGTTCAGGCCTTATCACCTCTTGCCTTTAACTGCCTGATACTTAGACTCTCAGATTTCAATGTCTCTCACTTCTGGTGCATCCTCTACAATGCAGCTACGGTAATCTTCCTAGGATACACATGTGACCGTATAACTCTGCTACTTAAAAATCTTCAGGGGCTCTTTATTGCCTCTAGGATAAAATGCAAACTGCTCACCTTTGAATTCAATGATTTTTACTGCTTGACTCTAGCTTGCTTTTCCAGGCCTTTCCATGCCCTGATGGTGTGCCTTTGCCTAGGGTGACCCCATACCTATGCACTCAATAGGCATAAGACAAACATTTGCTTCCTGGATGAAAGAATGCATGGATGAATGAATAAATGAAAACTGTCAGAGAGTTTAAGTTCATAGACCAGCATTTTTCTTAAGCCCTGCCTGTATTAATTAACCTTTATACTTATTTGGTTTTTTTGAGAGGGAAATAAACTTGAGTAGTTTGGGTCAGTACAATTGGAAAGATGGCATTTTAATTCTCCAGAATTAAAATTTTCAAAGGATCCTCTATTTAAGAAAGATCCTGAAAAGGTTTTGGCTGAAAGCATTTAGAAGAAAAGTTTAAAAGGCCATTTAAACGTCTTATGAATTTACAATCAGTCTCCGGGAACTTGGTTTATAGTATCATGTGGCACCTTCATTCAGATTTTCTTACACAAAGTAATTTTTCAGGCAAAGAAATAAATTAATATTCCCAAATCTAGGGGACTATTTAGAAAAAGTTATATTGAAAATAGGACTTTGAGGATGAAAATCTGTATATTATATATATATACATATATATAAAATCATGCCATTTTGCTAAAACATAATTTTGATTGTTTATAATTCAACAGAAGAAGTTTTAAAATATAAAAAGCCAGCCCCATCTTTTCCCCCCCTTTCATTTGCATATGAACCACAGGACTTTAATAGAGCCTCATTTGAACACTCGTTTCCTTAAATCATAATATTTCTGTCTCACTCAATTGAAACTTAGACTTTTCCCCAAGGTATCAAGTATTTCTTAGCTTTTTTTTTCTTCTCCTTGTCCTGCTTTGCATCCATCCACGTGAAACCAAGCACTGGCTTAATGTTTCCCTTTTAAGATCAATTTATTATTCATATTTTAGAGGCCCATCTTAAGTCATTTCTTTGTAATGTGCCCATCAATTCCCAGCACCAATTTAGGAAGACTGTTGGGTTTTTTCCACTATTCAAGGTATTGTTATATTGTGAATAGTGCCAGGTCTATGCTTATAGAACCTTCAGTGAATACTCAATTGTAAACAGCAAAATAACCATTTAGCTGAGCTGGGATTGGGGGAAATGCCTGCGGTATTAGAAAGAATTTTTATCTCTAAATAAGTGAATCACCCAATTCAGTTTAAGCAAGTAAATAACAGCTTATGGAAATGTTTGTCTTGTGTACAGCCAATACACTAATGGGCTTTTTTGAAAGTGTTTTAACAGGAGTGTGGTGGGTGTTACACTGAAAAGTATTTTCATTAAAATCAGAGGAAAAAATACTGGAATTTGTAACAAGCTAACATCATTCTTTCTTTGATCCGGATGTAAGAATACCAAATTATCTTGTGGCCAAAAAAAATTCTCAACCCAGATACTGTTATGATTTTTGAAAATTATTTTAGTGGAAAGCATTCTGCCCAGAATTAGATGAGATCAAAGATATAAGACAGCACCTGCTTTGACTTCCTGTTTGACTAATCGAATTCTCATCCATGTTTTAAAGCACCACTTCAAAGCTGACTCCTTTAAGAAACCTTTTCTGATCCATCCTACCCCCTCAACAAGGACTTTCTCTTACAGATCTCACATTGTACTTTTGCAAAACTTTCCAATGTACTGAGCATGTGACAGTGTATAGTTATGGTTTTCTGTGTATGTGCCTTACAGTATTAAGGACATTTTTGAATTACAGATCATAGTATCATAAATTTAGAGCTGTAAGGGAGAAAACTTAAAGTTTTCTTGGTATCTTCAAGTCCAGTGTCTTCATTTTACAGGTGAAGAAAGTGAGGCACAGAAAGGTTAAGGGACACAAAGCTAGAATGTATTGTTGGAGTCAGAATTTGAAACTGTTTGTCTCTTTCTCTGTGTGCAATTGCCTATCTATGCTGAGTCCCTACCTTGAGGAGACAGAGACGGAAGGGACCTTTATGCCATAAGTATAGAAAAAAAGCCCATACACATGCAACTCCAGTACACTGTAATACCTGGGAGGTACAAAGAGTTATGCCCTGGGGAAGGGGGTTAAGAGGAAGAAGAAGGTCACATAGAGTTGGATTATCAAGGAGGGCTTTATGAAGGTGATATCTGAGTATAGGCATGAAGGATGGGTAGGATTTTGGCAGACAGAGATATACAGAGAGTATTTTAGGTGGTGAGAACAGCATGTGCAACAGTAGGGAGTCACAGTTTATGCTTGCGGAACAGTGAGTCATCCAACTTGGCTGGGACTAAGAATACTGGTTGGACAGTAGTGAGGAATTAGGCTAGAAAAATTGAGGTTATATCGTGGGGGGCCTAGAAGGTTAAGGAATTAGGTTTTCATTTAGCATGCAATAAAAAGCCAGTGGTGCCTATTGCTCAAGCAAAGGTAAGCTTTAGGAAAATGAATAGTGACAATCATGATGTGTCTATGATGCATTGAATGGGGGAACAGTGAAGAGGAATATGTTAGAGGTAGTTAGGACCTGAATTAGAGTAGTGACAACTGCCAGGAGGCACTGTGGAAAAGGAAACAACACTTCCCAAATGATTATGGGGAGAGTAGGGAGGGTAGAAGGACAGAAAGTCATTCCAAGGTTTCTAGTGTGGGTGACTAGATGAAGGTTTACAGAAATAAAGAAGTCAGGAAAAACTAGACCCTCATAGCTAGAGGGGAGGGGAAGGGAGGAGAGGGAGATGATGCCATTGATTTTTAATGTCCAGTCTGAGGTGCCAGTTGAGTATCTGGTGGAAATGTCTAAAAAGAAGTAGAAATATGGGACTAGAAGTTCAGAGAAGAGATTAGGCTTGGTAGTATAGATTTAAGAATCATCTGCATAAAAATATTACCTGAAGTTACGTATAAATCAATGAAATTTTCCAGGAAGAGAATGCTGAGAAAGATGAAAAAAGGAGAATAGAATTCCATAGAAGGAAGAGAAAAAAGGAGCTAGTAAGATATGCTTTGGTAGCCAAGGAGGTAAAAACACTTGTAAGCAGCAGTCAGAAAGGAGATGGCTTAGGTGATAATAGGATCATCCAGTTTTAGAAACAACCTTATTAGTCACAGTGTTATAACTAAAAAAATATGTAGCCTCAATACATTCCTCAAGCATTTTATATCAAGTAGTTTAGGACACAACCTGAAGAACTAGGAAAAACTATGGGAATGCCAAACTATGGATTCTCAGCCTAGGATAACTAGGTATTTTGAACTGACATACCCAATATTCGAGCATCAATCAATCCAACAACAAGCAGTCTTCGTACTTGATGTTATGCTATGCCAAGGGAGAAGCATAGACAGAACAAACAAACAAACAAACATCCTGCTCTCAAGAATCCAAAGGAGTTATCAGCCCTAGGAGTCCAGAGAGCAGGACTCTGATTTGGAAAAACCATGTTATTTGGGTTAAATGTTTTCAAAAATTTTCATAGGAGTTCATACCTTTCTTTTTTTTGAATGTGGACTTCTCAGCCAATTAGTTTGCCTATCAATTCAATTTAATCCTCTCCTAAACTGTATCATCTCTAATTTCAACAGAGCAATTTGAACACAATAGGTGCTTAATAGATGTTGATTATATTATACCAAATTGTGTAATTGAATGACTGAATTGAGCAGTCATTTCAGTCAAAATGGTTGAATCTCTGGATTGTAGACAAGTTTCTCTTGGCAAACAGGGCGAATGCCTGTAACAGCAATGTTGCTAGTAGACCCAACAAGACCAGCAACAAGAGCTGCCAGCACAGGTTCTTTGATCTGCCTTTCTAAGGAAAGCAACTTACAATCTCACTTTAATCAACCATATTAATCATGTTAATCAAACATATATCATTCACTTAGTTCAGGGGGAAAAGCCAGCACCCTGAGCTTCAGAGAAAATACAAACAGAAATTACAAACAGAAAATATAAACAGATCAAAAACACAATTCAACAGACAGGCTTTGTCTGATCAAGACACCACATACATAGTTACCAAAAAGAGAAGCACCAACATCTAGGTTTCTTCGAAGCTGGGGGGCTCCAGCAGCTACCCAGAGTCTCCACACTAACACTCTTCCAGTGAGTGAGAACCCCAAACAAAATGCTCTGAGGTGTGAAATTAGTGTTTGAGCTGCATCTCAAAAGAAAGGAGACATCCTATGAGATGAAGAGGAGGGAAAGGGCAACGGCATAGAGATAGAAGCTACAGAACAGAGGGGAGGGTAATTAAGCTAAAACCTAGAATGTGGAAGGGGAACATGGCTGTTGCCCCAAAGCTAAGGAATTTGCTGGTTTATTTTAAAATTGCCGGTTCTTTTTCTAGTTCATCTTAGCAACTTTAACATCATCTTTCTGCACATTAGCTGGAGGGAGTGGGTTATGGGGGAGGGTGGTAAGTCCGGCTACACTTTTAAGGACATTTTGAGATATGACATCATTGTCCCTAGTACCTGTAGACTGTAGTACTCTAATTCAGATGTGGAAAAATGTTGGCAAGTCAGGGTAAGTGATTTAGAAAACATCTCATAGAAGTTCATTGCTTTCATCAGGGCTTCTCAGACAACTACTCCACAGATCAATCTAACTCAAGAAATAAGTTATTAAGTGTGTAGCATGTACAAGGCATCATGTCAGGCATGAAGATATGAAAACTAAAATAAAAATAATCCTAGGCACAAGACAGTTTAAGTTCCACCAGAAGGATACAGTTTCACACAAAGCAAGACATTGTGGCCCCAGACAAGGCATCTGTCCATTCAAGGGATTTCTGAATGGGGACTGAACACTGTGAACTAAAAGGATGTAGGAAAGTGAACGGGGTGGGGGGGAATGGGATCTTGAAGGGATTGATGAGAAAGAATGTATTCCAGGAATGTGGGACAGCTTGGGCAGAGAGAAGCGGAGGGGAGACATAAAAAGGATGTGAAATGTCAGGCTCTGTATTGAGTCTGGCTGGAAGATAGAGTTCATGATGGGCAGTAATGTGAAATAATGCTAGAAAGGGATATTAGAGAGTTGTCTTAAATGCCAGGCTTAGGAGTTAACATTTTTTCCTCGAGGTAGGGTTTTCGAGCAGAGGAATCAGATTTGGTCAGGTCTGCATCTTAGGAATATTATCTTGGCAGCAATGTGGAGGATGATTATTTTGGCAACCACATGAAAGATATTTTGGCAGCCAGATGAAGGATATTTTGGCAGCTATTGGTCATATGTTAACTAACTTCGAAGAATCATAGTACTTTTCTCACTTATTCGAATTCTCTCTTAGAACCAAGGCTGGCATTTGCCAAGAAATCAGGTATAGAGTAAATCCTCAGTCATCCACATTGCTGAAAGCAGAATGGGTGCAAAAATCAGAAAACAAAACAAAACCAAAAGCATTTGGGCTGAGGTCCACTCCCTATAGAAGAAGGAGGATTGCAGGGACCCACTAAAAGTTAGCCTTTATACAGCACTTTGAGATTTAAAAAGTCCTTTTCTCACAGCTTTTAACTGATAAAGAAACTGAGGCTTAGAGAGGTCAAAAGTCTTGTCCAAAATTACACAGCTAGTCAGGCTCCACATAGGAATTCAAAGTTAGGTCTCCTGACCCTAAGTCCAACACTGTACCCGAATGCCCCTCCAGCAGTGCATGGCTCCTAAGTGATACACGGGACAACATGAGGAACCCAGGAGCTCCTAATGATTGGCTGATTTAAGTATCTTTGTGTTAGATTCTTTCCCTTGAAAAAGGGGAAAAAAGCAAAAAGCTTTAAATTTCAGGAAGAGAAAACAGACACATTTTCTTCTTTCTGCCATGAAAACACATTGTGAACCTAAAAATTCTTGACTATATTCCTCAGTTTCCCTTTAAAAATGTAGATAGAGGGATAGTTGTAGTTCAGTTGTGTCTGACTCTTAGTGACCCCATTTGGAGTGTTCTTGGCAAAGAGACTGGAGTGGTTTGCCATTTCCTTCCCCAGTTCATTGTGCAGCTGAGAAAACAGAGGCAAACAGGGTTAAGTGACTTGCCCAGAGTCACACAGCTTCTAAGTATCTGAAGCTGGATTCGAATTCAGGTCTTCCTGTCTCCAGGCCTGATACTCTATCCTCTCTGCCACTTAGCTGCCCATATAGAAGTTTAGAGGCCTTGGCAAATAATGCCTCAGTGAGGTGCCTAGCCAAGGAAACTATGTACCTTGAGCAGCATGTATACCATGTCAGTATAAACTTTTGAAAAAATGAAAAAAAAAATTCAGAAAGTATGAGGCCAAATAACTGGTTTAATATAATACTTTATCATTATATAATCACTTTAATTTTTCAACGTGCTCTTAAATGTATTCTCTCAAATGATCCTCACAACGACCCTGTGAAGTAGGCTTAGACAAATATTATCTTTATCATATAGATCAGAACACTGAGTTACATAGGGATTAATGATCTGCCCAAGATCACACAACCAAATAACTGCCAGAACCAGGACAAGGATCCAGATTTCCTAACTTCTAGTTCAATTCTCTTTCTATGAGACCTTGCTGATTTTCTTCAGTGATCTCACAAGTTGTGATAGCATCATGAGCATGTGGATACACCGGCCTAAGGCTCAGAGCCATTTCCCTGAATTACTACCTGCCACTTGAAACATTAGTACTAGTTTTGCAATTGGCAAGTATTTTATCTGACCTATGATAGAAGCAATATCCTAGCGAATACCCCCATGCAAATTAGGCTAATTTCTCCTTAAATAGTACGGAGATCATCCCTGAGTCTTGGTTGATTCAGGGGACTAAAGGCACAAGATGTTTACCATCACTTCCTGGTCTTTTATCGTTCAGTCATTTCACTCGGTCCAACTTTTTGTGACCCCATTGAGGGTTTTCTTGGTAAAGACACTGGAGGCGTTGGCCATTTCCTTCTCAAACTCATTTTACAGATGAGGAAACTATGGCCAACACGGTTAAGTAGCTTGCCTAGGGGTCACACAGCTAATAAGTGTCTGAGGCCAGATTTGAATTCAGGGAGCTGAGTCTTCCTGACTCCAGGCCCAGCATTCTATCCGCTGTACCTAGCTTCCCTTCGTTTCCTGGTTGCCTGAGTACAAAGCAACTTCAAGGAGCTCCAGGCTCTCTGATGCTTGGGTGGTGAGCCATGATGGGCATCTCTGACAAGGGAGCTTAGCTCACCTGAAACAACTTGAGATGTTTTCAATAGCTCTCCTCCTCGAATATCCTCCTCCTACTGTAGCTAATTAAATCTCCTTTTGTTAACTGTTGACTCATCTCTGAGTGTCTTGCTTTGTTCCATTATTGTACTTAAACTACCAGGGAATTGGCCTGAGAGAGGCCCATCATTGAACATACCCCTAGATCATTTGGCACTTGCAGTATCTTAGTTAATCAAGGTTTGTATTTTCTACAAAAAACATTAAAGTCCCTAAAAATAGGGACTAAGTTCTATGAATGAAGTTGGGGTAGAAAACATTATAGCTTGAGCTGGTTAAGACAACCAGGTTTTTTTGTATTTTCAAAATATTTCCATTTGTGACTTCCAATGTGGGTAGTTCCTCTATAGAAACATTGGGAAAACCAATGGAAACATTTTAAGAAGGCATTCAAAACTTTTTTGTAAATTTCTCCTTTTGAATAAAATATTCTTTCATCTGCTTTCACTTGAAGATGTCCTTCTGAAGGATTCCATGGAAGAATCATGCAGAAGAGGCCTAATACTCCAGATGAGAGTTGGTAGATACCAATGAGAGCATTGCTAATGAAACTGATGAAAAAATCAAGCAGGAGAAACCAGAACCCAATAGTCAATAGTAGTGTGCTTCCAGGTATTTTAAAATATAAATTTACCTGTAGTTTTAGCATACACTATTTTTTTCAATCTTTTAACATTTTTATTTAAAGTTTTGAGTTCCAAATTCAATCCCTCCCTCTATCTCCTCCCCACTCCTTGAGATGGTAAGCAACCAGATATGTTATACATGTGCGATTATGTAAAACATGTCCGTATTAGTCATTTTGTACAAGAAGACTTGAATAAAAGAAAAAAATGAAAGCAAGTGAAAAATAACGTAGCTATCTGTATTCAAACAATATCAATTCTTTCTCTGGAAGCAGATGAAGTAGATGCTTCATCATTAGCCTTTGAGATTGTCTTAGATCATTGTACTGCTGAGAATAGCTAAGTCACTCATAGTTCTTCATCAAACAATATTGCTCTTACTGTGTACAATGTTCTCCTGGTTTTGTTTACTTCGCTGTGCTTCAGTTCATGTAAGTCTTTCTGAGTTTTTCTGTAATCATCCTGCTTGTCAATTCTTATAGCACAACAATATTCCATTACAATCATATGCCACAGCTTGTTTAGCCATTCCCCAGTTGATGGGCATCCCTTTGATTTCCAGTCCTTAGCCACTAGACAAGATCAGCCAAAAAGTCTAATTTATAAGATGCAGCAGTGAAGGACCTTTAAAATTCAAATTTGGTTTTATTTGAAAGCAAAATGCTGCTTTGACCTCATGATTTAGGGCAGGGGAATTGAGACAGTGTGGGATTAAAGTTATTTTACAATCTTCAAGTAGTTGGTGAAACTAATTTACTTTGCCGCCTACACAGTGTATTCGATTTTTCAATATATTATCTATTTAATTAAGTCATTTCGAAATATCATAGTACCCATTTCCAGGGGCACAGTGTGCAGCCATGTATGAAATTCAGTCATAGACAAAAACATTGAGACAAGGCAGACAGTGGTGATTGCTGGTAGCCTCATTTCCTGAATGAAATTGTGCCACCCAGTTATCTTACAGAGGTCCTGCTGGGAGAGCACAGGAGACTATTCTCCACACAAGAAAAGTACAATTTGCTCAGATGCAGGCGTGACTAACTGTACCTCTTGCAAGATTTTGGTTAAGAAGATGAGATGTCTGCTTTCTACATTTAGATTATAAAATCTATGAGGTCAGGGACCACATCAAGTATCTTTGTAATTCCTTTAGCACAGTAAATAAGTTCTTAATGAATGAATATAGAGTCATAGATTTAGAACTGGAAGGAAGTTTCTAGTCCAACTTCCCTCATTTTTATTGATGAAGAAGTAAGATACCGAGAGGTTGTATTTTTCCCAGGGCTGCACATCAAAGAGTTGGAGCTAAATCTTTCTAACTCCAAGCCCAGTGTTGTATGCAACATACCATGTTGCAAATGAACTTGTGAATGAATTCATCTATAGAGACCCTTCTGCTCATTGGTTTTCCCCAACACCTCATCATTTCTTCATCAGGTGTTGTAGACTAGTCAGTCACTGTTGTAGCTACATTTTTTGAGGGTGTATTGGATAAAGAGGCATGAACAAAATTGTATGCCAAATATAAATAACACAGCCCCAACACATTCCAGAGGGATTTTTAAATCTGTAGGGTCCTTGACGAGTCAGTATCTCTGTTCTTCTTCTCTGACAACAATATCCTTACTTTTCATCTCTCCTCCCTTCCCCCATCTGTGAAATCTGTTCTAGGCCTTTATGAAGCCCTTCATGTCTTCAACTCCACCCTTTCCAATAAGGCATTAGCCTCTTTGTGGTTACATTGAACTCTACCTCTTCCCTCACCCCCAACTCTCTTCCCTGAGCTCCATTACTTTACTCATTATTTCACTGATGACCATGACGGTGCCTTAAATGGTATCCCCTGTTTGAGCTCCCTGACCACTTAGCCTTTCATAACAATTTCTCATTCTGGATCATCCCCACAATCCCTCTACTCTTGCTCCCTGGAAGTTCTTTGTTGTTATTCAGTCATCTTTAGTTCTGTCTGACTCTTTGTGACCCCATTTGGAATTTTCTTGACAACGATGTGGTAATGGTCTACCATTTCCTTCTCCAGCTCATTTTACAGATGAATAAATTGAGGCAACAGGGTTAAGTGACTTGCCCAGAGTCACAGCTAGTAAGCGAGGCCAGATTTGAACTCATAAAGATGAATATTCCTAATTCTAGGCCCAGCACTCTATCCACTGTGCCACTTGCTGCCCCACTGTAGACTTGACCAATGGCAGATCTGTGCTGGTCTCCCTCAGTCTTGCCCTCAGCATTGCTTAGTAATCTCAGTGGTCCCTCATGATGTCCTGGTTCATTCTCTAAGATGATCAGAGCAGACAGATGGCTTTACCTCTATCTAGAAAAAGGAATTCCTAACCTTTTAAAACATCACCTAATCTTTCAGCAGTCTGGTGCAGCCTATGAACTCATTCTCACAACAATGTATGTTTTTTTTTTAAAAATCATAATGGAAGGAAATGCTCAATTTCAGTTACAGGTAACTGACAATAAAGATGTAGCTTTTTTCTCATACTAGTTCATGGACCCCCTGAAGTCTATCCATGGAAAACCTTGGAGGTAGCCAGAACCCAAGTGAAGATCCTCTGATTGAGAATCATAGAAACAAAAACTTTTAAAGCAGAGAGAGACTTTAGAAACACAATAGTTCAACCCCCTTGTTGTTAGGCTAATCACAATAATAGTTTATATTTATATAGAGGTATATCATTTACAAAACACTTATTCTCCCCCCCCAAAAAAATCTACGGTATAAGTAGTGAAAGTATTATTATTATAATTTTTACAGTCCGTAATAGCTAGCATTTGTAGTACTATATCTATCTATTGTATTGTATTTATGTATTATTGCTTTAAGGTTTGCAAAATGTTTTACATATGTTGTCTTCTTTGATCCTTACAACAACACTTTGAGGTAGATGCCCTTATTTTTCCCCCATTTTACAGGTAAGGAAACTGAGGATCCTCTGGGTTAAGTGACTTGCATTCTATGATTAGAAATGAAGAATGTCAATAACATCCTCCTTGGTAGTAATGAATGGCCATATATACAAGCAGGCACATATACTTTCCTACCCAACTTCTTAATGTTAAATCTTAGTGTCAGAACTACTGAATGAAGAGGTCCCATCACCGCTGACACAGGTATACCCTGGAAAAAGCTCCAAAAGATGTTGTCAAGAATATAACTGTAATTGTTATTACTGGTAAGCCACTTCTCAGTCTTGTCTGACTCTTATGACCCTATTTTGGGGAGTTTTCTTGGAAGAGATGCTAGAGTGGCTTGCCATTTCCTTTTCTGGTTCATTTTACAGATGAGGAAACTGAGGCAAACAAAGTTAAGTGACTTGCCCAGAGTCACACAGCTAATAAGTGTCTGAGGCCAGATTTGAGCTCATAAAGATGAATCTTTCCGGTTCCAGACCCAGTCCTCTAACCATTGCGCTGCCTAGCTGCCGTGACTGTAAGTAATGTTGTAAGAACTACTTAGCTTGGTGGTATGACTTTTCCCAGGGCAGAAGCATGAGATTTTTTCTTAGAGGCACAAAAAGCACAAAGAAACACAAGTGTAGAAACACTAGAAGGCCACCTAGGGAAGCAGATTTCCCCAGAAGGGCGTTATGGATCTAACACTATTGGCCTTATTTGGCAGTCTGGCAAAATCTACATATTCCTTCTTGGAATAATGTTTTTTAAAATGCATAAAATAAAATATACCAGATAACAAAGGAAATAATCATACTGAAATGTATTTATCAAAATTTTTATTAAAAGTTCACAGATCGGGGCAGCTAGGCGGCACAGCAAGTACAGCACTGGCCTTGGAGTCAGGAGTACCTGAGTTCAAATTCGGCCTCAGACACTTGTAGCTGTGTGACTTTGGGCAAGTCACTTAACCCCAATTGCCCTGCCTTCCCCCCTGCAAAAAACAAAACAAACAAAAAAATGTTCACAGATCCCAATGAAGAACCCTTGGGTTTTAGCTCAACTTCCCTGTCTCCCCTGAAAAGAGATAACAATACAATGAAAGGAAGGGCTTGTTAGAGAATGAGAACATTAAATTGCTGTGTATGAAGTGAAAGTGATACATATAAAAGCATTTGGCCGCTGATGATGCTGTAGGCACTGTGGAGTAGGAAAAAAACATTCATTAACTGTGAATTAGGAGGCCTGAGTTCAAGTTGTGACCCTACCATATTTTGTCGCATGATGTTGGCCAAGTCACTTCACCTCTGTGAGCCTCAATCTTCTCATCTGTAAAGTGAAAGGATGAGACTGGATTGTTTTGAAGGTGCTTTCTGGATCTGACAATCCATGATCTAAAAGACATCCCTGATGAAGGTGGTAATGATGTGGTTTTCTGTGGAGTTTGGCTAGGTTTTATGAGATTCCTGTATGTTATTCATAGCCTAAATTTATGCAGAGGGAAAATCTCAGCAGAAGGTTGAGATAAGACTATGCTGTCATTGTTTATAAATAAAGGAACCAAAGTTTGGCATCTCAGCATAATGTATAAGGAGCAGTTTTGCTAGCATCCATTCTGGAGATGAAGAATGTGGAAAAGTTGTGACCATTTAAAAAAAAAACTACACAGAGAAGCTATCTTCAATGTTTATGTGCCTCAGGGCGACATTTTAGAAGTGAAAAAGCAACAACACCACAACAAAGAAAATCAGTAGAGTCCACGATTGTCTGAGGCAGCTGGAGTGGATAGAGTGCCAAACCTTCCTGAGTTCAAATCTGTCTTCAGACACTTACCAGGTTGTGACCCTGGACAAGTCACTTAAACCTGTTTGCTTCAGCTTCTTCATCTGTAAAATGAGCTGGAGAAAGATATGGCAAACTACTCCAGTATCTCTGCCAAGAAAACCCCAAATGGGGTCATGAAGAGTCAGACACAACTGAAATAACTAAACAACAACCACGATTGTCCAGGCATTACAACTCCCTGAATTTTTGTGCTAAAAATGGACTATTCTGTCACATGCTGACAACCAAAATAGCTGGACCCCTTTTTTCTTCCTAGGTAGTTATGCTTCCACCAGATTGGTTTACTGCTGGAGGTGATTGGCAGGAAAAGTGGAAGCTGTTACCTAATGGGAGTGAGACAAAGGGGCCTTTGTAAAAAAGAACTGATGAGTCTAAATAACCAAATACTCAAATGGCTCTGTGATCTCATCAATTTGGAAGTTCCCTCCAGCAATGCAGATGATAACTCATCCATTCCTGACTATCCTATGTGACTCTTGTCTATGTCCTTCCAAAAGTTTGTTGGGTCCATCCAACACACTGGAACCTTTTTTACCTTCTCCCAAATCTCAAGGGTACCAGTGAGCTACTTTGCTTATGTGCCTGTCATCCCTCAATTTTACCACATGACCATCCATCTTCTCCTTCTACCGTATCATCCAGTTCCTTGATGATAACCCTTAGCCTTGTTCTTTGGAATTCTTCACGGATTACGTGTTTCAGTCTGATCATACCTACCACACACCTCCATTTCCCTCTTTCCCAACCCTTTTCCCCCCTGAGACAATTTGCCTAGGGTCACACAGCTAGTAGATATCTGAGGCTGGATTTAAAATCAGGTCCTCCTGACTCCAGCGTTGGTTGCTCTATCCACTGCACCAAACAGTGGTCTCTATTTTTTTAGCTTCCTTTTAAAAAAATAATTTAATTTTTTTGAGGCAATCAGGGTCAAGTAACTTGCCCAGGGTCACACAGCTAGTAAGTGTCTGAGACCAGATTTTGAACACAGATCCTCTTGACCTCAGGGCCAGTGTTCTATCCACTGGGCCACCTAGCTGCCACTGATTTTTAATTCTTCAGAGACAGTGGTGTTCCATGTCTTGCTGCCATGTAACAACACCAGTGAAAAGCTAGTGTTGAAAATATTGGCTTTGGCTTCCCAATTTCTAAATGTCACACACACACACACACACACACACACACACACACACTTGACTCTGTTCCTGTAATTTTATTGGCATAGGGAGCTTTCAGTGAGGAACTTCCTCTACCAATAATGCAGGTCAGAAATAAATATATAAACAGATAAACAGATGAATGAATAAATGAATATATATGTATATATACACACTCGCACATATGGCATATACATATGAGTGTGAAGCTATTCCTGTGATTTTCTTGGTGTAGGGAACTTTCAATGAGGAACTTTCTCTACCAATTCAGGTCAAAACCCATTCTGCAGCCTCTGGCCTTAGTGAGTCGTTTGGGGTCATTGGGAAATTAAGCAACTTGCCAAGGGATGTGCCAAAGTTGGGCCTTGAACCCATGTTTTCCTGACTTTGAGACTAAGTCTCTCTCTGTTAGGCCAGGCTGACTCCTCCCACCATTAAACACTTAACCTTAATCTTGCATTTCCTGAGACTGCTTTCTTCAACTTACTCAGGACCCATGGTAGGGTACCCACTGATTTCATTATTTTAAGCATGTAAAAGGGTGCTTTTTAGGCACCTTGGTGGCTCAGTGAATAAAGTACTGGGCCTAGAGTCAGGAAGACTGGAGTTCAAATCTGGCCTCAGATATTTACTAGCTTTATGACCCTGGGCAAGTCACTTAACCTCTGTTTACCTTAATTCACTAGAGGAGGAAAAGGCAAACCACTGTAGTATCTTTGCCAAGAAAACTCCCCATAGACAATATGGTCCAAAAGATCACAAAGAGTAGGACACACCTGAACAACAAGAGATATACCTCTGCTTTATAGCCGTCATAGAGTTATAGAAAACCTTAAAGAAGGCCTCCACCTTGGTGGTTAAATGGAGGACGGAGAGGAGCAGGGAGACATGTGTGGCAGGCAGACCCATCAGCCAGCTATTATAATATTCCAAGCATGAGATGATGTTGATACATGACAGCCTTTCTTCCTTTCCCCACCATGCATGTTGGCCTACTGTTTCTGGGCTCCAAATGCCATAGTGCCCTGGAAGGTGACACCAAGGGAAGAATCGCTCTCCATTACAGAATTCGAGTCACTAGAGTCAAAATTCCTACCTCTTCTCTAGGGTATTCATTGTATTGTTGCTCATTGAAAGTCTAAAAGACTTTCAGAACCCCTTCAGGCCATATATTAATTGTTATCACTGCTGAATATTTTAAAATATTTTAAATACCCTACACTTGTACAGTATTTTGTACTGAAAGAGAATATAGTATGGGTTTCATAGCCATTTAAATCTTGTTATGGCCCCCAAATAGGCAGATAGGTGGTGCAGCTGAAAGAGCACCAGGCCTGGAGTCAGGAGGACCTGAGTTCAAATGTGGCCTCAGACACTTATTAACTGTGTGACCCTGGGCAAGTAACTTAAACCCTGTTTACCTCAGTTTCCTCACCTGTAAAATGAACAGGAGAAGGAAATGGCAAACTACTCCAATATCTCTGCCAAGAAAACCCCAAATGGGGTTCCGAAAAATCAGACAAAACTGAAATGACTGAACAAGAAATGTCAACGAAAGTTTCCTTTGTTCAGAATGTACAATACTGCTGGCCTTTCCTCCTTAAAGAGGCAGCAGAAGGGAAAAGATCCTTCCCCACAGGGTGCATCCCATTAGAATGATGCTGCTGCTTCAGTTCTGTCACCCTGGCAGGACTTCTGACTCAGACAGAAACATTCACTCAGCACCAACATAGAGCCCAAGGACATGATGGCTTCAGTGAAATCTTAGTGCCATTTGTTTTGTAACATGCATTGTCCTCACTTTAATTGAAAATGGATTTTTTAATGTTTTTTATATTTCTTTTTCTTCAGCATCAGCAGACAGTGTCCTTGTTAAAATCATCTGGTAAATGGATGATCTTTTTTTTTCACTATTTCACATACTTTGGGAGGGAAAGGGAGAGCTAGCCACTTCCCTAAGACAATCTTCTATAAATTCAACTACCATTTGGTCCATGAGAGGAACTGTGGAATATTTAAGCAGAAGATCATTTAATTTTACACTTTTATTTTATGTATGAGGAAATGAATGGAAACCCCAAATGGGTAAGTGACATATCCAAGGTCATATATTTAGGGACAGAATACAGCTGAGACTCTGTGTCTTCTGACTTTTAATTCAGTGACTTTTCTATTTGGGTTAGTTCCTGGCAGAATTCAGGATTTTTAATGTGACTATGGGTCAGGTGCACCCTTAGGGTGTGACTAATAATACCTTCACTGCAGTATTGAAAATGGATCTTCAATCTAGAACAACTGCTACTCCTATAGGCCTCTTCAAAGTGTTCTCCAAAAGACTTTGAGAACCCCTTAAGGACATCTGTTACCTATTATCACAGCTGAATATTTTAAACACCCTGCATTTGTATAGTATTTTGTACTTTTCTACATGCCTTTATTGGTATGATTTTTCATATTCACTATACGACTGTTTCTCATCTTTTGTGGTAGTTATGTTCTATAAAATTGCTGCAAACATTGAATTAGTGAATTGTTCCTGGGGGAAATACAAGGTGAGCTTCCTGTGAGCCTCTGGTCCTAACATTTACTTTAGCACTTTGAGGAGCAGCCTCATGCACAGAACCCAGAGTTACATCTCCCTTGTTCTGGATACACTGTACTGTTAATTCATTAACATTGAACTCTTGGCCAGCAGTGCCATGGCTCATGCCTGAACAAAGTTTAACTACCACATGTGTTTGCTCTATAGCATATGGGGTTATTTTTACACAGCAAAAACACCAACGAAAAAGCACAGGAATGAGAAAAGTGCGGCATTTAATAAACCACGAAATGAACACTTGTTTACTCTATGAGAGCTGAAACAAGAAGGCAGAGAATCAATGGCCTTGTTTACCCTAAGCTGAGGATGTGTGCAATTTTTCTATGCTCTCTGCATGTCTGCAAATAACCGTGAAAGATCCACAAGTATTGATTTGGGGGTTACAAATAAATTTAAGTGAATTTACAGATATGGAATCTGCAAACAATGAGGATCAACTATATAACTACCAAGAAAGCCAGATAGGGAAAAGCACTATTATTCCCATTTCATAGGTAGGGAAACTGAGGCCATGTAATGAATTTAAAATACATAATTCTGAGGGAATTTTACCCAAAGTCACAAAGCAAGCAAATGGTGAGATTGGGATCAGAGCCCTGAACTCCTATTTCTCCAGTATTCTTTCTACTCTTACCACGGATTAGGCATATGCACATGACCATGTCACCCCCACCCCAGAAGTTTTATTGACTCCCTCTCATCTTGAGGATAAAATACAAATTCCTCTCTTTGGCATTTAAAGCTTGTCGTAATATGGCTCTAACCTCTCTCAAAGCTGTTTAGATATTGCTTCTACTCACAAACTTCAAGTTCTGCCTACTTGCTGGTCTTTATGCGCAGTATTCCATCCCCACCTGCATGCCTTTGTACAAGCTGGTCCCAATGTCTGGAATGCTCCACCTTTACTCCTCCACCTCTTGTGACCTCCAGCTTCCTATCAGGCTCAGCTTAAATGACACCTCCTCCGAGAGCCCTTTCCTCTTGTTATTAGTAATGTCTGTCCTCTTGTATGTGATTGCTTTGTTTTATATACATACACACATATGCATATATATATACATACATATACAGGTACACACACATAGACATGTACACACATACATATATATATATGTGTGTGTGTGTGTATATATATATATGTATATCAATACACATATATCCATATCCATATATAAGGAAACAGGCTTAAGCTACTTGCCCAGGGTCACATTAGCTAGTAAGTGTCTGAAGCTGAATTTGAACTCATGAAGATGAGTCTTCCCCCCACCCCCTTCCTCCCTCCTCCCTCTCTTTTCTTCTCTCTCCCTCCATCTCTCCTACTCTCTGTCTAGGTCTCTATTTCTCTCCCTCCTTCCTCTCTCTTTGTCTCTGCCTCTCTCTGTGTTTATCTGTCTCTCTCCTTCCCCCCTCATATACATCATGCACACACACACACACACACACACACACACACACACACACACACACGCACAATATTTACTTATCTGTGAGCATATTGGTTCCCCCACCCCAGTAATATGTAAGCTCCTTGAAAGCAAGAACTGTTTTATTCTAGCCTGATGTCCGGCACTTAGCAAGCACTCCCTGAATTTAATTGAATAGAGACTATCAGAAGTCAATAGAAGATGGAATTTCTCCATTCTCAGCTGGAAGGAGGGAAAACAGGTATTAGATGATCTATTTGGTGTCTGTAATTACTTCCTATGTTTTACCCAAATAGTTACATTAGTTTGTTCCTCCAGGTAACAAGAATTCTAAATCTTGGGAGATGTATGGTCTTATCTTTTGGGAGCAACCAAGTCTAAAATCTTCAGAATTGGTCATTAAGATTTGATTTTACATTTATTCCGAAAAACTAAATTTTCCCAGACCCATTACTTGAAAAAAAAAGAAAATCAGCAAAATGTAAAATCATTTCTTGCATTAGGCATCAATCAGGACTTATTTAGTGCTATTGAACCCTGCTGTTCTCTGGATGAGAAGAGACTTTGGCCTAATTAGTGGCATCCTTTCTGTGGAAATCCTGGATATGGTGATGTTTTCATTACCTACACAGATTCTGAAAATTATAGCCTATTTGGAGCCTGTAGAAGCAGCTGTCTCACCGCAACATTTGTACTGTTTGCAAATCCTAGACAAGCTTTTCTTTCCATTTTCTTCTTACTTTTTAAAGAGACTATCAGGCCATGTTTAAATGAAAAAAAAAACAGATCTGGGAGATTCAATTGTTGAGGGAAAAGAAGGCTAGTGATCTGTATCTGAATTGTGCAGATTGACAAAGACTCTTAGGAAGGGGCTGGAAATAAAAAAGCTTGAGCATAGTATTCTTGCCCCCTAAGAAGAGTTTTGTAAAAATTAATAGAATGAGATGGAAATTCCATCTCATTCTCTAAGAGGAACACTATAGGGAAAATCAAATGCATTTAAATGTAAGTGACCCTGAGGAACAACCCTCTACTCATCCACATCTGTTTAGAGCTGCTCGAGACAATGGTGGGGGAAGTATTTTACTCAGCTCAACCTGCAACATGATTTTCCAAAGGAGGGGAAATATACTTTCTTGAATGTGAACTTGACACCAATACCTAGGCTAATAAGTAATCCAGAGAGGGCCTTAGAATTGTATACTTGTTCTTAATCTTAATCTCTTCCACCAAAGTCCTTCTTCATTCATAGCCAAGCAAAATCTCTGATAATTCCTACAAAAACTGAAAAGGTTTTGAGTATAGGCCCAGCAATGAACCTTGTGTGTCATCTAAGGACCAGGCTAGCTAAATTTGGGGAGATGTTTCCAGGAGGCTAAGCCATCAGACAATGGGTGTTTTTAACCATGGTAATTCGCAGATACCACAGATGAGGTAGTGAGTGGGTAGAATCTGTGTTAATGGAGGGAACACCCACCAATGAAAGCCCAGCTCCTTGAGGTGTTATTAGCCTGTACTTAGGGAATTTGTTATGACTCATATATTAAAACCAATCCATTTAAAAATGTGCTGACCCATCTGAAAATTGACAGATGGGATTTGGCGAAGTGTAATGAATAGCTTGATTTCAGACTTAAAAAAAAAAACTTCAAAAATATTGAGTTCAACAACAGCAAGAGGGCTACCCCCAAATCACAGGATCATGGATTTAGAGCTTTGTTATTATTCTGTCATTTCGGTCATGTCCTACTCTTTGTGACCCCATTTGGGGTTTTCTTGGCAGAGATAGCGAAGTGGTTTGTCATTTCCTTCTCCAGCTCATTTTACAGATGAGGAACCAAGGCAAACAGAGTTAAGTGACTTGCCTAGGGTCACACAGCTAGTCAGTGTCTGAGGCCAGATTTGATCTCAGGAAGATGAGTCTTCCTGACTCCAGGCTTGGTGTTCTATCCACTGCGCCACCTAGCTGCTTGGATTTAGAACTAGACGGGACCTTAGAGATGATCAAGTCCCATAGTTCGAAAGTGAGGGGTCCTGAGACCCTTTTAGGAGGTCCACAAAGTTAAGACTAGTTTCATAATAATTCTAGGATGTTTTAATACCTAATATAGTAAATAGCAATAGGTATAACCTGCACAAACAAAAACTCTTTGGGGATTCTTCAGTATTTTTTAAGAGTATAAAGGAGTCCTTAAAACAAAAAGTTTGAAAAGCATTGTCTGGTCTAAATCCCACATTTTACAAATGAGAAGCTTGCTAGACAGAGGTAGTAAAGAACAAAACCCGAATCTTTTGAATCTGAATCCAGTGCTCTATCAATTATACCACACCGTTACAAATGATACAGTCCTGCAAATTTTCCTACCAGATAGAATCTCCAGCAAAGCAAGAAATGGAAAGGTCGAGGAAGATTATGGAGAAATGTTCTCAAATCCAAAGCACAAATAGGAGTTTGGTGAGTGATGATTGCAGGCCAGAGTTCACAGTGGAATGTTATAATCCCGGCAGACCTCACACTCACCATCAGGGCAAGAAGAATGTCTTACATGCAGTGGGCACTTAATAAGTTTTGCCAAAGAGAACTGGATTAAATAAACACAATAAATTGATTAAATGAGGCATAATGCCCCACTCTACTCAAAATATACATAGATTAACCTCTCCTTCAGAATCGTTGCAACTTGGACAAAGGATGTTTCTCCATTTACAACTGAATCTATGGTTATGATAGTTAAAACCTTTAAAAATATCAACCAAACTGGGGGTTTTGGACCAACTTAACTAGTTCATTAAATTGATTGATTTTGAGGACTCGGTTTATCCTCATGCTGATAAAGCCAGTCTTGCATATAACATAGAGGCTAATGCCACACCACAACCACAGGACTGAAAGAACTGGTAGAACTGAAAACACATTTGGGCAAGAAGACAACGTCAGATTCTTTTTTGTGTCTTTTAAAAATTAATTTATTTTATTCTGGGCTTACCAGGCACCAAATAAAATGGAAACTTCCATATACATAGTAAATAGGGAAAAAAGTATTGCACCTGAAACTGAAGATTTCGATTATGTGTAGCTTGCTTTTCTTTTTAAGTAAAATAAATTCATTCTCTAGCTTTCAAAGCTGTCCTGCTTGTCTGTGCTACTCTCTGGCCTTTCTTTTGTTCCCTGGAAAAAATATGTGGGTGTGGGTGTATATGTATATGTACATATATTTACATATATATATAATGTACGTATACATATGTGTATATGTATACAGGTATACACATACATTTACTTATGTACTATTAAATATCCCTCTTTTCTTTCTTTTCTTTTTTTTGCTGTCTTATCCCTGTCACCTCTTTCCCTCCTTCCTACCCACTCACCTACCCCACTGAAAAAACAAAACCAAAGCTCTTATAATAAATATGTATAGCTAAGCAAGACAAATTCCCACAGTGGCCATGTCTGAAAATGCACCTCTTATTTGGCATCTTGAGTTCATCAACTTTCTCAAGAAGTGGGTACATGCTCAAATAGAACCTTGATGTGACCATTCCCTCCAATAACTATAGATCATAGCCACTCCTCATGCCTGTCCATTCTATGCAACTCTGCTCTACATCCTATCATAATTCATTACCTAATAGATAGAGGGTCTTCCTCACCTGTTCTTGACATCAAAAGGGTACCAGTGGAACCCAAAGACTGTCCACTTGCCATCTTTTGCTTTTGCCACCTGACAAATCTAATATATTTTTCATCTGAGAATTTCTTTGATAGTTCTTTACTCTGCTTTTCCTTTGTATCTTCTTGTTCATAATGTGTTATAGCCTGTTCACTTCCAACATGAGCTTCTATTGGCTTTTGAGTCATATTCAACTAAGTTCTTGAGTTACCTACTACACTACTCCATGTCTTCTAACCATACAACAGCACTAGTAGAGAATCAGTACTTGAAAGCTGGAGGAACACAATAATGCTTTTCAATGGTGGTATTCCATTATTATATGAGCTCTCAGAGAGACTGACACGCCCCCTCCCCAGCTGAACAGGGACCACTCTGTACATGGTTATGAAGAGAGTACTACTATGCAACCTCCCAAGGAAATTGATTAATACCTCTCTATTATGTCTCGGGGTGTGTTCAAGCTCTGAGACCCCACTTAGGAACTTGGTCCCTTGAGATAGATTAAAAATTGGATGAAGGCATATGGAACATTAGAAAATAATACACTGAATCCAGCAAGGAACCTCTCAAATGTAAAACTAAGCTCTCTCTGAGGAAGGAGGAATTTCAGGCAATGCAACCCAAGGGATTGTATCTTCACAGAATCATTAGCGCAGATCAAAACAGTTTCCAGGAAAAGGAGAAAAGTGTTTGTTATTTACCAAGGTTTGGGGAGGGGAGGAGTGGTTATACTGAAATTTGAGTAGGACTAAATGGAATTAAAATACTCATCTTTTAATGGAGATAATGAAAGAAATCAAGAATTAAAGCTTGATTGGCTTCCATGCAATGAAAATGGTCAGGGGAGGTTCTATTTTCCTAAGCACAGAAGCTTCAGCATACTATTTACTTGTTAAATACAAGCAAATACAGGGACTTGCATATCAGTTCCAAATAATTATAGTGGCTTAGGAGTATCTGTATCATCTAAACATATTTGGTAAATATTCATACCTTGCATCATTCTATGAGTAACGGGGATCTGACTTGGCTTTCTCATGTGTTTTTGTTTGAAATCGAATTGAAGGGAGGAGTCTATACCTAAAGAGATTGAAGAATAGCAAGAACTGGCCACGTACCACAAAGTACCATCACTTTACGTTTGTATAATACTATCTGAACATAGTTTAAAAAATATTTTTGGCACCATCACTCATTCTTTCTTCTTTACCTCTAGTCTCAGCAAAGAGGAATCATTCCATTTCCTAAAGCTATTCTTTGTAACTACATCCTTGATTATGTGCTATTTTGCTTATTCCCCTTCCCATTTTTTCTTTTTTTAATAGTATTTTCCCCAATTACTTGTCAAGAAAATTATAGCATTCATTTTTACAAGATTATGAGTTCCAAATTTTTCTCCCTTTCTCCCTCCCTTCCCTCCCCTTTTCTGATAATGGTAGGCAGTAGTGTATACATGTGCTATCATGTAAACATATTTCCATATTAGTCATAACTGTGAAAGAAGAAAAAGATCAAAAGGGGAATAACACACCAGAAAGAATAAAGGAAGTGAAAAAAATTATGTTCTTTATCAGTTTACCAGTTCTTTATCTGGATGTGGATAACATTTTCCTTTGTGAGTCTTTTGTACTTGTCTTGAATCATTGTGTTGCTGAATCATTCATAGTTGAGCATCACACAATTTCACTGTGTATCAGTTTGTACAAATCTTTCTAGATTTTTCTGAAATCTGCCTGTTCATAATTTCTCATTGCACACTAGTATTCCATTCCATTCATATACCACAACTTGCTCCGTCATTACCCCATTTGATGGGCACCCCCTCAGTTTCCAATATTTTGCCACAACAAAAAGGGCTGCTATAAATATTTTTGCACATGTAGGTCCTTTTCACTTTTTTATGATCTCTTTGGGATACGTACCTAGAAGTGGTATTGCTGGATCAAGGGATATGCATACTTTTATAGCTCTTTGGGCATAGTTTCAAGTTGCTTCCTGAAATGACTGTATCAGTTTATAACTCCACCAATAGTATACCGGTGTCCCAATTTTCCCGCATCCCCTCCAACATTTATCATTTTCCTTTATTATGACATTAGCCAATCTGACAGGTATGAGGTGGTACCTCAGAGTTGATTTAATTTGCATTTCTCTAATCAAAAGTGATTTAGAGCACTTCTTCATATGCCTATAGATAGCTTTGATTTCTTCATCTGAAAACTGCCTGTTCATATCCTTTGACCACTTAACAATTGGAGAATGGTTTTTATTCTTATAAATTTGACTCAGTTCTCTATATAATTGAGAAATAAGGCTTTTTTCAGAGACACTTGTCAAAGGCACTTGTAAAGGTTTTTCCCCAGTTTTCTGTTTTCCTTCTAATCTTGGTTGTATTGGTTTTGTTTGTGAAAAAGATTTTTAATTTAACATTATCAAAATTATCTATTTTACATTTTGTAATGCTCTCTATCTCTTGTTTGGTCATGAATTCTTCCCTTCCCTGTAGCTTTGACTGGTAGACTATTCCTTGCTCTTCTAATTTGCTTATAGTATCACCCTTTATGTCTAAATCATGCACCTATTTTGACCTTATCTTGGAACATTGTATGAGATGTTGATTTATATCTAGTTTGTGCCCTATTGTTTTCCAGTTTTCTCAGCAGTTTTTGTAAAATAGTGAACTCATGTCTCAAAAGCTGAGGACTTTGGGCTTATCAAACATTAGGTTACTATGTCCATGGAATACTTTGTCTTGTGTACCTATTGTTCCACTCTGCTATCCTCTTCCATTTTATGGGTGAGTTTGTCCCATTTGCATTAACAGTTATGATTACTACCTATGTATTTCCCTCCATCCTATTCTTCCCCCAGTTTGTCCTATCTCTTCTTTTACCCTTTTCCTCCTCACCAGTGTTTTGCTTCTGTCTAACACCTCCCCTGATCTGCCCTCCATTCTGTCAGTCCTCAGCACTGCCTTCCCTCTCCCCTAACCCCCTCTTCTCTTACTTCTCTGTCAGGCAAGATAGATTACTATGTTGAATTGATTATGTATATTATTCCCTCTTTCAGCCAATGCTTATGAGAGTAAAGTACAAGTGATGCGCATCTCCCACCCTCCCATCTTCCCCTCCACTGTAATAGGTCTTTCTCACCTCTTCATGTGAAATAATTTACCTCATCCTACCTCTCCCTTCCTTCTGCACCCATTGTATTTCTATTTCTCATACCTTGGTTTTTTATGTCATTCCCTCAAATTCACATTATACCCATACCCTTTATCTATGTATGTTCCTTCTAGTGGTACTATTAATGATACAATTTTAAAGAATTACAAGTATCATCTTCCCATAAAGGAATGCAAATAATTTAGCTCTATTGAATCCCTTGTGTTTTCTCTTCCCTTTTTACATGTTTACACTTTTCTTGGGTCTTAATATTGGAGGTCAAATTTTTGGTTTAGTTCATCTTCTCCGTATGAAAGTTTGAAATCCTTCTATTTCATGGAATGAGCATTTTTTTCACTTAATGTATTATGATTAATTTTGCCAGGTAAGTGATTCTTGGTTGTAGTCCTAGCTCCTTTGCATTCCAGAATATCATGTCCCATGACCTCTGATCCTTTAATGTTGCAGTGCCAAGTCCTTTGTAATCCCGATTGTGTCTCCCCAATATTTGAATTGTTTCTTTCTGGCCACTTGTAGTATTTTTCCTTGACCTGATAGTTCTGAAATTTGACTGTAATATTCCTTGGAGTTTGTATTTTGGGATCTCTTTCCTGAGGCGATCAGTGTATTCTTTCAATGCCTATTTTATCCCCCGGTTCCAGGACATCGGGGAAGCTTTCCTAATTTCTTGAAACATGCTGTCCAAATCCTCCTTTTGATTATGGCTTTCAGATAGTCCAGCGATTCTGATATTGTCTTTCCTGGATCTATTTTCCAGGTCAGTTGTTTTATTCCATGAGGTATTTTACATTTTTTTCATTTTTTCATTCTTTTGATTTGTTTGGTTGATTCTTGATGTCTCATAGAGTCATTAGCTTCCACTTACCCAGTTCTAACACTTAAGGTGTTTTCCTCAATTAGCTTTTGTACTTTTTTTTCATTTGTCCAATTGTACTCTTTAAAGAGTTGTTTTCTTCAGCGAATTTTTGTATCTCCTTTTCCATTTGGCCAATTTTACTTTTTTAAGCAGTTTCCTCATACATAAATCAAAGGGATTCTACTACACACAACACATATACTGAGAAGCCCTTCCAATGTAGCAGGAATATTTTTGACCTTCCCACTGGCCAGCCAGCTAAAGTCATGTCAAGGCTTGGCTGCTCCAGGGAGTGTGCAGAGGAAAGGGATAGGGATGGGGGTGAGGATAGAAGCTAATGCCCTTTAGAACACAAAGGGAGAGGATTTCTGCAATTAGACAGAGGCTATGGGATGAGCTCATCAACAATGTAAGCAACCTGGTGTGATCTGGGGTAAAGTTGAGCTTTTGAAGCAGACCAATGGAATATAGATAAAACAAAGACTCGCTGAAATGGGTTAATCCAAGGATGAAAAGTAAGAACAAGGAAAGGAGATTCTGTCTCTGGAAAGCCTTTTAACAGTTTACTGGGGACTTCACAGAGCTACTATCAAATACTATCTCTTGCTTTTGTATATACTATATACGAAATGGCAGCATTAAGCTGGTCTCTGGAAAGGATATTGGCATAAACTGGCCTACTGAGAGAAATCCTTGTGGATTTCTGCAGACATGAAGAATTCGGCTGGCCCTCCCTTCCTGCTGTGTGGTTTTAGAGAAAGGGGCATTTGTTAGACCCTACAGAGCCAGAAAAAGAACCCAGCAATCCTTCCTTAGTGACTCTTTTTGGAAGAGGTTTCCATGGACTCTGGCACAAAGCAAGAGGATCACCAGAGATGCTCTTATATACTTGCTCTAAGGAACTTTCTTTGGGAGGTTGGATACCTGGTACTAGCTCCCCCTTTCCTATGACAATCCCTCCACCTGTTGCTGTTCAGATCACAGCCTAAGTCTATTCATTTCCCCTCAAAGGAAAAAGTATCTTAGGAGGACTACTGCCAGTCATTGTACAACCAGGTATTGGAAATGTGTAAATGACTGGCCCCAAACTACCAAGGAGTAAACCAAGAAGGTTTACTTAGCTTGTAAGGATACAGTTGTCAAACAAAGGGATTGGATATATAGAGATAATAATGATTTTGGTTCCCATGTGTAGAATGTTGATCTCTTCTCGTCTTCCTTCCACACAAATTGTGGCTTGTGCAGCTTGCTCAAGGTAGAAGACTCACCAAGTCTACGATAATCCAATGGGTCTTAGATTTAGATCTGGATAGGGGTCATAGATTTTATCAAATCCAACTTGCACTTTGCAGAAGAATAAACTGAGGCACAGAGAGGTTAAGAGACCTGTCTAGAGTCATATACAACTAGTAAGTTTCTGAATCAGGATTTGAGCTCAGGTCTTCCTGATTCCTGTGAAATTGAAAAATGATACCCTACTTTATTTTGTCTTATTTATTAATTGAGAATTATATCTAATCACTGGAATCAATTCTTATGGATCAAAGTCCATTGTATAAGCCTTAATAATAGAATTTGTAAGAGTTTAACTTCCCTACTCTTCTGGATTACAGCCTGGACTCAAATCTGCCTCAACCCGGAATGCAGGAAGGGGGAAAGGGAGGATGTCACCCTGGTCATAAGATGTTTTACCTAGCACTGAACCACTGTGGTGTAGGGAAGTGCCTTATATGAGACTTTCCAGAGGATGTTGTTCATCTCTGTGTTTTCCCCATTGTCATGGGTCCTGGAGATCCTCTCTTGTGAGTCAAGCTAAATGTAAGCCCACCCTTTACCTCTGCTGTAGACCAATTACAGTCTTAGTTTAATTTTTATCACAGAACTTTTTGGCACCTCATATAACCTATTATATTTTCACTGTATTAAAAAGGCTACTCTAGCTGCCCAAGGTATCCCTGGCTATGGTGGATCCTTCAATTCCCTTTTATTAACAATTGTAAGCATTGCTAATAAATTGACCATACTTGGAACTTTGTGCCTCAGTTTCTCCTTATTGCAGATTTTGTCACAACACTCCAATACCAGCATTCTATCCATTATGCCACCTAGTTGTCTTCATAGTCCTCCAGGCTAGGTGTTTTTATGTCATCGTGGGACTTTTAGGCATTAAGTTACCACTGGAAACCTTTCTGCTATACTTGGAACAGAGAAACAATTGTTATCTAGCTGCCTATGTGGCAGGAGTCACTGGTCAGCAGCATCCCCTAATTCCAAAACGGCTTTTAATTCTATATGCTCCAAAGTTTCGGGAATTTAGTTTCATCTGCTCCCCATGGCCTGTCTCTTCCCTTGTGAAATGTATAGACTTGGCCACAGCCTACCACCAAAGGGACATTGGCTTAATGATTTCCTTCTCTACTTCTTTCACTTCATGTAGCCATGATTGAGCTGCATGTACACAGAAACCCACTTTGTTGGCCGTGAATACAGACTGGGAATTGGAGTGCTATGAAATATGTCCTCCCTCTCTCTCTGTTCTTCATCTCTATGTAACTTCTTTTTCTTGTTTCCTCATTAGAGCTCTCCCAGCCATGATGCATTGGGTCCGGACTCAGAAACCTGGAGAAAGCGGCATCAACATTGTCACTGCTGATTTTGTAGAACTTGGGGATTTTATCAGCACGGTCATCAAACTCAACTACGTCCTTGAGGAAGGAGAAGCAGACACCACTTGATAGTGCTGTTTGAAATGGCCATGCGTAAAATAGAGAAGACCAATTGTATTAGGCATATTATCTTAGAACATATTGATCTTCCTATGCCACTGAATCTTGGAAGTGTTTAGGGCTTAGGGTGGGTGGGAAAAGGGGGGAAAACATTTTTTTTCAGTGACTCTCATCATGATCTGCACCTCTATAAATATTTCATGTTCCCATTTGAAAAACCAAGTCTATTCTTGTATCTAGTGTTAGGGTTAGAAAAGACCTGTTCAATGTTTATCACAATTAATCGCTGTGGCTTATATTTATGAGTGTCTGTTTAATTGCATTTTCTACTTTCAAGATTAAGATTCATGCTTCACCCACAATGCCTCACCCATCTATCAAAGGCAGCATAGGGCATGCCACAATCGTAAACCTGACATGAGATTGATTCAGGTAGATGTAACTTATTCGCTTTTGGAGACTTAATAAAATGTGAAAGGCCTGCCCAATTTTGTAGTTAGATGGCTGGTCAGTCACAGCCCCCCAGTTTTGACCCAATAGAAAATATGCATTAAAATATTTCCAGCATTAGTAAACCCAGACACCATAATTATTGATGTGTGTGTGTGTGTGTGTGTGTGTGTGTGTGTGTGTAAGGAACAGGATATGCAGTATTTCTATTTAAGGCAGCTATAAATATAGAGTCAGAACTTCTTCTGACAAAAACCTGAGTGCCAATTCCACAGCAAAAAATAATAGTAATAAAGAGGAGCAGGAGATGTTGATTTAGGTGTAGGGAATTCCTTTAAAAAATAATGCTTGTCTTGCCATTGCCTGGAAATGACAGATTACCACAAGTGACTAGGAATCAAGACACCCTTCCTCACCAGAACTCTTTGAAGATCCCACCTTTTAGATATTTCTCTGCTAAGTCAATGAATATCTGATTTTAAAAAAAAAACAAGAATATATCAGTGAAATAAAAACCCAAGTTAGCTGATTAAACTCAACAACTGCAGTGAGATATAACTGAAAGATGATAAACTTTCCTGTTGCCCACAGACTTTTTCTAGGAGATAGGGTCCACGTTTCAAGAAAAAGTTAAGCAGCAAGCAATCCTAAGTAGATCTATATTTCCTAATGGGCATTTGCAGGACATAGTTCCTGGGGACCCATGAGTTGAGTCTTAGTCTTTCAAACTGGAGAACTCATAGAGACAGAGGCATGGCATGTAGTCCAGAGCAGTGGTTCTCAAATGTTCCCTGGCACACATGAGGCAGGTCCTGTAAGTCCTTCCTGGGGTTCATTGAAATAAAGCATTGTTCTCACAGTCCTATGTAATTGGTATCTGACCCATCACTCTTTCCCCATCTTTTGCCAGGGGCAGGCACAAGAAGACAGAAGGGTTCCACAGCCTTGGAAAGTGAAAATCACTGGTCTAGACATTGCAGAAACCAGCCAAGGATGGTCCAGCATTGCCTGTGCCAGAAACTTTTAAGCATGACCTTGGGCAAATCATTTGACTTTTTAGGATGCCTTTTCCCCCAATTATAACCCAGTCTAAAAAGGGAGCAACCTTTTCTCCAACTGCCTCTGCAGGCTACTTTGAAGATAAAATTAACAAAAATCTCTAAATTCCTTAGAAAAAAATCTTAGTATTGTTGTTAAGTTGTTTCAGTTGTGTTGTACTCTCCATGACCCCATTTTGGGTTTTCTTGGCAGAGATACTAGAGTGGTTTGCCATTTCCTTCTCCGGTTCATTTTACAAATGAGGAAATGGAGGCAGAGTTAAGTGATTTACCCAAGGTCACACAGCCAGTAAGTGTTGGGGGCCAGATTTGAACTCAGGCCCTCTTGACTCCAGGGTCAGCCCCTAATCCTGGTATTAGTAAAGTGCAATTGAATTATTGCATTCAGTAAGGACCAAGCTTTCAAAGTTTGTCTGAATTTTGATAAACATTTTACACACAGGTTATATATTATAAAAACACATTCACCAACTTCTAGGGACTAAAACCTGACCTAGAAAAGGAATCCATAATCAAGATTATACAACTGGGAAACCTAGTGACCAGAAAATTGTGTTTATTATCTTCTTAGTTAATGATGGTAATTCATTTATACCACACTGGTGAGGTTACCAAAGTGCTTTCTTCACAATAACACTGTGAGGTGAGGAGTGTGGATATTAGCCTTAGATAATAGTTAAAAAAGTTAAAAGACTTGCTTATAGTCACACAGCTAGTAAGTCTCAGAGTCAGGAGCAGAACCCAGCTCCCCTGACCCAAGGCCAGTGCTTTCTACTATACCACTTTAAAAAAGGAATCAAAAAATAGTGTATAAGTAGGATGGTGTACATGGTAAGATGACTGGGTCTGCGTATGTACAGGCTAATGTTTATGTGTACATATCAGCTCCATGTATTAGCATACATAGCATAACAAAACAATTGTACACACACTCACACACACAGACACACACGAACACACACACACATACACACACACAGACACGCACACAATCCTTTGATTTTCAGATAAAAACCTTAGTGTGAAACATTAAGGAAGTCCAATTGACTAAACTTGCTTCAAAATATTTTAGAGTTGAAAATATGTGATAGCAACTTTTTTAAAAATGAAGGTCTGATTGTACTTGCTGGTGTACTTAGTTGACACTTACAGTCTGTATTCCCATTTATTTCAGGAAGGCAAATTACGCCCTTCCCCCAACCCCTCAGGCTCTGGTTTCCATTGTCTCTTTTTCCCTGAAATAGTTTTAAATTGGAAAAAAGTATGTATTTATACATGTACAGATACACATGTATACATACATAAAAATTGGAATATATGCATAGCTGGAATATAGTTAAATTGGAACATATATACAAATTCACAAGTTCAGTGATCTTTTTTTCTTATACAAATTATACTCGATAACATAAGAAAAAAAAGATCAACGAGTTACTGAACTCATGAATTGGTATCTCCTAAAATCCCTTTTTCAGCAGGTTTTCACTGTAACTGACCTCTTGTTATTGATTGCTCTGGAGGTTTTTCAGCCAAGCACACATGCAATGACACAAAAATTTCATTTATAAATATATCAGAAAAAAATGTTTTAACGTGTTCAAGAAAAAGTAATCATCGATAGTAGTAACTGTGTTGTATCTTCTTGAACTTCTTAACTTCATTGTAGCGTTTGCCTGGCATTGGCTTCATCTTGTTTGTCATTTGGGTTCTGGAAAACCAACAAGCAAGCCAACTACATGTTCTCTGAAGCCTAATCGGGCAATTTCTTCATGGGGGAGGAGCATTTTTTTTAAAATTACCATTAAAGATATACACAAAGAAACCTTGTTAGATGAAAGCTATTTTCAGTCCAATGTTACTCATTTCCATGGTGACATATGGAGCACACAATGTGGAGAATTGGACTTGCCTTAATTCTTAAGTGCAGAGAAATGATGGTGAAAGGCACATGTCTTACTGTCTAGTAAGGGATGTGTGAAGCAGGTACAAGTGACAGCTTTAATGCCATAGCAAAGGATGGTACTGTCAGAAGTAATGTTCCCTGGACTGAAATCCTCATTGTTCAGAAAAAAAGAAAATTTAGGTAGGAGATCAGTCCAAAGGGCATGGCTTCTGCTGTATCCTGTCCTGTCTCTGCAACTATATAAAATACCAAGCAAGTTGATCATGAGCTTCCGTTGAAGAAAGTCTCTGATACACTCCCATTGGCTTCCTTGGGAGTAGTGTGCACAAGGACTACAGAGCTGGCACCCAAATGATCTAAATGGGTACATCTTGATGAATTCTGTGTTTAGTTTTATTCTCCAAAATATATAATTCATGAATCCTATAAAGGATGGGAGGGGAGGACGGGAAGAAGGGAGGAAGGGAAGGAAAGGAGGAAAAAGGAAGAAAAAAAGGAAAGAAAGAAGGAAGAAAAAAGAAAGGAAGGAGGTTAATATCAAATATTATCAGTTCTCCAGTTTTACCAGCTTATATCCATAAGTTATATAAAAAGCATATGTGTCTTTTGCTCTTATCTCACTAGCAAAGAAGGAGCAAGAATCTTTAAATGACCATTCAGGACTATTCATTCTAGTGATGACTTTAATATTTTCTCACAGCCATATCTGGAAAGATCATTTCTGGTGTTGTACTACCTAAAACTAAAGTGTCATAGGGTGAGGTATTTTCTGTTTGTTGGCTTTTGTTTTCCCTCTGAAGTACATATTCACTCTAATCATTCGTTCTCAATTCCTTGATATTTTAACTCCTGTGACAAGTTTCTCTCAAGAGGGTTGGCAGAATCGTATAATTATAGTCAAATATTTGAAAGGAAAAAAACCATCAAAAACCAATTGAGAAAGAGACTATCAGCAGGAGAAGAGATGCCTGAGTGCCCAGTGGCAATAGTTTAACATATCTCAGCAATTACAGACACTGATGCAATAAAACAGACTGGAATTAGAATGACCCCAAACTTTTGCTTTCACTTTTTACAGTACTTTTGAAGTTCCAAGATATCTTTTAAAATGGTAGTGTTTTTGTTTTGTTTTCCCCATTTCTAATTCCAGTCTGGAAAGGTGGAAGTCTCAGGAAAAATTCCCTTTCTCATGAATTTTCCATTTTCCTTCTCTAAAGACCAAAGTGGCTCCTATCTGCTTTCTTCCCCCCTCAGGCCCCTAACCTCCCCATAGGTTCAGGGCTTGTAGAATTCTCCTGCCGTGAAATCTAACAAGGAAATGATGAACATTATCCCTCAGGATATCTTCAGCAAGGTCTTCTTTTGTTTTTTTCTCTCTTAAAAAAAGTTGTTGATTGCATTTTAATCTTTTAAAACTCCTCAGTGATGCAAAAGCTAAAGGTGTGGATGCTGAATTTGCCATATCTCAGTAGTGACTACTTTGTCACAGGCAGTTTTAAATATTGTTCTGAAATGTACGTTTTCCCAATGACAAATGCTACAATAGTCTGTAGAGTGTGTAAAATGTGCTGATTATAAATCTGTTGAAAATTGTGTAATTTTAATTTTTTTCTTTGTCTTGTGGGTATTGATGCCATATGTGTGCGCGTGTGTGTGCATGAAGATGTATGTGTGTGTGTGGGTTGTATGTTCTATTTTTAAAAAGCAACTTATCCTAAAAGAAAAGGGCACAGTGTTAGCAGCCTTAAGTCACCATCGTTTCATCAAAGTCTGGTTTCAAATTCTGTTGTCATTGTAGATTGTCCCATTTCTCTTTACATATCAGATTTCTCACAATTAAATTATTGAACTATTTCAAAGCTTCACGATCTCAAATTGCATCGATTTCAAGGCTTCTAAATTACTAGTGAAACTCATCCCATTAAAAGAACAATATATATTGGTTTCAATGGTATGACACTGCAGCTTGTCTCTAAAATTGTTCTAAATATGGGGTCTGTCTTCCTTGTATTAATATGGTTTTGAGGGAGGCTTTGCAGTACAAAGAAACTGAGTTCAAATTCATCCTCTGGAGCTCACTACCTGGGAGGCCTTGGCCCAGTCACTCTATCACCCTGGGTCTCAGTTTCCCCATCTATAATAGGAGAGGCATTGGACTAGTTGGCCTCTGGGATGTCTCCCAGTTCTCGATCCATGAACCTAAATAAAAAAGATATCCTCGGTTTGGTTAACCATGAGAAGCTTTCAGGGTTACATTTACAATCATTTCCCAATTACAGCCCTGTCACGTGATTATAACATGGTTCCTTTCTTTTTGCATTTTTGCAAAATCACAAAAATGCCCCATGGCCTCTGGTAGAGCTAATAATGAACAGGATAATGGACTTTATTTCAAGATCCCTAAGACAGAAACCATGCTTTTCCTACACTTCCCTGAACACCCAATTTATTGATTGCAATGTGTGTAGCAGGTCTGGCTTCTGGAACTCCATTCATTCCTCTGAGCCCAAAATGGCTCTGTTGTAGGCACTAAGAGGAAACCAGTATTCTTGTCCCACTCACCCATTCTTCCCCTCCCTCACCTTGACAATCTTCTCTCCAAGGACCCTATTTCCTTTCCATGCATTGTAGTACGAATTAATAGAGTGGAACACCCTGCCTTCCTATCAACCCAGTGATGACGTGGGTTGTACAGAAATTTATAAACTAGGACCAGTAGGGTCAGATGAAATGCAACCTGGCCTAAAAGTGAGGAGATTGGTTCCCAGCCATTAACTAACTGGCCTTGAGTAGGCATCTTCACTTCTCAAGACCTCAGTTTCCTCATCTGTCAAATGACTAAGGTCCCTCTAGAAAACTATGATTTTTTATTGCCTGGGTTGACCACCGTCCACCTAGCATAATTTGAGAGTTCTCTAGAGTCCATCACCACCATATATCTTCCTCACCAGTCTGTTTTTTATAAATCCTAAAATTCTTAGTCACCTCTTTAGGGTAAAACATTGAAAGACTTTGTTAAAATGAGAATATGTTGCCTAGGAGAGGCAATTCAGTAAACAATTATCCCATCCACAAGTGACCTGGAATTAGTTTGTCAGTTTAGTTTATTAGATTACCTAGCTGCCCTGAACGAGATCCAAGGTATTTACTTTTTCCCTAGGAGAAGAGGAGGCTGGGAATATTCTGAAGATCAGGGTGCTATGCAGATGATTGGGAGCCCTCAGGCAGTCAGGGGAAAGCACCAGGACCTGGAGCTTGGGGGTTTCTCCTGAAGAGCCTGTATGTTCTGAGGAAACTCTAGAAGCTTCATACTTTTTGTCCAGGACTATCACTGACTGGTGGTCAAGGTCAAGTTCCAGGTCAGTTTTTGTAATGATCCATGCTAAAGAGGAATAAAACTATGTCCTAGCCTGCTTCAGAAAAGTAGTTTTTACAATCCTGCCATTTTGTACAGAGAATCCTTGTGATTATGTGGAAGGAAAGGTAAAGGGTTTTGATGTTCTTGGTTTCTATATACTTCTATGGGATACTTATATAAAAAGAATGCAAACCAAAACTCCTTAAGATTCTATTACCAACCACCCTCTTTTCACATAGATTTCTTGTTAAAGTTTGAATTAATTTACTGCATTTCTAAAGGAAGGGTGAGTATATAGTGCTGGTGGCTTTCCGTTCACTGGGCACTAGAAACTCAGCAGAGGGAAACAGATCTGTGCCTTCTCTTTTTAGGATCTGGCTGTTGGTACTTTAATAAATGTTGTGTAGAAAAAATAAATACCTACAGTTCTATATAGAAAATGTGAATTTTTATGACAAGAATGTGTATTTAATGTAAAAAAAAAGTTCCTTTGTATTCAGTGAAATGTCTAATAAAGCCCTGGTACCAGTCTGTTTCTTCCTTGTTTCATATTCATTCCATCCTTCACTCTTCGTGATAACAAGAGTTTCTAAACAGGACATGAATATGAACATCAGAAAATATAATCTTCTTTTAAAAAGACAACACATTATCATGTTATGATTTTATCTGTAATAAGACTATAATTGGACCAATAAATGATATTTGAGTAATTACATTGCCAAAGTTTAAGTTAGAACTAGTCAACTTTTTACCAATTTTGGAGACTAATAGTTCTTCAAAGACTTGTCATATTCATATATTGGAATAATATTCATAGCAATCAATGAATATTTATTAAGCACTTACTGTATACAAGCACTGTGCTAAGCACTAGGGACACAAAACAGGCAGAAGCAGTCCTTACCCTAAGGAGCTTACAATCTAATGGGAAAGACAACCCGCAAACAAATATATCCAAGGCAATCTACTTACCTGATTAAATAATTAACAGAGGGGTAGGGTTATCCAGGTTATCATGGTTATCCAGGGTTTCCCTCTCTTGGGACAGTATTTTGTGGCTTCTTTTACCCATGCCTCCTTGTGCTTCTTGCCCTGGGCAGTTTTGTACTCCTTGCTCCCCTTCTCAGTCCCAATTTCTGGTTTTAGTTTACTTGTAGTGGCATTCCAAGGCTTGGAAATATCCTTGGGGATAAGTTAGGGTGAGACTCTTCTAGGTAGTCACCAACTAGACAAGCTATCAATCAATTAAGAAACATTTATTAAGCACTTATTTCAGTCAGACCAGGAACCTCAGATACAAAGACAAAAACCAAAATATCCCTTCCTCCAAAGTGCTTAAATTCTCATGGAAATAGACTGAGATAGGCTTATCTGTTCACTGGGCACTAGAAACTCAGCAGAGGGAAACAGATCATATGCACAACATATATACAAATTAAATATAAGGTAACCTCTGAAGGAAAGGTATCAGAAATGGGAGAGACAAGACAGGAAAGTCCTCATGCAGAAACTGGTGCTTGCACTGAATGAATTTTGAAGAAAGCTGAAGACTTTAGGAGGCAAGTTGATGTTTCTGAGAAGAGCATTCCAGGTATGGTGGGATAGTCACTGGAAAAGCACAGGTGAGTGGTCAGTTGGACTGTAGAGTGTAGAGGGGAGTAATATATAAGAAGACTGGAAAGGTAGGAAGAAGTCAGATTATGATCATGCCAAATACAGCAGTTTGTACTTAATCCTGTATGTTGTGATAGGGAGCCATGAAGTTTCAGTAGGGGGATAACATGGTCAGATCTTCACCTTAGGAAAATCACTTTGGTGGCCTGGTGGAAGATGGATTTAGAACTGGGTCCAAGATGGTTCCAAATGCCAAATTCTGATCAGTGCTTACTGTATTGTAGTGTGATGCCAATCTATTTACTATCAATGATAAAAGGAGATGGAGCCTAAGAGCAATCTGATAGGAATTCCTAATTAGAATTCTAATAGGAGATTCCTAAATAGGAATCTCTGAACTAACCCCTAGGTTTTTAATTACATTTCTAAGTTAATATATTAAATAAAGTCCCTAATCATAAGAGAGTTATCCAATCATTATTTAGTGGAAGGCTATTCATGTAGAAAACACTTCCTATCAGATGTTTTTAACCTTTGCATGTATGTCATTGACAAAGGGCAATCTGGTGAAACATACAGAACCTTTCTCAGAACATTATTCTTAAATGCATAAAATATGCATATATGATTAAATAAAATCAAATGCATATATAAGATCTCAAAGAAAACCAATTATGTTGAAATTTAATACTAAAAATATGCTTTCAAAAAGTTAATGGACCCCAGGTTAAGGACTCCTGCCCTACATGAAATAAAATACACAGTATTCTATAGGAAAACAATTATTGAAATAAATAACTTTAAAAATATTTTTAAAACAAGTTCAAAATAACCCTAAGTGACTAGAACTTATCCAGCAAAGGAGTAATATGAGCAGGCTTGGGCTTTTGGAAGATTATTTTCATGGCTGTGTAGAGTATGTTTTGTAGAACAGAAAGACTGAAATCCAATTATCAGGCTGTTGAAGTAGACCCGGTGCAAGGTGATGAGGGTCTGAACTAGGGTCACAGCTGTGTAAGTGAAGAGGAAGGGACTGATGCCAGGGATATTTTGGAAGCTGAATCAATAGACCATGGTGAGTGTGGCTATAGTGAGTGAGGAATGTAGGAGAGTTGAGGATTATGAGGATGAAGTTGCCTTTAGGTTTGATCAGACTCACTCCTATCAATTAGTCAGATGGAGGTAGTGAGGTGGATAGAGCATTGAGCTTAGAGCCAGGAGGACCTGAGTTTAAATTCAGTTTCAGACACTTACTAGCTGTGTGGCTTTGGACAAGTCACTGAACCACTGTTTGCCCCAGTTTCTTCAACTGTAAAATGGAGATCTGCAGGGTTGTTGTGAGGATAAAATGATATATTTGCAAAGCATTTAGCACATATTTGGCACACAGAAAATGCTACATAAATGCTCACTCCTCTCCTGGCATCCCCACCTTCAACAAGTCAAAACCACCAAGCATAACATCCAGGGAGTACAGAACATTGCTAACCACGTTTGGAAAAGGACAAAAAGTGGAAATGAGTTGCCTCTACAGGCCTCTGGGCAAAGTCTATTTGCCCATTTCATAGTCCAGTCTTGTCATCAATTTGACAAGCAGAATAAACAATTTAAGAATGGACAGAACCAGAAACAAAATTTCTCTGACACAAATGGACAACCTTCCTGGAACCAAGAATTAAATAAAACATCTTGGTTTGGAGGCAGCTCTTCTTTACAAATGGAAAGGGAAATGTTGTGAAGAGAATACAATAGTTATTGTTAGCAGACTTGGCTATACTTGTGTGACCTTGGGCAAGTGACACTATCTCTCCAGACCTCAGTTTCCTCAACTCTCAAATGAGAATGTTGGAGTAAATAATCCTTCCCAGCTTGTTAGGGGTGGACCTAAATGCCATCACCCCATTAGTTCACTTCCTATGTTAGGCCAAAATGAGGGACTCTCAAGTCATTGAACAGCTAGCAAAAGGAGGTTGGCTTTGCCCTATTGCAGCAAGGATATGTGACAAAGATACAATGGTCTTTACCTTCTGTGGTTGTGCTCCTCATTGCCATATAGAAAAGGGGAACTTGCATTATCATGCACCTACTATGCCCTAGGCACTATGCTAAGTACTAGGAATATAAAGAAAGACAAAAGTCAGCTTGAGAAGCTCACAGTCTAATGGGAGAGACAACACCCAAGCATCTATGTACAAACAAGCTAAATAAAGCATAAATGGAAAATAATCATCAGAGGGAAGCACTAGAATTAAGAGAGATTGGGAAACAGTTCATCTTCCTATAGAAAATGAGATTTTAGCTGGGACTTGATGGAAACCAGATTGAGACGACAAAAGGGAGAATTCCACAGTTGGGGAATGGTCAGTGAAAGTGTCCAGACTTGGCAGATGGAGCTTTTTGTTTGAG
Organism: Trichosurus vulpecula; assembly: GCF_011100635.1. NCBI lineage: Eukaryota > Metazoa > Chordata > Mammalia > Diprotodontia > Phalangeridae > Trichosurus > Trichosurus vulpecula. The sequence continues at coordinate 407,025,233 of NC_050573.1, read as the reverse complement.
GAACATCAAAGAAGCCACTGTCATATCCTAGGATATGTAGGAGAGAAGAAGAAGATGCCTAAAGGCATAAAAGACTTCAAAATCATTAAGAAGGACAGGGATTAAGAAAAGGCCATTAGATTTGGCAATTAAAAGATCACTGGCAGCTTTGGAGAGAGCAGTTTTTGTTGAATTATAAGGTGGGAAGTCAGACTATAGAGTTAAGAAAAGAGTAAAAGGAGAGGAAGTGGAAAGACCTACTGTTGATGACCTTCTCAAGGAATTTAGCCATAAAAAGCAGGAAAGAAATTGGATAATAGTGTAGGTGGATGGATGGATGGATCAAGTGAGGGTTTTTTGAAGATGGGGTCTATATGGGCATGTTTGTAGGCATTAGGGAAACAGCCAGGAGACAGTGAAATATTTAAGATAAATCAGAGGATGGGAATGATAGAAGATGCAAGAGGACAGGATGAAATGGGATCACTTAGATGTGTAGAGCAGTTGTCCTTGGCAAGACAAAGGGCCACTTCAACATTTGAGACAATGAGTGGAGAAAATAGAGACAGAAGGCATCTGGGTGATGTGAGTTAAGGGGGACAGGAGAAGAGGAAATTCTCAGAGGATAGCCTCATTTTTTCAGTTAAACCACAAAGCAAGATTCTCAGTTAAGAGGGTACAGGGAGGGGAAGCCATGGGAGATTTGAGAAAGAATAAAAATGTCTGAAAGAGCCACTGTGGTTATGGGATAGTAAGTTAGTTAGGGAGGTATTAAAAGGATTGTCTAGCAACAGTGAGGGTCCAATTGAGGTTATTGACCCAGTTGTATGATTTTCTTCACTTTCATTCAGCAGCATATATGTAGGAGTGAAGGTAGCCACTGGTGGGAATGATCCAAAGCTGATTCTTAGTGGGGCATGATCAATGACATGGTAATAGGGCAAGGGATTTAAGAGAAGAGAACAGTGTAGAGTTGAACTGGTTCACCAAGGTGTCAAGATGAGGAAAGAAGAGAGTCTAACTAGTTCGGGAGTGGTAGCCAGAGAGAGAGCTGAGGAGTAAAAGGATCAGCAGTCACAGTGTAGCCAAAGAACAGGGTTTGCTAGTGGAAGGCAGAGGGAGAGACAGAATGCCAATAGATTTTGATCAGATAAGAGACTTTGAGAAGTTATAAACACGGAAGTGATGTATTTGTGAGTCATGGCAAGATTAAGAGCATGACCATCTTTGTGTGTGGCTAAAGTGGGGCAGGGAATAGATTATAGGAAATGAGTCAGCTGAGGATCTGGAAGGTTAGGGGTTTGAAGGATTGTCAGTCTATATGTTGAAGTCCCTTATTATATAGGCAGAGTTGGGGAAAAATGAAAGATTGTGAACCAATTAGAACATTAAGAAAGGAAGAGGAGTGTCCTAGAAGTGTAGACAACAGCTACGAGAATTTTGACTGAATGGTATATATAGACTGAGGAAATCTCAGAGGAGATGTTAGTGAGTGATAGTTGTAGGGGGAGAACATGGAAGTGGCAGTAGGGAGCAAAGAATATTCTAATTACCCCACCTTGACCAGTGAGTTGGGGGAACGAATGAAAGTGAAGCCAGTGCTGGAAAGAGAAGCCAAGGAAGCTGTGTCATCATGAGAGAGCCAGATATCAGTAAGAGAGAGAAGATGGGAGAAGTGGGAAAAGAAATGGTGGAAGATAGAAGCCCATATGGAACAGGCATTCCAGAGACCATGGGTAGCTTTAGGGTAGGAAATTGGTGGGGAGGAATTGAGGGGAATGGGAATAAAGAATCAGGCAGTGGTGGAAGGAAAGTCAGGTTTGAATGATTCCCAGGATCTGAATCACTGGGATAAGGAGGATATGACTAGGGGGAGTTTATTGATCATTAAGGGAAAATTTTTATATCCTCTTCAGTCCTTTACACATTTGTCCCCACCTCAGTCCTGGTGAACAAACCTGTGTCCCAGGTTAAAAAAACAGTCTGATTATAACTTTAAAAAGAGGCATAGTAAAGAATAGAAAGGAGAGGTTAGAGAGGACCAAGCAGTTATTACCAAGGGCTGATAGACATAAAATAGTCACTGATACTGAAAGGATTACTGAAAATACATTGAAGCCAAATGCATGGTCAAAGTACACTGAAACATGACGGACAATAGGAAATATTATTGTGTCATCTCTCCCCTTCCTGCTCTGATTGCAGAGCTCATTTTTCTACACTTTTAACTGAAAGGTACTAAATGGTGCCTGACAATGGTTAGTTGCAATGAGAGACAAACAGATGTGTTTTGTTTTTTTGTTTTTTTTTATCAAAATGCCTGAACAAAGAGAAATGCCAGGCACTTTTCATCTATGCCAACCTGGACAATTACCCAAGACAAGTTCAGAATCACAAGACCTCCGTTTGTCTTCCTTGGGAACCCCTCATTAGAACATCCCATCCACCTCTGCTTGACTTTTTTTTAAAATTTGGAAAGCTTTTCAGGCAGATGAAGAACAATGAAATTTAAAAGAGAATAATATGTGCTTTGCTCCCTTGGCTTCTCTTGATCAGTTAAGATGACTGCACACCTTAACCCACATCTATAGTTACTGTAGAGCCCTTATAGAGATGGGGGCCAGATTTAGAGCCCCATTGTTCTACCCAATGTTGCAGCAGATGCATGAGCCCAGGCATGTGACTAATGGACTGTCATAGCAAAACCTTCTCTTCCACTATGATGGCACCCTCCAGTCTTACAGTCTCTGCTACTGTGACCCTTTCTGGCTAGACCGCTGTAGCTAGCCCTTCCCCTTAACTTCCCTCTCCTTCCCACCCACCCTCCTTTCCCCTTCCTTTCCCTTCCATCCTCTTCCTTCCCCTCTCCTGCCCTTCCCTTCTATCCTCTTCCCTCTCCTCTCCTCCTCTTCCCTCCTTTGCTAGATGTTGCAGAAAATACAAAAGAAATAAAGGTCATGGCCTCTCCCTATAAGGAGCCTACAATCTAACTGGGAACACAAGGCTTCCACACATGAATAAATTAGGGAATACAAGGCAGCTTATAAGCACTCACAACGTGGGCTCAAGGAAATAAAGGGTTAGAAAGGAGAAAGATAAGGTTGGAGTCAGAGGACTTTAGGAAGATTTCACAAAGGAAATGAGACTTTGGTTGGACTTGAAGGATAGGTAGGCCTTTGGTGGATTCAGTGGGAGAATAGGGCAGGAACAGGCATTCGAGGCTGGGAAAGCAGGTTGAATGGCCATGACCTTCTGTCTGGCCCCATACAGCAGTTATTGAAGTAGGAGACATAATGGAGTCAGTGCTAGGCTTGGGCTCAAATTCTGTTTCAGACACTTAGTAAGGATGTGACAATGGGCAAGTCTGCTAACTTCTCTCAGCCTCAGTTTCCTCATCTGTAAGATGGGAATGATAAGCATAGCTCCTGCTTCAAAGGGTTGTGAGGGTCAGGCAAGCATTTAATGTATGCAAATTATTTAAAAACATTAAAATGCCATATAAATGCTGGCTATGTTTTGGCATCAGAGATCCAAAGCTCAAAGAGACCCCAGAGGTCATCTGGTCCAATCCCCTCATCATGTAGATATGGAAAGTGAGACTGAAGGAGTCTGAGTGGCATGTCCAAAGTGACCCTGGTGCTCATTAGTAGCTTGGGATTTGAACCAGGATCTGTGGCTCCAGATTCAGCACTCTTTCCTCCCCTGAAGAGGCAAACTGGGAGGGAATAGCAATTCTTTACTGGTTACTGTTCATGTTCAAGGATTGGTGATTACGCCATTCCTAGGTCAATTAACTTGAAAGCCCACTGAGCTTGAGCCTAGACAGCAAGGACTAAAGTGGTCATCATCCATCATGGATTTGCTGCCCTGTAAGCAGGCCCCCTGCAAAAACTCCCAGACAACATAGAATAGATGAGCAGGGACTTCATCCTCATCCTTTTCCTTGCTCCAGAGGCAGCAAGGGCATAGCACATAGAAAATTGGGTCTGTAACCAGGAAGACCCAAAGTCAAATCCAGACTCAATCACTAGCTGTGTGACCTCAGGGAAGTTACCGAACTGCTCTCTGCCTGTTTCCTCAACTATAAAAAGGAGAAAATAATAACACCCATCTCCCTGGGTTGTTATGAGCCTCAAATGAGATAATAACTGTAAAACACTTAGCACAGTGCCTGGCACATAGGAGACACTAGAGAAATGCTAATTCCCTCCCCCCTCAAACCCCTACAATGTGGCTGTTCTGTGACACAGCTTTATAGCCTCCCAACCATTCTTTAGGCTTCTCTCTCTCACTTTGATCTGGTGTTCAAACCTGAAAAGAGTATTTGTTGGTCAAAGAATAAAATCTTCCATAGCTAAGACCTACACATTTTTACCAGCTGCACTTCCTTTCTCCAAGGGGCCAAGCTGCCTGGTCACTGCTTTGTCATGGTGCCATTGACGTCAGACAGCGTCAGGTGCAGCCAGCTATTTTTCTGTATCAGTTCAAACTGCAGCAGCCTCTGCTCCTCTAAATTAAATCAGAGAGCAGCAATGAAATTCATGGCTTAGCCAGGAGGCAGATCAACTACGTGCTTCTGGGTTATGTTAGAATATGAGTTTGTCCTCAGCATGCCTGATGGCAATGGTTCCTGCTTGACATTTGTATAAAATCACTGTTTTTTTTTCTTTTTATTCCCTGTAAGAGGTAAAGGGATTGTTTTGCCTTGTTTTCTTCAACAGTAGCTACAAGAAAATAAATACAGCATGGAGATACGCAAACAGGGTTAACTAGACTTCTCAACGAAGCAACTCTTTTGACCATTATGAAACACTCCTGGATCATCAGTATGAAAACCCTTACTGCCCTTTATACAATGGAAATGCTGTTTTTTCTCAATGAAAAAAGGAGTTTAGCAGGGGTGTAAAATGAGATTTCTAGGACCTTGAATACCCAGTCTCAGATTTCTTGGGCTGGCAGGGCCATGGGCTTCTCTCTAATGAAAACAGCCTAATTGTAGCACACTACGTAGAATGGATGCCTCTTGGTTTTAATAGGTCTGGGAAGCTAATGATATACGTACCAAACTTTTATTACTCAAGCTATGTCATACACAAAAATTATTATTGCTCTTTTTTTAGCAATCTCCCAAAGTAGATTTCAGAACATAGAGTGTCCCTGGATATTTTGGCTCAAATTATGTCATTTTCACAAGACACGAGTGTCCCAAAGCTGTCATACAATGGTACCTGAAAGATTATCTCATCTGCTCTTTCACATTACTGACAAGGAAATGTCAGTCAGTCAACAAGCATTTATTATAACAAACACCTATCATGAGCCAGGTGCTAAATCCTGGAGATACAAAGAAAGGCAAAAGACAGTCTCTGATCTAAAGGAGCTCACAGTCTAGTGGGAGGGACAAGAAAACAACTATGTACAATAGAGCCCCAGGCCTGGAAGCAGGAAGACCAGTCCCTCCAATGGGAAGGATAAGAAAAATGACTATGTACAGTGGATAGAGCCCAGGCCTAGAGTCAGGAAGACCAGAGTTCGAAAACAACCTCAGATACTTCCTAGATGTGTGACCTGGGCAAGTCACTTAACTTCTGTTTGCCTCAGTTTTCTCACCTGTAAAAATGGGGATAATAATATTACCTATTGTTATGAGGATCAAATGATATAATAATTGTAAAACACTTAGCACAGTGCCTGGCACGTGGCATATACCATACAAATGTTAGCTAGTATCCATGGGGGCAGCTAGGTGGCACAGTAGATAGAGTACAGGGCCTGGAGGCAGGACAATAAATCTTTCTGAGTTTGAAACTGGCCTTAGATATTTACTAGCTGTATGACCTTGGGCAAGTCATTTAACTCTGCCCCATTTTCTTCATCTATAAAATGAGCTGTAGAAGGAAATGGCCAACCACTCCCATAATTTTGCTAAGAAAACTCCGAATGGGGTCATGAAGAGTCAGACATAATGGAACAACATTATTATTATCATTATGAGACAAATTGGAGATAATCATCAAAGGCAAGGCACTAGCATAAAGGAGGATCAGGAAAAGCTTCTTGTGGAAAGTAAGCTGGCTTTTGGGGAAGCCAAGAAGCAGAGACGGGGAAGGAGAGCATTCCCAGTATGTGGGAGGGACAGCCAAGGAAAATACAAGAGTCTGAAAATGGATGGTCTTGTCTGAAGAACAGAAAGGAGACCAGTGTCACTGGACTACATCGTATATGGAGGTAAGCAAGGTGCAAGAAGACTGGAATCATGGGCAACAGCAGTTTACGAAGGACTTTGAACACCAAAAAGGATTTTATATTTGATCCTGGAGGGGGTAGGAAGCTACTGGAGTTTATTGAACAGGGGACTCATGTGGTTAGACCTATGCCTTAGGAAGAGTAATTTAGCAGCTGAGTGAATGATGCCTTGGAGGGAGGAAAAACTTGAGGAAGGGAGACCAACCAAAGGGCTAATGCAAGGTTCTAGGCATGAAGTGATGAGGGCCTGCACTAGTGTGATGACAGCATCTGAGGAGAGAAGGGGGCATAAAAGAGGGATGTTACAAGGGTAAAAGTAGCAGGACTTGTCAATAGTTTCAATATGGAGGATGAGAGAGAATGAGAAACTAAGGATTACACTTAAAGTTCAAGCCTGCCTAAGAGGATGGTGGTACCTTCAGTATGATGTGGAAGCCTGGAAGAGGAAAGGACTTCAGGGTAAATATTCAGTTTAGGTAAATATTCAGTTTTTTAGGGTAAATTAGTTCAGTGTTTGACACATTGAGCTTAAGATGAAAATTCCAAAAGACTCATGATGGAAAATGTTAGCCACATTCAGAGAAAGAACTATGGAGTGGAAATATACTTAACATGATTGTACATGTATAGCCTATATCCAATTGCTTGCCATCTTGGGGAGGGGAGAAGGAAGGAAGGGAGGGATAAAAAAGTTTGGAACTCAAAATCTTATAAAAGTGAATGTTGAAAACTTTCTTTACATGTAATTGGAAAAAATAAAATACTATTAAAAAATCCAGTTTAAAATGTCCAATAGTCAGTTGGAGATGTAAGCCTGGAGATTAGGAGAGAGCTGGATAAGTTGATTTGAAAATCAGCTACATAGAGATGATAAATGAGACCATAGGAACTGATGACATCACCAAGGAAAGTAGTAGAGATGGAGAAGAGAAGGCCCAGGACAGTGCCCTGGTGAATACTCACCATTACTGGGCCTGATGAAAATCCAGCAAAGGAGAATGAGGAGTGGTCAGATAAGTAGGAGGAGAACCAGGAGAGAGCAGTGTCCTGAAAACTTAGAGAGAAGAGAGTATCAAGGAGAAGAGGGTGATCAGAATGGTCAAAGGCTTCAGAGAGGTCAAGAAGGATGAGTGAAAACTGAGAAAAAAGGTCATTAGATTGGGAAATTAAATTATCATTGATCACTTCAGTGCCTAGTACTGAGCAAAACACTTTGTACATAGCAGGGACTCAAGAAATTGTTTTGTTTTGTTTTTTTGTTTCCACCAGACCTATGACTTCATCAGTAGAAGGGATGCCAAAGCAGACTGTTACCTTATATGCGATTTACATTCTTGCAAAGTTCCCTGGGACCCCGATAGGTTAAGTGATTTGCCCAGATTGTCATAACTAGTAGGGGTCAGAGCAGGTCTTCCTGACTCCATTGTTGCTTCTTGCTCAAGAGATACTGATTGAAAGTTAGGATGACAGCTTCAATTATAAGTCATGCAACCAGCAAGATGGCAGATCACCACCATTTATCACCATCACCACCATAGTCATCATCATCAACAACAATAGCAAACATTTGTTAAGCACCTACTATGTGCCAGGCATTATGCTAAGCTCTAAGAGTACAACAAAAGTAAGAACCATTCCTGTCCTCAAGGAGCTTACAGTGTAATAGGGGAGATGAGATGAAAACAATTGTGTACAAACACAACACAGGTACAGTGTAAATGGCAGGCAATCTCTGAAGCAAGCACCAACTCTGCGGGTAGGTGGAGAAGGGGATGGACAAAGGACTCTTACAGGACGTAGGATTTGAGCTGAGTACTGAAGAGAGCCAAGGAAGACAGGAGGTAGAGTTAGGCAACGAGAGAATTCCAGGTATGGGTTACAGCCAGTGAAAAGGGCCTAGAGCTGGAAGATGAAAAGTCATATTTGAGAAGCAGCAAGAAGGCTTGAGTCAAAGAGTACAGGGATAAAAGTAGAGTGTAAGAAGACTGGAAATGTGTGAGGTAATGAGGGCCCGTACCAGTGTCATAGCAATGTCAGAGGAGGGAAAGGGGTATATATGAAAAATATTACTGGGCTAGACATGACAAGTCTTGTCAATAGATTAGATACGTAGGGTGAGTTTGAGTGAGGGATTTAGGATATCACTGAGATTGTGAGTCTGGGTGATTGGAAAATGGGGGGACCATCAATACCAATAAGGAAGTTCAAAGGAGAGAATTATTTGGGTTAGGGAGGAGATAATAAATTCTATTTTGGACAAGACATCTATGGGACATTCAATTTAAGATTTTTAATAGGTATCTGGTGATGTGAGGTCAAGAGAGAGATTAGGGTTGGATAAATAAATCTGAGAATCATCTTCAAAGAGATGATAATTGAATCCATTGGACTGAAAACCAGTCAAGGTTCACAAGAATACTAATTTCCACTGTTCTTTTTTGTGGATTATTTTAAAAATTGATTTGATAGAACAGAAGGCTGTCTAAAAGGCTCTTTTCTAACACAGCATTTTAAATCCACAAATTAATCCCAGACATTCTATGCATTTCATAATTATTTTGAATAGGACTTCTATTTCCTCCTGCATTTTTTTCATTGCTACTCAGAAACATGGTTGATTTGTTTTGAATTTATTTCATATCCTGCTACTTTACTGAAGTTTTTCATTGACAATTTTATATATATATATATATATACATACACATATACACGCATATATGTATATATACATACATGTATATACACAAATATATGTATACATACATATATTTATATACACACATATATACACATATACATACACACATATATGTAAAATTCTCTATGGTTTTCTAAGTAAATAGCTATGTCATTAGCAAATAGATACAGTTTTGTCTCCTCCTTGCCTGACTTGGATTTAAGAGGCAATGTGGTAAAATGGAGAAAGCTATTATTGTTGTTGTTATTATTATTATTATTATTAGAAAAACATGTGAAAATATGTCTATTAGATCTATGGATAGAAAAAAGTTCAAGACCAAACAAGGGAAAGAGAGCACCACAGAGATAGAATGGATTATTTTGGTTACATAAAATTCAAAAGTTTTACACAAATAAATTAAAGCTAAGATTAAAAGGGAACAAATTAACTGGGGAAAATCTTTGTAGCAACTTTCTCTGATACAGATCTTATTTCTAAGAGATATAAGGAACACATTGAAATTTTTAAGAATAAGAACCATTCCCCAATTAATAAATGATCTAAGGATATGGACAGGAAGCTCTCAACAGAAGAAACCCAGGCTATTTATAACCATTTGAAAAAAAATGTTTTTAATCACTTAAAATAAGAGAAAAAAAGAAAGCAGTTCTGAGGTTCTACTTCATACCCATCAGATTAGCAAAGATGACAAAAGAAGAAAACAACAAATGTTGGAGGAAGTATGAAAAAACAAGCACAGAAATACCCTGTCAGTGGGCCTGTGAGTGGATATAACCATTCTAGAAAGCAATTTGGAACTATACCCTTTCACACAAGTAGCCCTGCATCCTAAAGAAATCAAAGAAATAGAAAAGATCCTATATGTTTTATGTCATAGAAGAAAATAAAGCAAATTCAGAGCAAAGCTGCTTATTTGGGGGGAAATGAAACAAACATCAAACCTGAATGAGAGGGGGAGAAGAGGAGAGGAGAGGAGAGAGCAAATTATGTAGCAGGCCCTTTGTTTTGCTGAGGTGTGTTATCTGACTTTACAATTTATAAATTCTGAATTTTAAATCACAGGCGATAACATCAGCCTAAAAATGTCAGACATGGTGATGAATTGGCTTTTCAACTTTTCAAGCCATTCCCTTCCCTTGCTTCTGAAATGTCAAATGCAAAGACTCCAGGTAACAAAGACGTGCAAGGCGTGTTAATTTGTCCAGCTCTCATAATACTTACGGGGTAAATCCTCCCAAACTCTTACTTCCCATGTAAAAATCTTTGCTCTTTTCTTGCTATTCTAATTCTGCAGCAGGAACCAGACTTTTCAGTAAGTTAATCAATAAAATCTGAAATGTCGCCTGCGCCGCAGCCCCCCACCCTATACTGTTCATTTCATATTATTGATTTCATGTTCCTTCATGGTGTTAAACTTCGTGTAGGATGACTCTCAATTAAATGCATCATTAATCTCTTGTTTTTAATTTGTCCCTTTGTCTCAGACACTCGGATGTTCCTTTGCCCTTTAGGAAAGTCAATGTAGATCAGTAAGAGAGAGAAAGAAGTTGGAGGCAGAGCACTTTGTTACCCACTTCATTAACATCTTCAATCTTGGAAACTGACATAAGAATTGTCTCCTTGTGCTCCAAAGGATATTGCTATGTACGGGGACTGGAAATGAGACCTGAAGCTGGCGGCCTTTTTTCCAATTCTGTCCCAAGTCCAGATGGAAATAGGTATTATTGAAAAGCACAGGGAAAATTGATTGAAGCAGTGTAGTCTCCAGCGTAAGCAGCCAGGAGGTCAAAACAGGTTCACAGCAGCTTTCTGAGAAACTAAGCTCACAGAACACTAAAAAAAAGAGTGAAATAAACAATGTTCTCTATTGCTGTCCTTAAATACCATGTTGGAAAATACTCTTTTTCCTATCATGCATGCTATCTTCTCTTCTTTATCCAGCCCATACCATATTATTAACAGCCATCACAATAAAGATAGCTAACGTTTGTGTAACATTTTAAGGTTAGCAAAATGTTTTATAAATATTACATAACTCTATGCTCACAACAATCCTGGGAGATAAGTGTCATTTTGTTGTTGAGTCATTTTCAGTTGTGTCCTACTCTTTGTGATGGCCTTTTGGGGTTTTTTTGCCAAAAATATTGAAACGGTTTGTCATTTCCTTCTCTAGCTCATTTCACAGATGGAGAAACTGAAGCAAACAAGGTGAAGTAACTTGCCTAGAAACACATAGCTAGTAAGTGTCTGAGGCTGGATTTGAACTAATACCTTCCTGACTCCAGGCCCAGCACTCTATCCACTGGACTAACTAGCTGCCTGTAAAAATACCACTCTTGCACATGGAAGCACTTCAGATATTTGAAGACATATATTATATCCGCTCATAACAGGATCACTCTGGCCACTGTATTCCCTTGCTGCCTCTAGAACAACATGGCAAGGTGAGATTGCCTTGTTTATTGCACATAGATTCAGTTCTTTAAAAATGAAACTCTTTAAATGCTACACAGAAAATAAGAGCTTTAGAGGAACCACCTATTCTGTATTATGATGATTACGAAAAATAACATTTTTCCATTTATTTTTTACCTGGCAGCTTTGCCTTTGACAGATAGTGTGAAACAGCAGTCACAATAGCTGGCACTGTTATGTCACTTAATGTTTTGTGACATGCTTTACATGCATTGCTCCATATGACCTTTAGGGCAAGGTATCACAGGTTAATTATCCCCATTTTACAGATGAGGAAACTTAATCTTAAAAAGATCAAGTAACTTGCTTTAGTGGCAGCGACCGGATTCAAATCCAGGGTCCCCTTGATTTAGGCTTAGCATTCTTTGTATACACTGCACTTGATACCAGGAGAGACCTGGGTTTGAAAATTCCTTCTATACCTCCCAGTAATTTCATTTGGAGTTCTAAAAATGCCTCTATGTCTAACTGGTTGAGAATCGACAATTTTCTGCAGAATTGACCTATGGACTTGGGACAGTCAGCTTTGTTTTGGAGTGCTTTGTTTGGAGAGGCAGTGTGGTGTGGCAGGCAGACTGTGGGACAGAGGCAGAAAGAGCTAGGTTCCAATTCTGCTTCAAACAGCTCTTCCTGTGTAATTCTAAGTAAGTTTTTTAATCTCTCTGGAACTTAGTTTCCTCTTCCATAAAATGAACTCAGTGACCTCTAAGGTCTCTTTCAGTTCTAAATATATGATATTTTTTCTCATACGGGGACATTAGGAACCTAAATGCTCTGATCATGTGGAAATGAGAATGGGCTCAGATATTCCTTCGAAACTGTAACTAGAAAAAAGAAGCTTAGAAGTTGCAATCTCCCTTTTCCCTCTAACCCCAAATATTTCACCAGAGACTTTTCTTTAGTTCTGATTATCTTAGCTTGGTATGTCATTTCTCAAATATTTTTCAAAATTTTATTTTTCAAAAAAATTTCCTTTTTGACATGCAGTATGTGGGGGGAGAGGGAGGAAGGGCAGCAGGTACTAAGACTGAACAGCATCATATGGAGGCAAGAACAGAGAGAAAAAAAAGGTGTGAAGAGTTCAAACATAGCACATATATGAGCTTAAAGAGGCAAGTTAGGTCAGGTGCTAAGGAAGATCAGGCCAAATTAGACTTTGAGTTGGAGATTAGTGATAAAGGAAAATTTAGAAGGTCCTAAGAGGTTAAAATCCTCAAACCCTAGGCAAAGGTTCTCCAGCCTACTAGCATGTAGAAAAGCTGGTGCCGCAGAAATTAGTCTGGTTCAGCAAGGCTTTAGGGCCATTGGATTCTTCCTGTGGATTCTTCACAAGGAAGTAACACTGATCCCCATAGACACTGACTTTTCGAGTCAGTAGACATTCATTAAACATCTACTGTATGCAAGGGCCTATACTAGGCATTGAGGCTAAAATAAATAAAAAATAACTAAGATTAAACATACAAAACCTGCCCTTAAGAAGATTACCTCCTGCCCATCAACTGGAGAATGGCTGAACAAGTTGTGGTATACTGTGGTATACTAATGGAATACTATTGTGCAATAAGAAATGATGAGCAGGCAGATTTCAGGGAAAACCTGGAAAGACTTTTATGAACTGATACAAAGTGAATTCAGTAGAACCAGGAAAACATTGTGCACAGTAATAGCAATTGTGTGATGATCAACCATCAATGACTTAGCCCTTCTCAACAATACAGTGATCCAAGATAATTACAAAAGACTCATGATAGAAAATGTTATCCACATCCAGAGAAAGAACTGATGGAGTCTGAACGCAGATCAAAGTATACTATTTTCGCTTACTTTATTTGTGTATATGCGTGTGTGTGTGTGTGTGTGTGTTTCCTTTTGGTCTATTTCTTCTTTCACAAGTATGACTAATATGGACATATGTTTTACAAGATTGCACATATATAACCAAGATCAAATTGCTTACCATTTTAGGAAGGGGAGGGAGAAAAACTTGCAATTCAAAATCTTATAAAAATGAAGGCTAAAAATTGTCTTTACGTATAATTGGAAAAAGTAAAATACTATTTTAAAAAATTACATACTACTTTCCCATTAGTAATAGCTGGTATTTATATAGGTCTTTAAGGTTTGCAAAGTACTTTAAAAAATACTATCTCATTTAATCCTCCCAACAACCCTAGGAGGTAGGTGCTATTATTATCAACATTTTACAGAACACTAGAGGCTGACAAAAATTAAGTGACTTGCCCAAGGCCAGACAGTTAATAAACCTTTGAGGTAGGATTTTATCCTCTATCACCTCTACTGCCTCAAATGTACTAGTAAGGAGGCACCTAGGTGGCTCAGTGGATAGAGCACTGGACCTGGAGTCAGGAAGATCTGAGTTCAAATGTGACCTTGGATCCTTACTAGCTATGTGACCCTGGGCAAGTCATTTAAACCCCTGTTTACCTTAATCTACTGGAAAAGGAAATGGCCAACAACCCCAGCATCTTTGCCAAGAAAACCCCATGGGCAGTATTGGTATGATATGGTCCAAGGGGTCATGAAAAGTGAGATTTAATCGACTATATACTCAAACCTGTCTCTTGCAGCAGTTAAAGCTATTGACGGTAGCAATACTTTGGAACCCTAAGAATATGTGGAGAAGAGATTCTCTAACCATAATCAATTTATGGGATTCTAGAAGCAGTCAAACCTTTTTGAGGCCTAAATGAACTTAAGGAATAGTTTCTTTTTAACTAGTACCATCCCCAAACCCACAAAACAAAACCAATTGTTAAAGAAGGATACTAACCCAGTTCTATGGCCTGTATTATAGTCCCTGCTGCTGAAGTAACTAAGGCTAATGGATGACTTGAATTTTGGGAGTATGAGATACAGTAGGGTTAAGACCAATAGAGGTCTTAACCAATTTGGTGAGCCTCTAGGACTGAGCCCAGCTGCTTAAGGAGGGTCAGATTGGCCTAGGTTTGAAATGGAACAGGTTAAAGCTTCTATGCTGATCAGTAGTGGAACTAGGTTCCTGAATAGTACTGTACTTTCATCCTGGACAATATAGGGAGAAAGAGAGAAAAAAAGACAGAGAGAAAGAGAGAGAGAGAGAGAGAGAGAGAGAGAGAGAGAGACAGAGAGAGAGAGAGACAGAGAGACAGAGAGAGAGAGAGAGAGACAGAGAGAGAGAGAGACAGACAGACAGACAGACAGACAGAAAGAGACAGAGAAAAGATCTTTCTGTGATTTCATTGGTGTTAGCAACTCCCAATGTAGATACTCCTTCCACCAACATAAATGCAACTCTTTAACTTACAGTTTTAGAAAGTTGCCCCTGTTGCAGAAAAGGCTTGCCCATGGTTAGTCAATTAATGAGCATCAGAAGCAGTGTTACAACCCATGTCTTTCTGACTCCAAAGTTGGTCCTCTATCTACTATGAGGTAAAAGACCTCCAAAGACATCAGGCCCCTCTCCTAGTCTCCAGGACCAGATCCAATCTATTCTAGACAGAAGAATAATCTGAGAAAGCTTTACTTCTCCCTCACATCAAAAAAATGAATTATTTTCCTTGACTTTAAGTTTCTTTTATAAAGAACACTGTTAGTTTTATATGATTGATTCCAGGAACTTGGCTATTACATTTAAAATGACATTTTAAATGTCATACTAGTTGCATATTTAACGAGAGAAGAACTTTATTTTAAATGATTCTGCTTTTGAATGAGTGCCAGAGACATTGCAGCTGGAACAGGAGATAAAATCTACCATACTGTTCCTCAAAAAGCTAGAAAATGACCACGGCCTAGAATTCATGGCTCAGTCACTATTAGGAATCGCTCTTTAAAGAGCCCTACTGGTCTCCCACCGCTTCTCCTTAAAACACCAAAGGGAAGTTACATTTGTTGGAGACGAGCCTACGAAGGGGGTGAAAAAAAATAATTTTATCAATATACTAGCCCAATTTGACTTTAAAACATGCTTATGTCAATCAGTCAACTAACATTTGTCAAGCACCCACTGCATGTCAGGCGGTCTGCTAAGCGCTTTAAGGTGCAAAGTGGAAATTACTTATAATCATCTTGAAATGTTATTTAAATCATTGAAGGGCAGTCAGGGCACAGTGAAGAGGATTCCAAGCTTAGAATCCAAGGACCCAGTATGAAGGTCCTTAACTGAGCATCTCTATATGACCTTGAAGAAAGTATTCAACATCTGTGGGCCTCAGTTATTGAATCTGGAGAGTGAGGGCTTCCATACATTTTTGTATATTAAGGACTTCCAGTTGTAATATATGATCCTGTTATCATAGAACCCTAGACATGTTTAATTCCTCTCTGCTAATTAAATCTTAATCTGTTTGAGAGTAGAGATCATGTCTTATAATCCTTTGTGTCTCCCTCAGCATTTTGAACACAGGAGGCTGAACCATTCATGGATATTTGCTGATTGATTTCATTGGGAAGTTTTTTTTTTAAGATCACAGAAAATTAATACTATACAAAACAGTAGAAGCATTTACTTCACAAAGCAAATCTTTTTATTGTTTTCTTTTTTTTGAGGGTCAGGGTCCCAAAGGAGAAAAAAAAGAACATTAAAATGGTTCACAGTCAAAAAAAATGGTTTAAAATGTAGACGCTTGCTTTTGGAAAAAAAAGGAGGAATGTGGAAGAGGGGAAAGACAGATAGAGACTGAGACAGAAAGGACAAAAACCATAAACCTCCTGATTTTAAATGTGGGAGATTTTTATTCAATAAATAGAAAGATATTAAAATATATATATTTGAATTCTGGATTATGGTCATTAAAAGGGAGGGGAAGATAGAAGCAAGAGAAAGATGGAAGGGAGAAGTAAAGAACAGGACAAAAATAATCAAGAAGGGGAATGAGAGAGGGGAGGAGAGACATGAAAAGAGAGATAAAAAGCAAAACCAAAGGAGAGAGGTTCTGTAGGTTTTAAGGTTGTTTGGAGGTCAATTTCTCAGTCCTATATTCAGACTCCCTAGGGCTTTGACATCCAGAAGCAAATTATCACCTATCACCTCAGTCAGTTAATTGGCATTTCCAAAGATAGTTATCGTTTGCCCTTTGAAATGCCAATTAGCTAATTAACTCTCTCAGTTCAAAGGTTTCCCTTGGGGAACAGAGTAGCCACAGTAGCCCACTTGGGAAAAAATATGATCCTTTGGGAAGAATCATTTGTGGTGTTAGTAGCCCTAGCAGAGCTTAGAGGAGTCTTGTGTGACAGTGAAGAGAATGCTGGACAGGAAAGCCAGAGTTCAAAAATGACCTCAGATACTTATCAACTGTGTAATTGTGTCTGCCTCAGCTTCCTTACCTATAAAATTAGGATACTGATGCACCTACCCTCTTGGACGATAAAATTATATAATATTTGTAAAGCACTTAAAGATCTATATAAATGCTAGTTATTATCATTGTCATTGGCATTATACTTAGCCCTGGAACAAAAGAAATAAATCAATCCAAAAAACTGCTCTAACCTGAGGGCTAGCTCTTTCTGACCCATGACCCAGAATTCCAGACTCATAGAACAGTAGACATTAAAAGGTTCTCACTCTGGACCTCTTTTCCTAGGGTTCATAAGCTTGTTTTTGTGTTCTGAACACCTTTGACAGAATCTGGGGAAGCCTAGGGATGCCTCAGAAGAAGATATCTAAATCCATAAAATAAAATACATTGTATTACAAAGGAAACTAGCTATATTGAAATACAATTATTAAAATACAAAGAAAAAATAAAAACTAACAAGTTCATGGGAACTGGGTCAAGTTTAAGGCACTGATTTAGCCTAACCCAGTGGTGGGGAACCTGTGGCCCCAAGGCCACATATAGCCCACTAGGTCCACAGGATTTGTGAAGTTTGGATTCAGTCACAGGGCCACACTTGAGGACCTAGAGGGCCACATGTGGTCTCAAGGCTGCACTTTCTCTACCACTGGCCTAACTCTGATCTGGAAGGAGTAGCTGTTGTAGGGTACTCAAAAGGTAATCATCCAACCTTCTGCTTGAAGACATCCAAGTAAGAGGAACCCAACACTTTTCCAGAGCAGTCCATTCCACTCTGGGACAACTAGAACAATTAGAAAGTTCTGTATGGCTTTGTTGTTGTTTGTTCACTTGCTTTCTTACATTAAACTTAAAAAGGCCTCTTTGCAATTTCCCTACATTGCTCCTGGTTTGATCCTCTACAGCCAAATAGAACAAGCCCAATTCTTTTTCCACAAGACAACCTTTCAAATACCTGACATAGTTATCATGTCCTCCCTAAGTTCTCTCTTTTTCAAGCACAATATCTGTTTTTCCTTCCACTAATCCTCATATGACAGGGACTTGAAGCCAGGCATCATCTTGGCTGCTCTCCTTCGAACCTTCCCCCACTTATCAGTGTCCTTCATAAACTGTGGCCTTCAGAATTGAACACAATTCTACAGATGAGATCCGATGAGAACAGACTCAAGGGGACCAGATTCCTAGAAGCTATTTTTTTAGTTATTGTCATTGCTAAGTAAATACATCTCTTATTGCTGAGGAAGAAAGGATTGATCCGCAAAATATACCCCAACGATAAATGCTCCCTCACAAAATAATAGGAAAATATGTCCACTCAACAGTCCCTTCCCCACCAGACTTAAATGAACACAACCCACCCCCCTTTCGCTCCCATGATTGTGGGGGCCTCAGCCAGGACAGATGGGAGAGGGGGTCCTTTATTCTCTCAATGTAGCCCAAGATCCTATTAGCTTATGGGACAACCACATCACACTGTTGACTCACTGAGCTTTAACTAAAATCTCCAGATATTTTTTTTGAACTGCCATCGACCTATGCCTTTCCCCCATATACTTGTAGAGTTGATTCTTTGTACTCAGTTGTAAAAATGTTTCATTTATCTCTATTGAATGTCTTCATATTAAATAGCCAATAAGCATTTATTAAGTGTCTGCTATGTGTCTGACAGTCCAATGGTTTAGCCTGTCAGCTTTTGGAGGGATACTGACTCTGTTACCCAGCTGCTGTCACCTTTAACTTTGTGACTTCTACAAATTTTATGAGAATGCTTTCTTTGCCCTTATCTAAGTCACTGATAAAAAAATGTTAAAATAGCCCAGGGCCAAGCATAGACTTCTGGAGGAATATAGTATAGATACAGGTCGATCAATATTCACCACTTACTATGTGTCAGGTATTGTGCTAAGGGCTAGGGATACAAAAGGAGGCGAAAGACAGTCCCTGCCCTCAAGAAGCCCACAATCTAATAGGGGAGATAGAATGTAAAACCATGTATACAAACAAACCATATACATGATAAATAGAAAATAATTAACAGAGGTAAGGTGCTATAATTAAGAAGGGTTGGGAAGTGCTTCCAGTAAAAGATGGGATTTTAGTTGAGACTTAAAGGAAGTCAGAGAAGTCAGTCCGCAGAGTTGAGGAGGGAGAGCATTCCAAACATGGGAGACAGCCAGAGAAAATTCCCAGAGCAGAGAGATGGAGTGTCATGTTCATGGAACAGCAAGGAGGTCAGTATCAATGGATCAAAGAGTATATGGCATGGCCTGGAGTGGGGGTGTAAAAAACTGGAAAGGTGAATAGGGACTACCTTTGAAGGGCTTTGAATAAGGTAAGTGTAATACAAGGTAATTTGATGAGGTAAAGAGCATTAAAAGCTGGTAGGATCAAGGAAGTTGCAATAAAGAAGGGGCACTCACTTAGAGATCATAGATTGATTGCTGAAAGAGCCCTCAAATTTAATGTAATCCAATGCTGTCATTTTACAGATGAGTAAGTTATGTTCCACTAGAGACTTTTTGCCATCTTGTCATTGAGTCTTAACTCCTGGCCATCTGACCAACTTTACATCCATCTAATTGTATTGTTTAGGTCACAGATCTGCGTCTTATCCACAGGAAGACTGAGATACTTTATGAAAAGCTTTGCTAAAATCTGTAGCTACGTTTCCCTCATCTACCAGATAATAACTTTGTCAAAAAGTGAAATAAGGTTTGTATGAAATAATCTGATCTTGATGAAGCTATGCTAGCATTTTGTGACCATCACGTGCATTCATTCCTAGATGTTCACAAACATCTCTTTCATGTTTTTTTTCCTAGAATTTTCCCAGGAATCAGTTAAACTCACTGATCTATATTTTGCAGGCTCTGTTGTCTTCCCTTTTTTGAGTATCAGGACATTTGTCCTTCTCCAATCCTGTAGTACCACTCCTGTCTTCACAATCTTTCAAATATCAGTGACTGTCTCAGAAATGGCATCTTCTGGTTCTCTTTTTTATCTGAAGATGTAATCCAGTTAAGGTTAAGCCAAGTGACTTGAATTCATCAAGAGCAAACAGGTGCTTTCTTACAATATCTCTTTACCAACCTTTGGTATTAACTTTCTCAGCCATTTTTGTTCTATCATTTTCAAAGGTCATTCTCCTTGGTAGAGAAAAGGGAAACAAAAATCAAATAACTCCACCTTTTCCTTGTTGTCTATTACCATTTTCCCATCCACCACAAGCAAACTTCTTAGCCTTTCCTTAATCTTTGTTTTTCTCTCCAAATAGCTTGAAAATGTTTTCCCTTAGTTTCCCTTGTTACCTTCACCTCATTTAAAACTTTAGCACTCCTGACACTAGTTTTGCCAGGGAAAAAGAGAAAGAGGTAGAGACAGAGAAAGTGTGAGATAAAGAGAGACAGAGAGAGATTACTTGAGGTGATGTCTATATAGTTGAAGTTCCCCTTCACTACCTCATCATGCCTCTGTGTTGTGTTTGTGATGTATTTCCTAAACTCCTCATTTATTTTTCCTTCTTTCCATGTGGCTAAATTAGGTAAATGAGGGATCTTCCTTCTTTGACAACTCTGTAACTTTTGACACTATTTTTGACATTTCTTCTCTTGGAGACTTTCTCTTCCCTTGGTCTTTCTTCTCTGGATTACCCTTCCTTCTCCATATTCTTTGATTGACCATCAAGTGCCTCCTACCCTTTAACAACAGTGTCCCCCAAGGCTCTGTTCTGGGAGTTTTCCTCTCTTTACTGTCCTTCCCTCGGTGTTCTCACCCTCTCCTATGGGATCAGATGACTTCTAGATGTAGAGATCTCAGATCTAGAGGTCACCTCTGACCTCTCTTCTGAATTCCAGTCTTACTTTGTCTACTGCCTACTGAACATCTCTTGGATTTCCTTTAAATAACTCAAACACAAGAAGTAATAATAATAAATAATAATAGCATTTCCATAGCACTGTAAGGTTTGATTTACATGAGTTATCTCATTTGATTCTCTCAATAACTATGTGAGGTAGGTGCAATTGCTACTTCCATTTTATAGATGAGGTTAAGAGGTCAAGTGATTTACCCTCATGTCAAAACTCATGAGGTTACTTTCCCCCTCCCCTGCCCCCAGATCTAATTCATCCCTTCTCCAACTTACAATACATATATAATATATATAATACATGTATGCAAATATATATATTTGTGGGTGTATATGTGTGTATATATATGTATATATATATATATATTTATATCTGTTGAGGATACCACCATTTCCTCAGTAAACCAGGTTTATGAGCTCAGTCTTTGACTCTCCCTTTTCTTCATCCTCTCCACCCTCATATCTGATCAGCTACAATGACTTACTAAATCTATCTCCATGTCTCCTTTTATATCTGTTCCCTTCTCTTTTTTTTCAAAAAACAACTCTTTTTTTTTATTTTGTAAGCATCTGCTTTTACAACTTTGAGTTCCAAATTCTCTCCCCTCTTCCCTTCCCACCCACCCTCCCTAGGAAGGCAAGCAATTCAACATAGATCACACATGTATCATTATGTAAAACACTTCCACAATGCTCATGTTGTGAAAGGCTAACTGTATTTCCTTCCATCCTATTCTGTCCCCCTTTATTCAATTTTCTTCCCTGACCCTGTCCCTTTTCAAAGGTGTTTGCTTTTGATTACCTCCTCCCCCTATCTACCCTCCCTTCTGTCATCCCTCCCACCTTTTTTTATCCCCTTCCCCTTACTTTTCTTCCATCACTCTCATTTCTCATCCCAATTTTTCCACTTTAGGAAATCCTGTTGTTGTTTGTCCTTCTTTCTAGAAAAGGACCATGAAATTAGGAAGGAGATCCATCCTACTGGCTATTCTCTGCGCTTATCACTATCTCTTCTACCTCTCTGCACTTGCCTGGTGCCTGGTGCCTGAAAAGCCATTCCCTACTGGTAGTGGAGTGGACATCATGCTGGGTTTGGAGTCAGGAAAACCTAAGTTCAAAACTCAGACTACTAGTTCTGTGATCTGGAGTAATTCACTTAACTTTTCTTGACCTAAGTTCCTGTCTTTAAAATGAGATGGTTGGACTAAAACTCAGGGGTGGAAAATCTGTGGCCTCGATGTCACATGTGGCCATCTAGGTCCTCAAGTGTGTCCCTTTGACTGAATCCAAACTTCACAGAACAAATCCCCTTAATAACCCCACCACTGGACTAGATGGTCTTTAAAGCTCTAAAATCTATATTTTCCCAGAATATTTATCATCCTTTAAAGTTTCAGTCAGGTACCTTTGTTCTTATTTGTTCTTCCTTTCAAAGAGGACCAATGATGTCATGGAGCAATATCTTGACTTGCCTGTGAATAGGATTTAAGTGAGGCAGAGTTACATAAAGTCATCAGCCTTACTCTTCCAGAGTCATCAGAGTCCAGTGGCAAAGCAAAAGTCAGGACAACTGGTGATGGTCCAGGATGCAATGGAGGACCTTGATGTCTTCTATGACCAGTCTCTAAGCTCTCCGCAGAGCCTACTTCAGCTGCCTTCATGACTGTTGGAACAAATTGTTCTCATCTGACCATTCCACCCAGGGAAGTCTTCACATGCTTGGGCTAGATATTCCCCTAACTCACTGATGGGTTTGAGGCCCGTGGGTTACCCTCAACTGGTTTAGCCAGTTTGCTAAGATAGTTTACCAGGGTGTGGCTGCTGTGCAAGCTACAGCTTCTTGGAGCCACAGGTGAGGTATCACCTCTTTCCTGAGCACTGTTGACTCTACCAGCTTCACCTCATCAAATTACCTTGTATCAAAATATTTATCTCTATTCATATTGGATTCCATTTTGAAGGCAGGTGCAGATTCATTTTTGTCTTTGTATCTCCAGTAGCTGGTTTAATGGCTAACACTTAGTAGGTATTTAATAAATGTTTACTGTTTTAGTGAGAATCTATGTTCTAACTGGAAATAACATTTAATATTATTCTCTATTAAAAAGGAGAATATTCCTTAGAGAATATGTCTATTAAATCTCTGCTGAAGTATTACCAAAAGACTGAGGACAATGAAGTCAGATCTGGCAACTGAGGTACTGGAAAAGTAATTTTCTTCTGGTGTCATCCCTTCCCCCCTCTCCCTTTCTCGCCCCTGCCATGGTAGAAAATTTAGCTTTCTCTCTGAAGCATCATCATTGGGACAGAAAATCCTAGACCCTGAGTTAATGTGGGACAAAGCACCAGAGTTTTGTTAGCTCTAAGGAATGTGTCCCGATTGTGTATGATTTCTGAAAAAGAAAGACAATGACCAAAGGCAACTATAACCCAGGTGTCTGATGTCCTATTCATAAAGCCATCATGTATCTCTCAAAGAAAGGATCTTCTTTCTTAGGTCTCAAAGCAAATAAAGGCCAAGTATGACCAGCATACATTTAGGGAAGAATTAATTCTATAACAGTATAAAATTAATAACTACTGAACAACACCATCTCCTTCTCTGTGTATGGCATTCAAATAAGATGCAGCCATCTGTAGTCACTAAAAGTCTGATCGAATGTGTTTCTCTGAAAATTAGAAAAAAATTAACATTCCCTAATGATAAGTACAAGTAATCTTTAAATAATAATTTTTCCACCCTAAAGCATGATCTCTTCAGAAATATTTCCTTGCAAGTGACCCAAAGAATGCCTAGCAGCAATATTAACCAGCATAATCACATACACACACACACACACACACACACACACACACACCTGTTAATTATAAGTGCATTTGTTATGTTTTTTGCTGTAGCAGAGATTACAATTTCATCAGTTTCATTTAGATTGCTAAGAAAGGAATCTTGCAGAATTGCCTTAAAATTCCAGAAAGTATTTGCTATTTTTTCATCAGCTACTAAAATAATTCAGGAATCCACAAGTCCTACTGATCAACTAATGTCGCCATTTGCTGGGTTGAAGATACAGGAGGAGAAAAGGAGCATTAGTTGTAAATCTTTCTTTTGGACAATTGCTTTTCTGCTTTCCTCTATTCTCATCTTCCTCGAATACCAGAGAATTATAGAATTTTAGAGCTGGAAAAGATCCAGCATGGTTCAGTGGAAGGACAACTGTATCAGGAGTCAGAGGATCTGGGTTCAAATCCTAGTTTACTAGCCATGTGACTTTGGGCAAGTCACTTAACCCCTCTGGGCCTCAATTTCATTATCTACAAAAGAAAGGGGTCAGGTTAGAGGACATCAAAGGTCCCTTCCATCTCCAAGTCTGTAATCCTAGGATCTAGTGCTATAAAATCCATTTAATGGATGAGGATTGTGAGGCCCAGAAAAGTTAAATGCTTTGTCCATAGTTACGCAGCTGTCTCTTAACCCTGTACTCTTTCCAATCTACCAAGTTGTTTCAACAATTCAGCTAGCAGCTACTGTGGCTGTGTAAAACCAGCAACAACCAGCACACAGAATGTTGCAAGCCCAGGTTCTTTGGTCTGTTTTACTAAGGAAAGCAACGTTAAGGGGTTAACAATCTTACTTTAATCCAGCATACGAATATCACTTACTTAGTTCCGGGGAAAAAAGTCAGCACCCTGAACTTCAGAGCAAATACAAATAAATTACAAACATCAACGGACAGACCTTGTCTGATTCAAATCTCAATGCATAGTTACCAGAGTTTAACAAAGTCCAAACATCCGGGTTTACAAGCTGGAGGGCTCTTAACTACAGCTGCCCAGAGTCTCCACATCAGCAGGCCACCAAGAGTGACAGCCCTAAGCAAATAGCTCTGTCTTCCCTTTTTATGCACTTTTTAGCCATCATCAAAGAATCAGAGCCACCAGAAATTAAGCTCTTACTATTGGCTATGATGTTAGCAACTCCCCTTAGGACCCTGGGGGCTTCACGCCCACAACAGCTTAGCACCTAATAGATATGGGTTAGGGCTTGGGCTTTAGCACCTAGTAAGACTCAATCAAAGACACTTAATTAATCATTTTAAAACAGTAAGAAAGTCCCACCTTCATTGACATTACATAAGTCATCTCTATTGTACTACTCCCTTCTCATCCAGAAATAGAAACTGTGAAGGGAATTATTATCTTCATATTAATCAGTATGATACGTGTGGTGAATATTCTAATAATTTAGATTTTTCAGAATTACCTCTTCCGGCTTGTGAGTCAGAAGCTTACAATGCAGCTCGAAAAGATCAATCAAACCCTCCATGACGCTCTCACAATCCCTACATTCCTGCGGCTGTGTACCTTAAGTGAAGCGTATCAAAGATCATACAACCTGTTCTCAGCGCAGAACTCTGGATCTGTGACCCACCAAGTAACAACCCCAAAGGACCTGAAACAACGCTGTTCCCACAGGACACCAGAACACCTGTATGGTTGACTCGTGAGCTCGTTGTGGGAAACCACTCAGGCCCCGGAAATGATTGTTTGTAATGTTCTTTCCCCTCTCCCTTCCCACTTGTGATTTATGTATATGATCTCTGCCTTCCCTACAGCAAGGTGGAATTCTGATCAGGAGAATTCCCGATTTGCAAATGTGTTCCTCACAATGAAACTAATTAATGAAACCTCTACTTGATTACTGGCACTTTCTCTCTGTTTCATCATTCACAGGTTAGAGACTGGCTTAGTAAGTTTCTGTTAACAAAACCACGCTGGAGGTAAATGCTATCATTAGTTCCATTTTACAGATAAGAAAACTGAGGCAGAGCATCTGAGTAATTTGACCAGGGTCCCACTGCTATTAAATATCTGAGACTGGATTTTAATGAAGGTCTTCCTGACCTAAGACCTAAGGCTCTTTCGACTGTGCCACCTAGCTGCCAACATGGAACGCTGTAGTTAGGTGTCTACTCACCTCATTTTTTCTCACTGGAAAGATACAGAGACACTGATTAAAAATCCAGTTTACTCCCAAATACTACCTTGATTTGTTGCCACTACCAAATGAGCAGCAGGTACCAGTCAAAGTGATCAAAGCATCTATAAAATGAGAATCTGGTCTGCATGCTCATTGTGGTTGGTTTTATGATGAGGCAGAATTGGTGGTGGCAACCTGTGTGTTTTGGGACATTCTATAGGCCTTTCTACCCAATGATATCTCTTCCCCGTTACCTGTCACTCTGGCCTGAAATTCCACCAGTAGAGACACATTCCTTTTGATTTGCATAGGACCTCAGGTTTTCTAGGGTCTTCTAAAAATGCAAGCATCAGTGGGAAAGGATGACCGCTCTTAAGTCAGGATATCTAAACCTGCCTCCATGTACCCCAACCAAGGAGCATGTGTGAAGATGTCAGGTGGTCCGCAAAATAGGATGGGGAAAAAAATTACGTCTTTATTTTCACTAACTTCCAACTGAAATTTAGCATTTCCTTCAATTATTTAAAAACTATTTCTCTGAAACGGGGGTCTGAAGATTCCATTAGACTACCAAAAGGGGTCCATGACACAAAAAAGGAAAGAATCCCTGCCTTAAATTATTATCAGCCAACATCTTAAACTAAGTAACCGCTAAGAGGAGCAGGACATTCTGAAAACATAAAGTAAGCAGGTGCTAACACAGCAGAGGCTGAATTAGCCTATGGGGCCATCTCATGAAAGGCACCTGGGAGGTTTGGCACTGCCTTCACCCTGCAATGTAGGCAGGAATGTACTAGAGCCAGCTCCAACGAATTTTCAGTGTGAACCTTTAGACTTTTGGGGGATACTAGGAACATAATGAGGTAGTACTTGGGTGCTTTGGGAATGAGGAACCTCTTGGCCATCAGTCAAAGCACTTGTGATATGACAACATGATACAGAACCCACTGAGTAGTCTCTTGATGTTCCCATAGCTTTTGATAGAGGGGCATCGGTGGGGTTCAGGGAAGAGGATGCTGTATCAGTTCAAAGCACGGAAATGTCTAGAAGATGGTGCAGGTCTGGTTCTAGACCACTGTAATAAAGCCAATATTACAGTAAAGCCAGTCACATGAACTTTTTGGTTTCTCAGTGCATTTAATAGTTATGTTTACCCTGTAGTGTAGTCTATTAAGTGTGCAATAGTATTATGTATAAAAAAACAATGTACATACCCTCACTGAAATACTTTATTGCTAAAAGTACTAACCATCCTCTGAGGCTTCAATAAGACATAATCTTTTTGCTGGTAGGGCATCTTGGCTCCAATGTTAAGGGCTGCTGACTGATCAGGGTGGCAGGTGCTGAAGGCTGGGGGGCCTGTGGTGATTTCTTAAAATAAGACAACAATAAAGTTTGCCACATTGATTAACTATTTCTTGGCTTTAAATAATTTGTCTCTGGGACACCGGAGTTGAGGTTTTATGAGTCCAAAGAGTGTGAGGAAAGGGAGCCTACCACCTTCTCGTTAGAGGTCAGCCTTCCCAGGGCTGAGCATGTTTAGACTATGTCCATGGCTGCAGAGCCTCTAGGAGAGACCACTTAAGGAGAAGGAGAGAATACAGTACCATAATCCCTATTTTCTAGAGGCATTTCCTCAAGGTTAGACTAAGAACAAAAACCAAATTTTATCTGCTGGCCAACTTTGCCTTGAGCTGACCCTAGTGCTCAGCAATTACACATTTCTCCTCCCACCAAGAAACATAATATTAATTTCCACCATTTTGTCCTAAAAAGGGATTTCCTATTGTCATGGCACACTTTCATGGGGAATCAGGGGAGGGCCTGTATACTCTTTAGGGGACTTTTCACCTCTCTGGCCCACCAGAAAACCTGGAAATCTCACTATATGACATCACCCAGTGCACTGTCATCAACTAGGCACTGTTAATTACCTGTTTGATTACGTTCCAATGACTTCACTTCGCTGAAACTCATTTTCTTCATCTGTAAAATGGTAAGGTTTAATCTTTTTGTGTCTTGGGCCCCTTTGGCTATCTGTTGAAGACTATGGACCAGACCCCTTTTCAGAAGAATGATTTTAGATGCATAAAATATAATTTACAGGATCACAAAGGAAACCAATTATGCTGAAATTAGTTATCAAAATTACAAAGAGAAAATCAAGTTTGTGGACTCCAGATTGAGAACCCCTGAATTGGTAAGTTATAAAAAGATGCTTCCTCCTGATCCTTTATAGAATTGGGCCAGGTTTATTTGTGTGGAACATAGAATGTCAGATTTTTTTGATGTACTGAATGGTTTTGCTGAACTTATTTTCTATTGTTACTTTTTTCATTTTTTAAAACTTTGTTATAAAAGATGACTTTCTGGGATAGGGGAAAGGGAGAGATATAGGGAAAATTTTAGGTGATATAAGAACAAAAAAAGTCAATAAAAATCTATTTCAAAAAAATAACTGAGGAATAAAAAACATACATCTCAAAGGAAGTCTTGGTCATCAACACCGTATTGGGAATAGAGGTCCCAAGCCCTGACATACTCTTTTGCTTGGTCTCCCAGGCACTGTGCCTCCTGCAAAATAGCATACCCCATCATTTTGAAGTTTGACAGAATGCTCAACTTTTCTCATCAAGTGTCTCTCTAATCCCCAAATCCCTCTGGTGGTTCTAAGGAACTCAAATGATCAAAAACTGGCTACCACCATCTCCATGGTACGGAAGACAGGAAGAAGAAGCCAAGCCCTCCCAAGCATTATGAAATGCTGGGAGAATGGAGGGTTGGAGAGACATAAACTTTCCCTACTGCACTGAGAAGGAAGCTAGCCACTGGTGCAAGAAATGAATTTTTCATAAAGCCTTCTTATACATGTCAAGAAAGGGTAGTTCTCATGGTGCAAGGTGATTTCTAGAAAACTGTCAAAAAGAAAGATGAACTAGCCCACATTCCTTTAAAGGGAGGACCCTATTACAGACCTTCAAGTTAGCTACAGGATGGTAGTTTAAAGACCTAGACTCTCACCATTTGACAGTTAAGTGATAAAAAATTTTCATAGAAGGGGATCAGCACTGCAATTCTATGAAGTTCTCTAACTGGTAGCCCCAGGGTTTGGGTTTCAGAATTGACCTTAAAGTAAAAGAACTGGCCTTAGAACATGTAAAAATGAAGAATAATTTATCTCCAGCCCTCCCTCCAGATTTTTGTATCTCCTTACTCTTTAGATATACAGGGCCCTCATGAAGTTCCCAGTTACCCAGGATTTATTCCTGTCCTTTCTCTGTCCATTCTGGCAAAGAGTTTCACTAAAGCCTGGGCTCCCAGGCTTGTTTTCCAAGCTGGCTCAGCCTTATGAGAGGCACCATGTAGCTATGTGGTATGATTTGAAGGCCTCCTCCTTTCTTAAAATGATTTAGGGTAGCCATTCCCCCAAATCATTCCCCAGGAAAATGTAGGCTCCTTAAGGGCAGAGATTTGTTTTGGTATCCCCAATGACTAGCACAATGACTAGCCTAATAAATCACTGAATTGAATTACTGGACTGATATCCAGAGAATCAAAGTGGGGTTCTGGTCCAATTCCAGCACAGAGTAAGATAAGTCTCAATCCAGGTGATTTCCTGTGGGTGTAGCAGTGCACCTTACTCATTCACAATGTCCTAAATATCATTAAAACTTTTTTTTCCAGATCTTTGCATGGTACATAATACAGTGAATCATTAGAACCTAAGCCAAGCTTTCCCATGCAGGTCTGCCATAGCTGACAACTAGCTGACATTTAACTCTTGGGAAAAAGTTACTTGTTACTGACAGGTTGGGTGATTATCTTAGGGATATGGTCAGATGTGATTGCCCCCATTAGACCTAGAGCAGTATTTTCCAAAGTAATTTGGCCCCAGAACTCTTCTGAGGATTAAAATATATTGATAGAACCTACAAATGAAAGTCTAGAAGCCTGAGGATATTGCATACCCTGGGGATAAAAAGGCCTACAGATATTATGGAGCAAAGTAGAAAAAATTAAACCCATTCTCATACCCACCCATATCTGAATGTCACAAATAATAAGTATTTTTTGTGTATACATAGTTTTCAATTTTATGTTTAGAGCAAGAAATAGTACTAGTATTAACATTTTCTTGTGGCATGGAACACCAGAATATAGTTTGGGAAAGTTCTGGAAGAATGTACTGTTTAGGATGGCAAATGCCCTTCTAGGAGGAAAGTGCAATTTTGTGCAATTACCTTGCAGTTTAGCCTGTGTAAGCAATGTGGATAGTTTAGGTAGCTCCTTTCCACTCTGCAAATATCCCCTTCCAACCCCTACCCCAACAAACAAATAAAATAAGAAAACCAGGGTGGGGAGGGGGAACCTTGAGTATCTGTCCCCTCATTCATAGGGTTTGAGACTAAACTATTTGAATAAGTGCCTTATTACTCTGCTCTTTTGATTAATTCATTAAATAGGTGTACTGAGTGACAACCATGTGCCCAGCATGATAATAGATGTTATTGAATGGGGGAATATATATAAGACATAAGCTCTTTCCTCTTAGAATTTAGAGTCTGTGGGAAGATAAGGCATCTACACACCAAATGCTTTAGGAACACCTCAAGGAAGCATATGACTAAGCGTTCTGTAAGCGACACTGGCCACAAGTATTCTGGGAGTTTAGAGTTGAGAGAGAGAGAGAGAGAGAGAGAGAGAGAGAGAGAGAAAGAGAGAAAGTGAGAGAGAGAGAGAGAGAGAGAGAGAGAGAGAGAGAGAGAGAGAGAGAGAGATCCTGATGTCTGGGTTAATCTGGGAAGACCTCATGTAAGAGGAGGAAACTAAATTAAACTTCAAAGAGTGGATAGTAGAGGGGAAAAGGAAGGTTAATCTGCTCAAGGGAAACAGCACGAATAATGACTTAGAACAAGGAGCCAGCATGGCTCAAGAAACAAGAGACAAACACAGAACTATCAGAGAGTTGAGACAAAAACCAGAAATAGTGTCATGGAATCCAAAGCTTAAGGAGGGAGTGATCATGTGGCAGTGAGGAGAATCAAGGCAAAGATAAGGTTATTGAATACAGCCAGGATCAAGGGTGAATTAGCAGAAAATAATACCAGTAGAATGAGAGAGGAGGAAAGGAGCAAAAAGGAGAGAAATCTGATTATAGAGAATTAAAGAGAGAATGGATGGTCCTGAAGTGAAGGAAGTAAATGTAAACTATTTGTTTGGAGATTTTGCCAATGAAGGAGAAAAAAAGGGGCATAACAGAGTTAAGCAAACTTTTTTCTTTTTCAAGGTGGGGAGATGCCATGCATGGTTGAAAGCAGAGGGAGTAAAAATGTTATTGAAAGACCTTGGAACTCATCAATGCAATGACCAATGCTGACTCCAAAGGCATAATGGTGAAATCCACCTTCTTCCTCTTGGCATAGAGGTGATAGGTTATGGATGTGGAATAAGGTACATATTGCTAGATGTGGCCAACATGTTGGTTTGTTATATTAATTATACTTCTTCAATACAAGTGAGTATTATATGATAGGAAATGTCTTTGGGAACAGACATTGACACAAAAAAATTAATAAAATTTATCTAGGAAAAAAGAAAACAAAAGGAGAGGGAGAAACTTAAGTGGAGAGTGAAAAGTTGAAAATTCTAGAGAGGAGAGAAATGTAGGAGCATAAAACCAGTGTAAGTTGTCACTACAAGATTCCATTACCTTTGAAAGGTAACAGTAAAATTATTGATAGTATCTGTGGGAAAAGCTATTGAAATTGATGTTCAGGAGTAAGCTTCCTTAAGAGTTAAGTAGGAATGGAACCTAGAACACAGTCATAGTAAACCTTAAAGCACCAAATAAATGTAAGCTGTTACCATTGTCATTTCCTTCTGACACCCTCCTTGTGTCAGCTCCCCCTCTACCCACAACCTGGGAAAGACAGTTGCAGCTGAATCCAGACAGCCTGGGAATATCAATTTTGCAAACCCCCAGAGACTTGCCCTGGTTATTTAACACAGTCTGGGTGTCTTTCAATCCATTATAAAAATGTATGCTGAAAGTAAATCCACCTCTTACCCTGGATGATGGCTATCCTTCACTTCTCATTTAACCATGGAGAATTGTGGGAGGATAAGGGGGAGTTCACAGTACAGAATTTTGGTAAACTTGCTGTCACATAGAGAATCAAGTTAAACTCCCTTCAGGTAATCTCTCAGTTAGACACAATGGTTTTCTTAAGCAAAAGCTTTAGTAAAGGCAGCTCAGTGGAACAACTTGAGATTATTTGATTTTCTTAAGGAGTGAAAGAGACAGACAAACAGGGAGAGACAGACAGACAGAGAGAGAAAGAGAGAGAAAAAGAGAATGAGAGAGAGAGAGAGAGAGAGAGAGAGAAACAGGGACAGAGACAGAGACAGAGACAGAGAGACAGAGAGAAACAGACAGAGAGAGAACTCAACTTCCTGTGGGAAAATGTTAAAATGTTCAAGTATTTCAAAAACTTCATTGTAGTTTCAATCCCTCCTATGCTTTAAGTACTTAAGTGTTCTCTCTAATATATTTCCATGTAAACAAAACTGTTTGCAGCCACTTTTTAGAATAAAATTTGATGCACTTCAACTCAATTTGATTCAACCAGCAATTATTAAACACTTATTTTGTGCAGAGAATTCCACCAGGCATTAGAGATACAAAACTGAAACATGGCACATTTTCTACCCTCAAAAAACTCACTGTAGGGTTGAGGGGATGAATACATACAATAATTACAATAAGGATTAGGATAGAGACATGGACTGGAGCTGTGATTCCGTTGGTACAGGCAGCTCTGAATGAGGAACTTTTTTTTTAAAACCAATGCAAGTTGGCACCTTCACACAGGCAGCATATGTCAGAGGTGGGCTTTTAACCCATGGATCTTAACATCTTGTGAGTCCTACTCCTTAATAGGTTTTCCTGTTCTCTTGTGCTTATGTTTCAAAGTTCTAAATCAGTTCTCTTTTACCTTTTGGAATATCATATTCCATGATCTTCCCCCAGTTTTAGTAGAAGTTGCTAAGTCTTATGTGATTCCAACTATAGTTCTTTGGTGCTCGAACTTCTTTTTACATGCTTTTCTTTGATATAGGAGCTCTGAGCTTTGGCTATCACATTCCTGGGATTTTTTCCCCTTTGGGGTTCCTTTCAGAAGATGATGGGTGGATTCTTTCTATCTTTGCTTTGCCATGATGCCCTGGAAGTTGACACTGTCAACTCTGAAAACAAATAACCAAATAGTCACAGAGGTTATGCAACACTGCTAACTCTGAAAAATAAAATAAAAACAAAATTAAACCAAAGTACTAAAAGTGGTGATAAGCAAAAAGTTTTCTTTATTCTGTTGGATGAGGAAAACTACATACATGAGCCAGGGCCCCCTCTGATACCAAGGAGACCTGCTCTAGTGTGGGCGAATCTTAACACATATACTAGTGGCTATGCAGTGAGCTGTAGCCTTGACAGTGAAGGGTAACAGCAACAAAGAGAGAAGTTTGATTCATAGCAGGGCTTCATGATAGAACAGGGGTACTGTAGTTGCTTGTCTGAGCTCAGCGACCGCTTGATGCTGATGTGAAACAAACCTGGGTTTTTGCTGTGGCTGAGTTCATCCAGATGGCAAGCACAAAGAATTGTTGTTATGGCAGGCTCAGGGCACAGCTTTCTTGTTGGGCCTTAGCTTTGGAAAACAGAGTGTCTTTTAATAGTTAAAAAAGAGAGGAATAAAAGAGAAGGATAGTCTTGGCATGGGATCCTGACACCTCTATATGTTAGTAACAGAGGTTTTGTTTTTCTTTCATAATCAATGGGGGCATGAGAAGGAGAAAAGATAGATTTTTGTTGATTGAAAAAAAAGTTTGGTTTAAGAGGGTTATTGTTATACCAGACTTGGGACACAGCTTGCTTGCTGAGCCTTAACTATGGAAAACAGAGTAAAAGGGAGAGGTTTTCTTGACATAGAATCCTGACAATAGCAAGGGAAGAATTACTCTCCATTATAGAATCTGAGTCACTAGAGTCAAAATGCCTGCTTCTGCTCATTGTATTGGGGTTGTACATCCTAAAAGACAATGCAGTGTGGGTCACATAACCATTTAAATCTTGTCATGGCAACAAAATGGGCAGTGAGGTAGCATTGTGCATAGAGCACTAGAGTCAGGAAGATCTGAGCTCAAATCTGGCCTCACACAATTCCTAGCCCTATGACCCTGGACAAGACACTTAACCCTATTTGCCTCTAATTTCCTCATCTGTCAAATGAATAGAGAAGAAAATGGCAAACCATTCTAGTATCTTTGCCAAGAAAACTCCAAATATCATGAAGTTGGACACAACTGAAATTACTGGACGACAACAAAAGTAGCATGTATTTCTGGAATAGATTGTACAGACGGACAATGAGTTTGACCCAGAGAAGTACAGGAGAAAAACACAAGGTTGGATTGTATTTGGGAAATTCCAAAGCTCTCTTATCCCAAGCTTGCAAGGAAAACAAAGCCTCATTTTTTAAAAAATGCTAACATTTTACCATTGTTGTTCTGTCAAGACATGACATACAACTGCCTCTGAAGAATTAAAAATGAGAATCACAGAGTGGGCAAAGAAGAGGAATATGATGTATATGAGTGGGCTGCAACAGATAACCAACAAGGAATTCAAAGAACAGGAGTGAAAATGCCATTAAAGAATTTAGTAATAGGAAGAAAAGATGGCCTGGTTTACTTGACAAGAGTGAAGAATAATAGGTAGGTAACCAGAATGTTTTACTGGTCCCCTTGCAATATCAAGAAAAGCAAGGAAGCCCTTCAGAACATTGAGTGGATCCTCTATGGCAAGCTTATGGTTGGATATGGACAAGAGTTATACAAATTAGGTGGGTTAGGATAAATTAATTTTCATTGTTGGAGAGAAATCCCAAATTGATGAAGTCATGGAACCATTTGAGTATTTGAGCACGTACCCATAGAAAGCCATGCAACATATAGACTGAGAACTAGTTTAGATCTGAGGAATCTGAAGTAGCAGAAACTTAGAAATGAAAATGAGAGAGAATAAATTGGTTTCCCCAAAGATTTCCTTTTGCTCTATGTCCCTATGATAGAACCACACTCACATATTTCTTCCCTTTTTCTAAAGTCACATAAATTGTAATAATCAATTTATGTAAATTATTTGTTATTGTTTACTAAGGAGAGGCAGTGCCAAGTTGTGGTTGAAGTGGATGGAGCTGTTCTCAGAGTCCAAAAGGCAAGGGTTCAAGTCCAACCCTATAGACATACTGACTCTGTGACCTTAAGCAAATAGTTTACCTCTTAGTGGCCCAGGCAACTCTCTCAGACTATAAGTTGTATACTAAATGCTGACTTACATTAGTAGAGGGAATTTTCTCACCACGAATTCCCTACATTGATGAAATTTCAAGTCCAGTGTCATCCATCCCATCTGCTAAAGTTCTCCTCAGATGCTTCCCTTTGGATAGAGATGATTATGACATTGAAGCACATACTTTTCTCACCCAGTTGAAAAGGCTTTGTGCATGGACCTAATGACAGACTGTGTGACTGTCATCCTTAGGATCAGCCTAGGCAAGCTTAAAGAAGCTCACTACCCAAAGGTTAGCCACCATGGCGCATATTTTTATGGCCAAAGTTACTAAGTTGGAGAGGTGGAAGGAGTACTCACACTGAGGAAAATGTATGAAAATACTCATTAATGTTGACTCTATAATTACAAAGCTCCTCCTCCTCTTCCTCCTCCTTCTCTTCTTCCTCTTCCTCTTCTTTGTCCATGTGAGGAGTCATACCCTTACATGTGGGTGCTCTGTCCAAAGGAATATAAATTTTGATTGTTTATATTTCAAAAGGTATCTTGGGGTTTAAGAGCTAGATTTTTTTCTTATCCATATTTTTTTATGCTGTCATTGTTCTTTTCAAAAAGCTGGGACAATTAACTCTTTTGTCTCATGTACTTTTCATTTATGATTTCTTGAAATATAGGTCTGGAAAACCAAGCTTTGATAAAGCCCATTGGGATTCAAATTGAGCTACTTAACTATGCCTTTAAAGCCAAATCACTCTGGCTCTCACTGATTGGTTAATTACAGATCCCAGCCCAAACCTCACTTGCTCGTTGTTTGGTTTTTGATGGCTCAGAGTGAGTGTAAATAGCAATTGTTTCTATTCTGGACAGAAATTCTGAGGGTCTTCACTTCCCAGATTAATTCTTTTGAGAAGGCAAGCTAGCCCATCTTTTGCCTTCATTCTCACCTAGCCTTTAATTACTGAAAACGTATTGCCTCAGACAACTTGAGACCTGGGAAAGACCTTAGCTTAAAAAGGTCAAACCTCCCTCTGCATCCCAGGCCACTGCCAGTTGTCCTGACCTGTGCCACAGGACACAGATGATGATGGAGGACACAGTGAGGCTGATGACTGCACAGCTCTGCCTCACTTAAATCCAATTCACTTGCAAGTCAAGACATCACCTTCCTGATGTCACTGGTCCTCTGAGAACAAAGGAAGAACAGTAACAACAGTTATAAAGCACATGAAATACACTAGCACTTTGGATCCTCAGAAGATCCCTTTGAAATAGATAGTAACAAAGATCATTGCCTTGATTTTATGATGAGGCAAGTAATGTTCTTGTTTTGGATTGTCTTGTTTCAGATTACATAGCAAAAAGTTCCAAAATTCCCACCAAGTTCCTCCGTTGCTAAACCCACTGCCCTTTTTGTTATGCCGAATATCGGTTCACCAATCTGTGCCTCGGTCCTCCCCACCCAAGTCCCAAGTCAAACCATTTTCAGCAACCTCAGCTTAATGGCTGACTAAATGAGTCTATATTCCTTCAAAAACAATATATAAAATGGTTTCCCACAGACTAAATTTTGAACCATCAATTAAAGTGGCTATTGGCCTTGCCATTTCAATCTTCGATAGCATTTCACTGTCTTTTTTTAGAATTTTTGTCTTGTATTTATGTATGTGCTCAACGCGTTGACTTCCTCTTAATTAGTTTTATAATTACCAAATCTAAGCTTTCAAATACACTATAACTTTCACGATAATAAAATCTGAAAAACTTGAATCCAGCCATGATGCTCTTACCACCTTTATGCAAGCAGGATTGTTTTCCTCCTCCTGCCCAGCTGTTGCCAAGTAATTTACAGTTCAGGAAAGGCTAATGGACCTATAAACAATGCACAGATGTCTCCCTGATTTCTTTTATTGTCTTCCTCTATGAGGCATTATGGAAATCACTTCTCAGATTTGCCAGAGCTTGGTAAGGAGCTGATCATTATGGAAATGAATCAAAGTGTGCTGAATAATGAGCAACATTGCTATTCCAGCCAGTGAAGAAGGTATATGTGTCTACATATATTGATAAGGAGCTGGTCTTCCTGCAAGGTTTTTTTGGAACTTAATGGTTACATTGGCAGCAATTTGAAGGAAGAGTATGGAAGGCAGGAGCTAGTGAAACTTCCGGCTTACCAATTTATTTATTAACTCAGACTTTCATATAGAAGGGCCCTACGTTACCGTGACCTTTTCCATTTGGAGTGTGACTTTACATTTGGATTGTTGACTATTCAAAATAATAGGAAAGGATTACATTTATAGAGAAGGCTTTGTATTGAGCATGAAGTTGCTGAGGCTTGGATGACCATCAGGTGATGAACTTTTGGGGCCATGTACTGGCACACATGTGTGAGAAATAATTCATTTGGATCCCTACTCTATTCCAATCAGTATCAATCAATTTGATATGATTCCATAGGGGTAGTGATGATAAGTACTATATATTGGACCCCAGAGTGTGAACAGCAGATTGTAAGTTCACTTGCTTAATCATAGGAAGCTAACAAGAGGCCCTCCACCCTTGTTTTTCCTTGTTATGGTGACCAAGCCCAATGTGGCAGAGGTAACTAAATGACATAGAAAGTCCCCAACTTATTATTGTACCTCCAGATCATTCTCTTTTTCCAACATGAGCAAGTGACCATCTTAAAACCACTTAGTCAACAGAGGTGCCCCAATCTTGGCCCAACCTGAGACCCCGCCGGCTGACATGCCATTTTTAGCTGATGCATCATTTTTGGCTCGTGAAGCAATATCTATCAACCAATGGGATTCTGTACTTTGTAGAGCCTCTTTAGAATGTTCAGATATCAAATCTGGTATCAAGCTTTATAAAAATAAGGCCCTGAAAGAAGGAGGCATCTCAGATCTGAGGAAGATGTAAGGTCCACTTCATCAGAGGGGACAATGGATCCCTTAATAAAGTTACACTGGCTCAGAGCTCTGCCTCAGTCTCTTATTATAGGTTGGACAATTTTAATCCTTCCCCCCCCCCACACACACACACACATACACACAAACACATTTAATAGTTTTGATCTACTTGACCTATTTGTGCAAATGAACTGTTTCAATGGAGATGAGTCAATTGCAAAATCATCCAGGACGGTGAAAGCCAGGGTTGATTGAATGCTTCCATGAACAACCAGTTTTTGACTGACTCTACTCCCTTCATCATAGGTTTGGAGTTGGAAAGGATCTTTTAGAAGAGGAGGTTGTTTATTTTACAGATCTAGAAGGGGAAGGGGTCTCAGAGGTCAACTAGTCAAACCCCTTCTGTTTATAGTTAAGGAAACTGAGGGCCAGAGAGGTTATATGGAAAGAAAGTAAATGGGAGATCTGGGATTTGAACTTGGCTTGTCTAACTTCCAAATCCAAGGCTCTTTCCAATACACCTCACTGTCTCTCCGGACAGAATTTGCCATTTGAGAGGCACAGATGGGTTATGTTCTCAACCACTAGAGGGAGTTCCATAAATCAAACAAATGACAAATCCAC
The DNA here is from genome assembly GCF_011100635.1 of Trichosurus vulpecula. Taxonomy (NCBI): domain Eukaryota; kingdom Metazoa; phylum Chordata; class Mammalia; order Diprotodontia; family Phalangeridae; genus Trichosurus; species Trichosurus vulpecula. The sequence goes on along the minus strand of NC_050573.1, from coordinate 406,986,798 downwards.
ACAATGCCCAACAGTTTGTATGAGGAAATACATCCTTCATACATGCCAGTCTGTCAGAGATAGAACCTGGGGCACACAATTAAGCAGTTATATTGGCCAGGCACTCTGTCATAACAGCTGCATCCTGTTTTGCATTCTCTGAACTTTCTAGATCCCCTGGAGTGCATTTATATTCAAATTATTCCAAAGGGAGACATTTGAGCAAGCACTATTCATCAGATGCCCTTCTCCAAGAAAACTATTCTATAAGAAATACCAAGGAATTTATCTTCCTTACAAAGCAGTGGAAGAGAGAGGACTGTGAAAATTAGTCATACAGAATGTCTATGCCTTCTGACCCAGAGATTCCAGTAACTAAGCATATACCTTAGGGGAGTCAAAGATGGAAAGCCCCCCATAATGCACTGATATATTTATAACAATACTTTGTACTAGCAAAAGACTGAAAACAAAGTAGATGCCAATCGATTTGGGAATGACTAAACTAATTTTGGCATATAAATATAATAGAATATTATAGTGCTATGAGAAATAATGAATATGAAGAAGACAGAGAAACATGAAAAAAACTTATGTGAAATGTTGCATAACATAAACATAACCAGAAAATATACACACAATGATTACAACAAACTAAATGGAAAGAACAAAGGAAAAAATGATAAGTACTTATAATGACCAGTCTTGACTCTAAAGGAGAGATGATAAAATGTACATCCTGCCACTTTTTACAGATGTGGGAGACTATGGGATTGGAAGATGGCTTAGACCAGAGATGGGGAACCTGCAGCCTCGAGGCCACATATGGTCCTCTAGGTCCTCAGGTGTGGCCCTTTGACTGAATCCAAACTTCATACAACAAATCCCCTTATTAAAAAGATTTGTTCCATAAAACTTGCACTCAGTTAAAAGGCTGTACCCAAGGACCTAGAAGGCCACTTATAGCCTTGAGGACACAGGTTCCCCACCCTTGGCACAGACTCAATATTTTGGTAAGTTTTTTTAACTCTTTTTATTCTTTTTAAAAAATTATCAATTACAGGAGATGCTTCTCCAGGTAGGGGTAAAGAGGAATATATTTAGAAATAAAAGTAATATAAAAACAAAAGATATCAATAATACATTTCTTTAAAGTTATAAGTATATTTTTCTTCTTTTGAGAAACCAAACAATTGTGATTTTCTCCCTTTTCCTTTTATGCATTTCTTACCATGCCATGGTATTATGCACGAAAATGGCCGCATAATGATTGAATTTTCTCTGCTCAGAGCCATGAAAGGCAGTCAGACCCAGAGATAGTGAGCCCTTGTGTCAGAGCCAACTAAGTGGCTTGTAGTGTTTTGTTGCATTATGAACTCATTATGATAATAAGAATGGCTCACACTAAATTTCAGACTCACAGGCAGTTGAGGATAATATCACCCACAAATTCTACTGTGACTGAAGCTCCCTCCTTTTGACAATTCACAGAATGTCTGTTTAACATTAAAATTTCATTTGCTTCCATTAAATACATTTTGGCAAGGATTCCTCAATAGGCAGTAATTCCACATCCAGCCTATGTAGATGGGTAAACAGTTGAGTCTTATGAGGGCTTACATATACAAGGGCTATGTTGTTGATATTTCACCAACAGTTTTGTTCTGAGGCAACCCTGAATTCAGTTCAGCTTGTCATGAAAAAAGAAAATCATAAGTTTTCATCAACCAAGTCATAAGGGACAATGAAAGGAAGGAAGAAAGGAAAGAAGGAAGAAAAGAAAGAAGAAAGAAAGAAGATAAAAAAGAAAGGAAGGAAGAGAGAAGGAAAGAGAGAGAGAAAGAAAGGAAGGAAGGAAGAAAGAAAGACAGACAGACAGAAAGAAAGAAAGAAAGAAAGAAAGAAAGAAAGAAAGAAAGAAAGAAAGAAAGAAAGAAAGAAAGAAAGAAAGACAGGAAGGAAGGAAGGAAAGAAGGAAGGAAGTAGGGAGGGAAGGGAGGAAGGAGGGAGGGAAGGAAGGAAGGAGGGAAAGAAGGAAGAAAGACTATATTAAATGCTTACTATGTGCCAGGTACTGTACTATGTATTGGGTATACAAATGCAAAAGTGAAAAAGTCCCAACACTCAGGGAACTTATACTTTATTTGGGGGAGAAGTAGATATAAGGTAATGGGGGCAGGGAGAGAGGGAAAGGAATTTAATTCTGAAGAGTCATGGGGATTGTAAGTACAACCATAGAACAGTCAATGATCACACTCTTTCTAGGAGCAATGGTAGCATTGATCTGATTAATACTCCTAGGTAGAAAGCAGAATAGGGGATGTGTTCATGCAGAATAGCAGAGCAGATGGCAAGAAGCCCAGGTAGACCAAGGTTTCCTGGTGGATAACTAGACAGGATGTGAAGCATAGTATGGGGTTGGCTAATAGAGCAGGGTTGGGGGGGTTTACACTCACTGATCAGGATAAACTGCCTTCTCAGTACTTAATGAGATTCATCAAGCATTTTTTAATTGTTTACTACATGCTAGACAAAGGTCTATGCAGCAAAGACACAAAAACAACAAAGAATTTTCTAACATCAAGGAAATTATATTCTAATGGGGAGATGCAACATATGTACATATAAGGGAGGCAGAAAGTACAATAGAAGAGAATGCTGAACTTGGAGTTGCCAGACCTGAGTTCAGGTCCCAGCTCTCTGTATGACCTTGGGTAAGGCACTTCGCTCACTGAGCCTCAGTCTGTAAGATGAAGTAGTGAGACTAGATGACCACTATTGGTATCTTCCTTCTGTCTATGATCTTATATAAATTCAAAATATATGAAAAATAATTATGAAGTAATTTCATGCAGCAATGAGGGCACTAACAGAATCAGAAAAGCCCTCATCGCCTCTCACCCTGACTACTACAATAGCCTTCTATTTAGGTACCCTGTCTCAAGTTTCTTACTCCTCAAAGCCATCCTCCACATAGTCACCGAAGTGATTTTCCAAAATAACAAGTTATGCCATCCTCCCTTTTTCAATAAACTCCAGTGGCCCCCCATTACCACTAGGATCAATTATCAATTCTTCTCTTTGGCTTTTGAAATCCTTCACAACCTGGTGCCTCTCTCTCTCTGTCTGTGTGTCTCTATCTGTCTCTCTCTCTCTCTCTCTCTCTCTCTCTCTCTCTCTCTCTCTCTCTCTCTCTGTCTCTCTCTCTCTCTCTCTCTCTCTCTCTCTCTCTCTCTCTCCTCTCTCTCTCTCTCTCCCCCTCCCTCCTTTCAGAGGCAGTTGGGATTAAATGACTTGCCCAGGATCACACAACTAGTAGGTATCTGAGGCCAGATTTGAGCTCAGGTGCTCCTGACTTCAGAATCAGTGCTTTATCCACTGTGTCACCTAACTGCTTTCCACCCCACCCCTTTATATTTTATTCCTCTCCTTACTTTTTTATGGTCTAGTCATACTGAGCCATGTGCTTTTCTTCACAGATGAGTCCCCATTTCCCAGTTCCATGCCTTTGTGCTGGCTCTCCCTCACTCCTGGAATGGCCCTTCACCTTTCTCACCTCAACTTCTTAGAATTCCAGATTTCCTTCCAGAATCAGCTTAAGTGCTGCTTTCTACAGGTGGCTGGTGACCTTTCCTGGTCCCCACCATCACTGGTAGGTTCTGGTGCCTTCTCATCCAAGGTTACCTTTTACCTGCTTTGTACATATGTTATTAATGTACAAGTCATCATCCCTGATAGAATGTAAACTTCTTGAGGGCAGGGTCTGTTTCTCTTTTGTCTGCCTTATGCAGAACAGTTGCTTAATACATGCTTGCTGATTGACTCCTTCATTGACTGGCTCATTTCTAGGTGGTTTTGTGATCTTAGCTTTGGAGGGAGTGAGGGCTTCGGAGGCTCATGCAACAATCTGTATGAAATCATACCTAGTAGAGTCAGGTAAACATTGACGAATGATTTAGTGTTGGAGAATCTGTGTCACATTCTGACAGATTGAAACATGTGCATTATGCAGATGAATGAAAAGAAACCCAAGGATTTAGACGGGTCCTAATGGTCATGTCACGTCTAGGACCTTTCCAGCACCAGCATGCAGTCTGCATCTGCTTAGGGGGAGCCTGCTGTACCAGTCCTTACATACAAGCAACATGCTGCTTCTCCTGTATACTCACCATTTTAAAGAACAATCTCCTAACTAAACAAGGCAAAGTATGGGGATTTTCTTTTAAGATCCAGGTGCAAACCCTCTGGAAATATTCAAGTCTACTTGGTATCCCTTCATAGCACAAAAGTCTGGCAATAATAATGAATATATGCAGTATACTGAACTACTCTAATTCATATAGCAACTTTTTGAGTCCCTACTATGTGCTTTAGCATCCTATTCAAAGTGCTCTGAAGAGGTTCTTAAGGAATCATATTCCATGTTCAAGAGAGAGACAGAGACGGAGACGGAGAGAGACAGAGAGAGAGAGACAGAGAGACAGAGAGAGAGACAGAGAGTCCAAGTCCACCAAGAGACACGATCTCCTTGCCAAGCACAAAGACATGGCAGCAGCTGCCAGTTTAGAATGTAAATTTATTCACAAAACCTTACAGATGACTGGAGGATGATAGTAGATGGTGAGATGAGCACTAGTACCTTATAAAACAGAGGTGCGGTGAAGGGAAAAAAGGCATTAAGACACAGTTAAACTAAACCTAAGTATTTAAAGATGAAATCATAAGAAAGGGAGCACAAAATTTTTTAAAGGAATATATCAGTCAACATTTCTATAATAAACTTTTTTTCCCATTGATGACTGTGGAACAACTACAGTTAGATTCCTCAGTTCCTAATTTTCTATGCAAGGAAATGGTAATGATAGTTTAAAAAATAGCTGAAAATAGGTAAGGAACTGAACCAGATCAAGTATATAAATAGGGATCTTTTGATGGAAGGCAGTATACAATTCTCAAAATCTCTGAAAGAGGGAGAAATAGTAAATGATCAGTAAAAATAACAGATGATATCAGTACTGAAAAAAGACAATGGAGAGATAGGATGAATGACCAGCCAATATGCCCAATTTCTTATTTTTATTAAACCTTTATGAATTCTCATGTTTATATACATATTAAACAATTTTTGGTGAAAATACTAGAAGGAAACAGGCAGAATTTCAAAACAACAACAATGGATTATATCTTATAGTCACAGAATTGACAGTAAAGTGCTGATGAGTCAAGAATCTATTGTGTTTATTATAAACATATCCTATAAAGCCATTTGAATCAGTCAAACAATTCAGCCTTAAAGTCTTTACATGCACACATTAAGATCATAGTAGATTCACTGGTAGAGGCAGCCATGGAGACAGCACCACAATGTCACAATAATGAATTGCAAGTTCACAATAATGAAATTTGCAGGCATAAAAGAGAAATGATATTTAATGAATGTAAATGTTACAATATATTGCCAATGAACTTGCACACAAGAAGTGGCATAAAAGATATCATCAGGGAGATGAGCTAGTCATGTAGCAAGGTGATAACTGATATCTCTCTATCATACTTTGTTCAGTGTTTTCTTGAAAATTTTCCATCCTTCATAAAGCCTTAACCTTTTACCCCAAATTCTCAGCAGAGGATCCATTCTACTCCTCTTTTATTCCACACTACAACTCACAACCTTTGCTAATTTCCCCCCATTGTTCCAGTCCCTTAGTGAAAGGTGATCTTTTTCCTTTGACAAAATCAATGGTTTTACTTATGAATTTATCCTTGAATTTATCCCAGACTTTTAGTCTGTTCATCTCCTGTCATCAGTTACCCCCATTTAGCTTTTGATACTGTCAACTGTCCCCTCTTCCTGGATACTCTCTCTGCTCTTGTCTTTAGTGATGCTGTTTTCTCTAGACTCTTCTCTGTTCTTCCTGACCAATATTTCTGTTTCTTTGATGGCTCATCATTCACCTGCTAAGCAGAGGCATCCCTGAGGATTTTCTCCTGGATCCTTTTCTCTTTTTTCTCTACAGTCCCTTGGGAATCTCATCTGGTACAAGGGGTACAAATATTATCTCTAAGCAGATGACTCCCAAATCAATAAACATAGCCCCAATTTCTCCCACAAGTTAGAGTCCCACATTGTTTACTGCCTGATTGACAAGTATACCTGGATGTCCCATCAGCATCTCAAGCTCAGTATTTCCAAAAAAGACCTCATCGTCTTCCACCTGTCTTTTGAATTTTCTGTTTCTAGTGATGGTAGTATCAAAAAACACCATCATCCTTCTAGTCACCCAAGTTCCCAACCTCAGAGTCATCCTTCACTCTCCCTCATCCTCTCCCCACTACCCATATCCAACTAGTCAGTAGGTCTTGAGAATTCTAATTCTTCTACAGCTCTCCTCCTTTCTTGACTCATGTGGTCACAACCCTACATCAGGCCCTCATCACTGCTCGCCTCTACTAGAACAATAGCTGCTTGATTGGTTGTTTAGTTTCCAATCTCTCCCCCTTCAATTTAGCTCCTAAATAATCTTCATAAGACATAGTCTGATCATGTCACTGCCCCACACAAATATCCTTTTATCCTGTTTCTTTGAGATAAAATCCAAAATGGATGACAACAAAAGTATCAACCTGGTATTTTAAGCTCTCCCCATCTGAATTCCATTACCTTTCCATATTTGTTTCCTATTACTCCCCTTTATGCATTCCACTTTCTGGTCAAATTAGCCTAAACATCATTTTCTAAACTAAATCCTGTCTTCCATCCCTGTATGTGGGCTATACCCCATATCTGGAATATGCTTCTTCCTGATAGTGGTCTGTTAGAATCCTTATCTCCCCTCAAGGCTCAGGACAGGTACTACATTATGCATGAACTTTTTCCTGGTCCCCTTGGTTGTTTGTGTTCTTTTTCTTCTCCAATTATCTTGTATTTACTATCTGACTGCATGTTGTATCTCTTCAAAACAAAACAAAACAAAACTCTTTGAGGGCAGACATCATTTTTGTTTGTCTCTGTATCTGCAAGACCAACTACAGTGCCTTATATATAGTAAATGCTTAGTGAATACTGAGTTGAATTGAAACATAAGAGATTGTCTGTTCATGCAGCAAGAGGTAGGAAAAAAAGATGGGCAACCCTTATGCATATTGTCCATGGCATATTAAAAGACCAAAAGGAAGGCCTCCTGCATATTTGAGTGGACCCACTATGGAGGATCTATGGGAAGAAATGACTAAGAGCTGAACAGGATGGAAAGATGTGGGTGTGTTGTAATCTATATTTTGTCCACATCAATGAGCAATGAGGTCATTGATTCATTGTGGTAAATAGTAGAGAAAGAACCCTAAGATCAAAGTTAGGAGGCCTTATCCTAGATCTGCCCCTCACCTGAGCAAGCCACTCAACAGCTCAGACCCTTAGCTTTCTTGTCTGTAAAAGAAGGCTGTATTCAATGAACTATAATGTCTCTTTCAGTTTTAAAATTCTATGAGTCTTCAATTTGTAATTAACATATCAATTATTTATGTGTAAATAGGTCTTAAGTGCTTAAAATAGTTTGTTCTCTTAAATATTCCCTTTGGAATATTTTTACATTATTCATTCACCCTTAAAGGACTCTAAGATTGGAAAGGATCTTAAATAATAATAGCTGACATTTATGTAGCACTCTGTGATCTATGAAGTACTTTACATATCTTGTCTCATTTGGTCTTCACAACCACCCTGTGAGGTAGTTAGTACAAGTATTATTGTTCCCACTTTGCAGATGGGTGAACTGAGGCTCAGGGCTTATAGGTGACTTTGGTAAAATCCCACAATTATTACATAGCAGAGTCAGGCCTCTACCCTGGGTGTTTCAATTTCACCAGGAGTGTATTTTGTACTCTACCAAACTGCCTCCTCCATTCTAATCTCCCCCTTTTGTATATGAAGACAATGACATCAAGGGAAGCAATGTAACCACAAGGTTATTCATATAATTAATGAAGAATCAAGACTTGAACCTAGTTTTCTTGACTCTCTATCTAACAACACGTGTTAACTATTTCAGTGTCTCACTTAAGGATGTTGATGTCTTGGAAATAGTCTAGAGGCCATCTGAATCAAAGAGAAAGGACTTCAGGTTGTATAGTCAAGAACAGTCTCTTGAGAGGATAGAAAGGATGTCACATGATATGCCCTGGAATAGAGCTTTCAAGATTCTACTTTTGCGCTCCTACACAGATTAACAATACTAGCTTAAGTGTATCAAGGGTACTGGTAGTAGTACTTTGGATAACAGATAACCATTTAATTTGTCCCTGTTTACTTGTCTTAGTGGTATAAAAAAGAAAATGACGTTTTTTTAATGTGTGTCTCAAAAATTTTGTAGCTGATGTCAGAAGGGGACTCTGAAAATTCCTTGAGCCATTTTTCTTCCAAGAAGTTTAATTTAATTTTGGGTCATTAAAAAGTTGTTAAGATGGTCTTCTGCAAGCAAATATTTGGACTGCATTCAACAAGCATTTACAAAGCGCCTGCCACGTACTAGGCACTATGCTAGACACTCGAGGACACAAAACCCCAAAACAGTTGCTTGCCTTATTCTATTGAGGCAAATAACATGTACACCTATGACCAGAATCATCCCTAATATAGACTGGAATGGAAACTATTACAGAATGGCTACTCCAAGCATCAGTTTTAGGTTGTATTTGTGAGCTGCTGGCATTCCAGCTGTACTCTACCATTTCACTAATTTTCTCATCCTTGACCTAGTGTGCAAGCAGTTCTAATTCAGTCTAGGGAAAAACCTTTGAATGACTGACTAAATATTTTTCACTTTTCATCTAGATATTTCTCACAATAGTCTCTATTGAATCTCTTGTCACTGGGGACATAACAGGGGCTCAGGTTATGGATGTTTGCAAGAAGAGCTCCTTGTAATAACTTCTTTTCATCTTTATGTTCAGCTGTAAGCTCCTAGGATACAGGGGAACATGTCTTGTTAGACTAACTCTATTAGTCTAGACCCCTCAAAAGTATTCTCATTCAGATTCACGCAAGTAGGTGATATAGTAGATGGTAGCATGATGTCTTCGAGTCAGGTTAGATTTTACTTTGAATCCTGCCTCAGAGTCTTATCAACTCTGTGACCCTGGACAAATCATTTAAATTGTCTGCCTCAGTTTCTTTTCATGGGTAAAATGGGGATAATAATAGTTCCCATCTCACATGGTTGTTGTGATGCTCAAGGGAAGTTTTATAGATAGATGGATAGATGTAGACATAAATACACACATATGTGCATATTCATATCTATCTAGATATATAGATATCTATATCTTTTCATAAACCATAAAGTTGCAAAAATTCTAGCTTTATTATTCACAGACTAATAAACTGGATATGGTTTTAATTAGTTGTTAAGTTGTGCTGGCTGAGTTAACCTGATTCACAGTGTAGCCAGCCAGTGACAAGGGATGCAAGAATACTGGAGAATTTAGGGCATATCTTTGTCCTCCCTCTCTCTTCCAGATTCATTTCCCAAAGGTGATCCACAGCCGTAGGTTCAGAACGCATAGTTTGGGCTACTGGTCCAGAAATGCTAGGGCAATGATGGAAAATCCAGTTCCTCAGATTTCTCCTTTATGAATAACTGGGGGTGGGGGAGTAGGAGGGAGTGAGTAAAAGGGTAGGAACAGGTTTCCCCAGCAGGTGTTGTTGTTCAGGCCTCTGTGTCCGAATACTCATGACCCCATTTGGGGTTTTCCTGGCAAATATACTAGAGTGATTTGCCATATCCTTCTCTAGCTCATTGTACAGATGAAGTAATTGAGGCAAACAGGGTTAAGTGACTTGCCCAGGGTCACACAGCTAGGAAGTGTCTGAGGCTAAACTTAAGCTTAGAAAGATGAGTCTTCCTGACTCCATACCTGGCATTCTATGCACTGTGCCACCTAGTTGCCCAACCCAGTGGTGCAATACTCTTCAATGTTCCAGTGTAGTTATGGCCTTGATCATATTACTTCAGTTATAATCATGATCTAGCCAGCTCCTAACACTGCTGCTGCTATCTTGTTTGGATTTTGCACCTCAGAGAACAATTTGCTTCACATAATGCACTTATATAATGTTATGCTTTGTGAATTGTAATCTCCTTAAGGTCAGGAATCAGGTCTAATCTTAATTTATCATCTGAAATGTTTTGCAACTACAAAGTTGCCCATAAGTTGCTTAATAAGTGTTTGGTGAGTGTATTATTTCATGTATCTAGGTTAAGACTAAAGCAACATAAACATTCAAATAGAAAATTAAGGGGACACATCAAACCATATCTGTACCTGGTGCACAATTGGCTTCCAACAACTCTGTTCTATTTTATATTATAATGTTGAAGTTAAATAAATATGCTGCTCTTTGTTTATATTTTGCTTTGCTTTTGAGACCGTATCTCCCCCTTTCTCCCATCGACCATTCCCAATCTGATCCCATAGTGAGTCACATGGAAACCTTGACCTGTACACTTTCCAACCTGATTCACTTTGCCACTCCTTAAGCAGCCCGGTGGCCCTGTTCCCAGGGGCTCACCATCTTGTTGTAGATTAGTGGCATCTTAGTTCTGTGGAGTATGTGGCTGTTGAAACAGAGTTTTTCTCTGTGCGGAATGAACTGATCTATATGGGTATTCAACCTTTAATCTTATTTTCATTGACCCCATATTCTAACCCACAGAGCTCACTATACCACACATCAGAAAGTACTTCATAAGCACAAAATAAATGTGAGCTATTATTATTCCTACAATAAGTCAATGGACCCATGCTCTTATTGATATGGTTGCAAACTTGAAGGGTTAAGATCACAGAGTAACCATGCTGTGCCATCCTATGCAACTTCCATAGATCTTCCCTAGGCCCAGTCAATGGGCTACTGGCTATATGATCTTAGATCAGGGTTTCCTTACATCGGGGATTCTTACTCAAGATCAAGGATTTTGCTTTTTAAAAGAATATTTTGATATCTATACTTCAGCATAAGGGCATTTGCCAGAGACTCCACCAGATTGCTAAGGGTCCTTGCTACAACAAAGGTGAAGAATCCCTGCCCTAGACCTTTAGATGTCACGTGTTGACTCACAAGCACTCAAGCTATCCATTTGTTATCCCTTTCTCTTGCTATATGACTGGTCTACCACCTTTTCCCATAACGCATTTTTTCTGACTTTTTTTACACCACTTCTATGCATAACTTCTGCCACCTTGTACCAGCCATACATCTTTCCATTCCCCTGGGAGTGACCCATAGCTTTAATTCTTTGGCAATTTCAGTATGTTAGGGTTTGGTAGGCAGACAGATATTGCAGCCTACTCCTGCCTGCCACACTTCTTTCCATTCCTTTTTAGGCAAAGATGAACAGACGTGTTACTTCAATTTTTCAGGGATTTTAATGTTCTGTACTGCATTCATAAACCATCGCTGGAAGGATATTGTTATGAAAAAGATGGACTTTTCTTTTGTGGGACCTTAAACCCATGATCTGATGTTGGAATCACACAGGTTACTGACAAAGCTATAGTTTATTCTCAGCTGTGCTGATGAGTGTTCATTCAACTGCTTTATTTTCTTTTTCTAGCATGTGACTTTGTACAAAGGTATGTTGTGGCACCCAGATTACAGCACCCCCTCGACTTCCAAAAACTCTTAGAATGTCTTGGAGCAATTGCTGAATCCCATCCACACTTACAACAAGGGGGAGGCGGAATGCAGAGTTAACATTTTGCCTTAATAGGTGCTAATTATAGGTACAAATGATCAAAACAGAAATAAGCTATAATAAAATAGCTCATTGGGATAAAGGGATAAGTCAATTTTGCTAGACATATGATGGAATTCTAACCATCCAGGTTCATTTCTGATAGGATCGTGGGTAAGGTCATGAAATTATGACTTAGACTCATACTCATTAGTGTCCATTTCAGGGGAGGAGTCAAAAAGTGTAGTCTGCCCCAGAGAATCTCTTCCACACCAGCATCGTTCATGTTCTATGAAAATCACACAATAAAATCACTCCTTGGGTTCAGTCATTATCTCCAGAAGTTGACTCTTAAAATCTGTACATTACCTAGAAGAGTCCTACCCAAAATCCTCGTCATGGAATGAAAGCTATTCACAGAATCACAGAATCTCAGAGCTCCAGAGGACACAGCTAACTCATGCCTGGCTTAGAATTCTTTTTGCTAAATACATACACACACACACACACACACACACACACACACACAGACACACACACATATAGTATTTGGTGAAAAGAATGCTCAGCCAGGCAAGAGTATGTGTGTGTTTGAAAAAATGTATATATGTGTATATATTGTATATTTATAAATATATATATACACTCATAGAACATATGAGTATATATATATACATAATATTATATATGAATATATGTATATATAATCTAGCCTTTAACATATAATAAAAATGTGAAAATACCATACGGTATATTCTATATGTTTATACATGTGTGTCTACGTATTATCTATATCTATCTACATATATATTATGCACATAATATATATATATACATATATATGTACACACAGAGAGAGAAAAGAGAGTGATTAGAGAAGAGAGAGAATCTACTTGGATAGTTCTAATTGCTGAGAAGTTTTTCCTGAAACAACACCTAAATCTCCCTCTTTGCAACTTCCACCCATGCATGTTCCTAGTTCTGCCATTCAATTCTAATTCCTCCCCCATGTCACAAATTTTAAACAGATTTCATTTCTTGCCCTAAGTCATCGCTCCTTTTCCTTTAACAGATTGTATAGCGTGACATGAAGTCCACTCACCACTGTGGTTACCCTCTTCCGAATATTATACCACTTATACACATCCTTCCTAAATATGGCAACCAGAACTGAATGGGATAATCAGGATGCGGTATGACTAGAGAAGTACGGTATTACACTAACTAGTACAGGGCTACTATCACATCCCTACATCAGGAAAGTATGCTTCGAATAATGTAGACAAAGACTGTGATCAATATTTTTGGCTACCTTATCACACTGTTGACTGGTGTTGACCTTGCCATACATACTCAGCTGGATATAGAAATCTATCTTCTTCAAACGGGAAATAGGATGGAAAGGGGATAAGAGATGGGGAAGGGGAAGGGTGGGAGAGATAAAAGAGAGGGTGGATTAAAAGAGACAATGGTCAGAAGTGAAACAGACTTCTGAAGAGGAGGAAGATATAACAAGTCCATAGTGGTTGTTGAGTTGTTTCACTTGTGTCCAACTCTTCATGACCCCATTGAGGGTTTTCTTGACAAAGATACTGGATTAGTTTGACATTTCCTTCTCTAGCTCATTTTACAGATGAGAAAACTGAGACAAACAGCGTTAAGCAACTTGTCTGAGGGTGACACAGCTCGTAAGTATCTGAGACCAGATTTGAACATAGGAAGATGCGTCTTCCTGACTCCAAGCCTGGCACTCTATCCACTGTGCCACCTAGCTTTCCCTCCTTGGCTCATTCACCTTTTGAAGGATGAAATTAACATTAAGATAAGTCGAGTAATTGTTATTTTCTCTGCATTGGGTAGACAGAGAGCACCAGGAGATGCCCAAGTAAGTGAACTCCCTTATCATTACTCTATCACGGCTCTCTGCAAAGTTTGTGATGTGTTTCCCAAACTCCTCATCTAATTCTTTTTTATATCCAAATGATCCAGGTGTCTCCAATAACAATATCATTTCTCTTTCTGCTTGTGTTGATTTTCATCCAAATGCTCTAGCTCCTCTGGTTCCTAGATTTCATTTTATATTCATATTTTATTATATTTATTTATATTATTTTTATATGTATTCATATTTAGATTTCATACGGCTTCTTAATATACAGTACTAATCCTACCATCCTCTTATCTACACTGTATGAATAAATTCTCCCTCTCCAAGTTGCAGTGACACCAATGAGTTCGAATATCCTTTCTTTCATCAGGATTTCTAGTTTACCCTGCTTGTTCTACATGCTTTGTGCATTCATAATTCAGTTCTGAGGCTTATTGTGGGTTCTTTTCTTGAATTTTATCTCTTATGAATTTATGAATGTCTCAACTGCTATCTTTCTTCATACATTATAACAGCCACCTATTATATTCAATTCAAGTCAACATACATTTTCTAAGTATCTGATATGTAGAAGATACTATGCTAGGAATTATGGACACAACAGCAAGACTGAAAATTTGTCCTTGTCCTCAAAGAGTTTACGTCCTACTAAAGTTCACCAAGGGAAAGCTCTGATAGGTTCTTCAAGCCAGAAAAGCACTTTAAGTATGTACCCATTGATAGTGACTGGAGAAATTCATCTGCAAGTCCAGTCTCAAGACTTCTTAAATGTCTACTGTTATAAAGTGACTGAAGAAAGCATTGACAAAGAAAGCAAACACACAATAGAAATCATATTGACCGAGAGAAGGAGCAATACAGGAAGAAAATAAGCATTTATTAAGTACCTACAATATTTTAGCCATTTTGCTAAGTCCTGTACAAATATTAGTATATATAAATGCATTAACATTAGTTAACTATATGTATCATGGACATTTTTCTCAGATTATCTAGCTAGAAAGCAGGGCCTTAAAATGATAGGACCTAGAAAAGAACCAGAAAATTTTCAGTGGGAGGGGTAGAAGCTTGGAAAGACCTGAAACAGTACACAATACAAAAGGAGGCAGGCCTGGATAGGTCACCAGGTAGGAGGCTCTGGAAGACTAGCAAGTAATATGAGGGCACCAGATTTCTGATGAGGGTAAAGAGAGAAATGATAAGAAATTCAAAGGTGGATTACAAAGAAAAAGTATGGAATTCCAGCCAGCCAGGATGATATAAAATACAGTGCCCTGGGACCACTGTAGTTGCTATCAAAGTCTGAGAGGAATCCTAAATTACTGGCCATTTGTGGTCTGGTGATACCACTAATTGGATGATCATACTAACCAATGTAATACGTATGATGTAACTGCTCTTAGGAATCTAAGATATATACATGTCAGCATAGGGTTGTAGGTTGACCCTACTTGAAAAGATCAGCTTGGAAGATGGTAGAGCAGATGGAGTTCCTGCATATTCAGGTACCTCAAAAAGGCAAGACACATGGAAACAAATCAAAAATAGCAATACCCCACCTACCAGAAATGTTTCTGTGTAGATAGTGCTGGTCACCAGAATGGGAAAATCATAAATATGCATGAAATAAATTAAAGTTATAAATGCTTTCATTATGCACAAGTACTATATCATAATAAAATTCAAAATACAACAGTTACAGGAACTTACTTAATACTACTTTTTGTCAATGACACTCTGAGTGCCAAATTATACAATGCATTTCAAATTGGTACAGGGCAATCACAAGAAAAATCTTATCTTAAATTATACTGCTGATTTATTTTTAGCTTTCTTTTTAAATTTTGAGTTCCAGATTTTCTCTCTCCCTCACACCCTTCCACCACCCACTGAGAAGGGAAACAATATGATGTTAATTATACAATGTGATGTCCTGTAAAACATATTTCCATATTAGCCATATTGTAAAAAAAAGCAAAAAAAGTAAAATGAGAAAATTATACTTCAATTTGTACTCAGTGTTCATCAGTTCTCTCTCTCTCTCTTGAGGTGGATAACATTTTTTCATCATGAGTTCTTTGCAATTATTTTGTGTCATTGTACTGATTAAAATAGCCAATTCTTTCATAGTTGATTATCATTCCAATATTGTTGTTACTGGGCACAACAATCCCCCCTTTCTTCTTATTCACTTTGCATTAGTTTATATAGGTCTTGCCATGGTTTTTTTTTTCTGATACCACCTCTCCCCTTGTCATTTATTATAGTATAACAGTACTCAATCACAATTGTATGCCACAACTTTTTCAGCCATTCTCTAATTGATGAGCATTCCCTCAATTTCAAATTCTTTGCCACCACAAAAAAAGAGCTGATTTAAATATTTTTGTACATGTAGGTCCTTTTCCTTTTCTTTTGATTTCTTTGGTATACAGACCTAGTAAGAGTATTGTTGAGTGATAGGATATACACAGTTTTATAGCCATTTCAGCATAGTTCCAAATTGTTCTCCATAATGGTTGGACCAGTTCGCTAATCTACCAGCAATTCATAAATATACCTGTTTTTCCTCATTTCCTCCAACATTTGTCATTTCTGATAGATGTGATGTGGTACCTCAGAATTTTTTTTCATTTGCCTTTCTCTAATCAATAGTGATTTAGAGCAATTTTTCATATTATCATAGATAGCTTTGATTTCTTCATCTGAAAACTGACCATTCATAAACTTTGACCATTTATCCTTTGGGGAATAGCTCTTATTTTTTATAAATTTGACTCAGTTCCCTACATATTTGAGAAATGAGGCCTTTATCAGGGAAACTTGCTACAAAAATTTTGATAATACTTCATTGTTTATATTATTATTATAGCAAAATGTAGTTTCCCTATTTTTAGTTTTTGCTTTGTCTGAGATCATGATTGCTACCCCTGTTTTATTTTTACTTCAGCTAAAGTATAATGGATTCTGTTCTAGCCCTTTATTTTAACTCTGTGTGTTTTTTTCTGTTTCAAGTATGTCTCTTGTACACAATATATTGCTGGATTCTGGTTTCTAATCCAGTCTGCTACCCACTTCCATTTTATGGATTAACTCATCCTATTCACATTCACAGTTATGATTAGTAAGTGTATTTCCCTCCATCCTATTTTCTTCCACTTATCCTTTTCTCTCTTTATATCTTGTCCCTCCTCAAAAGCCTGTTTTGCTTTTGAACACTTCCTGTCTTAATCTGCCCTCCATTTTAGCATCCCCTACTCCATCTTTTTGTCCCCTTCCCATCCTATTTCCCTTTCGGTAAGATAGATTTCTATACCCAGGTGAGTATGTATTCTTCACTCTTTGAGTCAATTACAATGAGAGTGAGGTTCAAGCATTGCCTATCACCTCACCCATTTCCCTCTCCACTACAAAAGCTTTTTTTTTGCATGCCTCTTTTACATGAGAAAAATTTTCCTCATTCTACCTCTCCCTTTCCTCTTCTGGAAGTGTATCCTCCTTTCTCCCCCTACATTTTCATCCCAACATAATAGACTCATACCTATGCCCTCCATGTAGACTCTTAAATGCCCTCATCTTCCCACATAGGATTGAAAAGAGTTTAAGTTTATTGACTCTGTTATTGTTACCCTTTTATGCTTCTATTGCGACTTGTGTTTGAAAGTCAAATTTTCTATTCATCTCTGGTCTTTTAATCAGGAATGCTTAAAAAGTCCTCTATTTCGTTAAATATCCATTTTCCTCTGGAAGTTCTGCTGGATAACTTACACTTGGTTACAAGCCTGGATACTCTGCCTTCTGGAATATCATATGTTAAGCCCTCTGCTTTTCTATCTGAACTCAATCCAAGAGTGAGAGGGAAGGGGTGGGGGTGGGGCAAATTAAGGGCCAAATGTGGACCACTGTCTATTTTTGTACCATTAGCTAAAAATAGATTTTGCATTTTAAAATATGATAAAACTTTATTTAAAAATGTAAAAACCATTCTTAATTCGAGGGAAAAAATAATTTGCTGGCCAGATTTGGCCCTAGGGATATAGTTTATTAACTCCTACTCTAGTTGGGGTCAGCACATGCCAGACCACATAAAGATTGGAGGACACATGCTATAATTGCTCAGACATTCAACTGGTCCCTAACTATCCTGGTACACACATCAAGTGTTACTTTCCCCACTAACAGAAGTTTTGGTAGAAATTGGTTATTTATACCCTAGACAAAACACTGGCTTCATATTATAAATAATAAATTAGTGTGTCTAATACTAGTAGATCATGAAACCAGACCGTGAAATGGGATCCGGATGTTTTTATTCTAAACTCAATCTTTTATTGGCTAGGTCATTTTGTTTCTTCTCATCTACTGTTAGTTCTGTAGACTTTAGAACAGATACACAGACAATGATCATCAGAGGTAGGATATGAACCTTCTTTAGGCTGCAGAAACAAAGTTTTCATCATTGTTTAAACTGTCTCCTAGACACTTCTTTAGAGACATTATTTAATGCTTTTAGAGACATCATGATCTAATGAAAGTGACATGGTTTAAGGCATGATGACACAGATTAGGGGTACTCAGACCCCCACAATGTCAGGGTACAGGGTGGTGTTGCCTGGAATGAATTCACACACTCAAACTGCCTTCCAGTCTAGTGGCAAAGTTTATTGTGATGCTTTTAGAAGCAGCAGGGAAAGTTCCTTAGGGAACTTGCAACTTAATGAGGGTGATGCTAATTCTTATGTGGAAAGGAACAGGGAAAGGAATATCAAGTGTGCTAATTAGGTGATGAGGTGGGAATAGTGAATGGTTAGTCTTCAAGAGAATACAAGGAAGTTCAGGTGCTGGGCTCCTGGGATGTATGGGAAAACGCAGGGAGTCAACAGAGATACAAGTTAGTTCTATTCCAGGTGTCAGAGAGAGTCCTTGGGCCAGGCACTGATAGCCTTTATCTGCAGAATTGCAAGGTCAGTTCTGTATGTGCCTATAATGAGGGGTGGGGGGCGGCTACTGAGATTAGGCATTCTTCCAGACACAGGATCTTTGTCTTTTGAGTCCAAGTCCTATCTCCCCATCAAAAGAGCATAAGACTTGAAGTCATAAGGCCTGGGTTCAAATCTCAGCTCTTTCTTTCAATATTTCTAAACCTGCTCCCTCAACTAAAATGGAGATATTAATATTTGTCCCACACATTTCACAGGCTTGCTAAGAGGATGATATAAGATAGCTTTTTAACTGTAAAACACAATATAAATGTGAGACATCATTAGTTTCTATGTGATTTCATGATTTCAAATCATGAAATTTCAAATATTTGAAATCATGATTTCTAACACAATCATCATAACTGTGAAAAAATTACAGGTTTTCTGCAATAAAGATCTCATTTCTCAAATATACACCAAAATACTTATAGTAGCACTTTATTTAATAACAAAGAATTAGAAATAAATTACCCACCAAATGAGAAATGGCTAAACAATTGTAGTGTATGAATGTAACAAAATATTACTATGTCATTAAAAAATGAGCATGATGGATACAGAAAAGCATGGAAAGCTCTACATGAACTGATGCAGAGTGACTTAAGCAAAGCCAAGAAAAAGAAACATTCACAATGACTACAATGAAAGGAAAAAGAAAAGCACTATGACTACAACAAAGCAAACCATACACAGAAAATCAAAAGTGAATGTGGCAAAATTAAAAAGAACAAGCATGGCTCAAAAGAAGAAATTTGAGATGATAACGCCTCCCCCAGAGAAGTTGGAAGTCCACCGGTGTGGTATTTCACATATATTTATAGGCTTTTTTGCTGTGTTGATCAGTTAATCTAATTTTTCCTCTTTTTTTTTTCTTTCTGTCTTGGAAAATGATTATTTTTCACTTCAGAGAGCTCTCTTGGATGCTGGAAAGGATACTAGAGGAACTTTAGATGATGTAAAAAAAACTCCAAAAGACAACAAAAAAGTTAGTTTAAAATAAATAAAAGTTGGTTTTGGAGGGCAGATACTAGCAGCTGGAGGAATCAGGAAAGACTCCCTGTAGAACATGGAGCTCAGGCTTATGTAGATCATAAAGTACTTTGCAACCTGTGGAGTTGGAAAGTTTACAAGGCATTGAGACGTTAAGTGACTTGACTAGGGTCCCAAAGCCAATATGTGCCAGAGGCAACTTGAACTCATAATCTACCCATTATGCATATCAGACACATAAGCCAGGGTACCTCTCAAGAAGCTTCCTTAAGGAAGAAAATAAGAAATTTTTTCTCTCAAAAACCCTCAACAAAATTAGTACTCTTCTCCATCATTTCATAAACCTACAATGTCCCATCCAGAAATTCTAGTAGAGATCACTAATTTTTGGCATGAATAACTCTTATTGCCCTGAAAGGGAACAAAGCTAAAAATAAAGTAGTATTTCTTTTCTTCTCCATAGAATAGATGCTTATGGAAAGATTGTAATAGCGGTGATGGGCCACATCATGCCAAACTCTTGAAGAACTTGAAAAGGATCCAGGAATTAAGGTTAAACTTCATCAGGTTAAGTTTCTCTATCTCTGTCTCTCTCTGTCTCTGTCTGTCTGTCTCTCTGTCTGTCTCTTTTTCTTTCTTTCTCTGTCTCTCTCTCTCTCTCCCCATCTCTCTGTCTCTTTCTGTCTGTCTCCCTCTCATTTCTCTCTCTGTTTCTGTCTGTCTGTCTGTCTTTCTCTGTGTGTGTGTGTGTGTGTGTGTGTCCTCCCTGCACAACATGGCCAACAAGTGTTCATCCATCATCTACTAGAAGGCTTCTAAGGAGGGGGAGAGTCACTTAATGAGGTCACTCTTTCCACTTTGGGAGAGCTCCCTTGGTAGGCACCTTCTTGTTCTGTTTTTTTCTACCCTGGTAGAGGCAGAGAAAAGCAAACAGTTCCTCTCCCTGCCTAAGCTTAACTTTACTTTTCCTGCATCCTCTGCAAGCTCTCCAAGAGAGTTTAGTATGAATCATTTTGGAGGTGTGGCCCTTTAGCACTACATACACACATACACACACGTGTATATTTATATATGCACATATGCATATATACATGCATGTATATACACACATACACATATATGTGTGAGCACACATATGTGTGTGCTCTCTTCCCAAACCAGTTATTTCCTCTCTTCCATCTGCTCTGTATATATTTTGTTTGCACCTTAGTTATTTACATATTGTCTCCGCCCATTAGAATATGAACTCCTTGGGGGCAAAGATTAGTTTTTGATTTTCTTTGTACAGCAGCACTTGGCACAGTGTCAGGCAGGTATTAAGCACTTCATAAATACCTGTTGACTGGCTGACTTTGTGTACAGTGAGGAGGGATGAGGGAAGAAAAATAAGGGGTAGATGGATACATCAATTCCTCTCATGGGACCCTGGCAAAAATTTTGTCTGAGAAAAACAGCACCATTATCTTTCTGACTTAAAAAAAAACTGTCCAGTCATAATTAGTAAAAGCCATGGCTTTCAGTTTAAAAGCTCTTTGGACTCCATTTCTTTCAGATTCCTTAAGGGGACATACCATGAGTTAATTAGGCATGCTATTCAGAGAGTGTGGATTGAACCTTAGATAATCATATTTCCATTCATTTCTATTCAATGACTCAAACACTCTAAGGGATGATTGCTATGGGTGACTTGATTTAATTCTGATCTCAGTCTCTGAGCAAAGATATCTTGTTCTCCCACATGTAAAACTTGAGCCTGCCAGTAAGTGAGAGCTCAAAGATAGCAGATGGTGAGACAAAGTGGATTGTTAATGCTATTTAACTGGGACATAAAACACAGATGTGACTAATCCTGATATGAATCACTTTTTATGCTTTACCAAAGGTTGCAACTGAGCGATTTGGGGTGAAGGAAAAATCCTCTCCTTAAGCTAACAAAATACCATTTTTAAAATGGACAGTGATTTCTCATGGTTTGTAATAGCAAGGAGAAAATGTTATCTTCCCAGATGACACCCAGTATTGTTAGTCTTTGGCTACAGCAGCATATTGTATTGATGTCTTCAGGAAGCAGGCTACAGGGTATCCCTAAAGTCTGGACACATAGACAAAAATGCATATTTTGAAATATTTGGAATATTAACAGACCTCAGTCCCTTTGACTTCTTTTTCTGGAGTATGCTAAAGGAGAAGGTGTACTCAATGAAAATCACAGATGCAACACACTTGATTGAATGCATAAATATTGATGGCAGTGTGGAACTATTGCATTGAGTTCACGTGAACCTTGTAAAGCACAACAATCTTTGCATCACAAATGATGGAAATCATATTGAAGATGTTATTTGTTAATATTCCAATTAAATAAAATGTTGTTGAAAATTTCATTCGTTTCATTTCTTGAAAAATATGCATTTTTGCCTATGTGTCCAGACTTTAGGAACACCCTGTACAATGATTCTCAGACCACTGAAAGCTCAGTACTCTCTAAGACAGAGGTTCTTAGCCTGTTTTGCATCATGGACCCCTTTGGCAGTCTGGTGAAAACTACGAACTCCTATGAACCTCTAATGTAGAGATAGATTAAAAGAGGTCAGCCTCTCAAAGAGCTTAGGGAAGATACTGTAAGACATAGGCACTGGAATGGGAAACAGAGAACCTTGATTCTAGTCTCATTTCTGCCCCTAATGAGCTATGGGAATTTATACAAGTCATTTTATTTCCCCAATTTCAGTCTCCTACTCTTCAAAGGAGGGTGAGGGGAAGGGACAAAGATGACCGGGCCAGATGACCTCTATAGTTACTTCCAGTGCTCGTGAATTCTAAGAAATTCCTCTATGGACTCACCTCTTCCACATCATTTTTCAGAAATGTTCACTGGGACCTGGGCCCTTACAGACCCTTGGAAATGATAATATTAACTAACCACCTTCTCTCTAGAGAAGTGTCCGTTGATCCTTACACTTTTTCTTCCATCTCTAATCCAAGTCCTAAGCAAAAAGAAAAATATCTACCTCTAGCTCTATGGCGGCATTTTTTTTTCCTTAAAAAGAGCGTTTGATGTGAAAACCATGTCAAAGGCTTTTTGAGAGATTAAATTATTATATACAGTGGTTCCCCACCTTAGCCACATTTTTTTGGTTAGCCTTCTCAAAAATAGTCTAATAGAATGGTCAGGCAAGATTTGCCCTTATAAAAATCATGTTACAATCATGTTAAACTGCTATCATAGACCCTTGCACTTGCTGGTAGCAAATGATAATCACTTCTCTGTTTCTTCTTGGAGCTACCCTGAATCTCTTCATAGAAAGACAGTCACTTTTGTCAGTATACCCAATACTTAGCACAGTTCCTGGCTCATAGGAGGCCCTTAAAATGCTCATCCATGGACTGATTTAGCTATCCCACTCTTCCTTGAGAGAGTTGACAGGCAACTTCTTCAATAAAACCACCATTTTTGCCCTTGAACTCTTTTCACATAAGACTGTGAGTTTACCACTGATCTATCTAGTTTCTCCAACCTACTGTGTCCCGAAGCCCTTTAGGGAGTGCTATTCTCTCATATCATCAGTCTTCAGTTAGGACTTTGATAATGAATTAATTTTATTTTTCTATATCCTTTTCTCCCTTTTATCCTTGAGTATCTCTTGCCCTGTGATTTTCCAGCCATCTCCTGGCACCTTTATCTAGCTTCTTTTGATGTATTTAAGACTCATGCCATTGGCTTCTAAGTCCCTTAGAATGAGATTCGGGGTTTTGTCTTGCCTCATTTCTAGTTAGGACCTGAATCACCTCATCTTTGAGGCTTCCCTCATCCTTCGCCCTGATTGTTAGGTAACTGTTTACATTCTTTTAAATGTTGCCTTTATCCCTTTTATAGACTCTGACATGGCAAGTAATGACCTTGGAAGTGTTAGTTAATTGAACAGTATCTCTGTGCTGTCTGAGGATGTTGCTATTGAATTCCATATTTAGGTACCTTTTAAATGGCTCTGAGTTATGAAGCAAGTGGTTCTGTTGTTGAAAAAAAATATGAAATAATAGGAGAATATTTTTGAGAAGTGGAGTTTTTGCCATGGATTAGACTGTAACAATAAAATTGTTGTCCCTTTGGTTTTTTCCCTTTCTCCCCTGTTTTCCTCCTACCCCATAAATACATGAATTCTTCATCTACTTAAATGAAAATTTGGAGGACAGTGAATTAATGGTTTATATTTTTCTAGTAATCCATATGCACAATGACAGTCTCACTCTATTATTTTTAAAGCAAGAGATCTTTTTACCTTTATTGCTTTTCAATATGGTTTCTCTTACCTGTTAAAATTCACCAAAAAATTAACTAATAATAACAGCTCACATTTATAGAGTGCTTTAAGATTTGTAAAGTGCTTTAAAGCACATCATCTTATTTGATTCCTGCCATAACCTTGTGAAGTAAGCCATTATTATCCTCATTTTATAGAAGAAGAAGCTGAGGCTGATTCAACTGAAGGGTTGTGCCCAAGGTCATG
This sequence comes from Trichosurus vulpecula, assembly GCF_011100635.1. Classification (NCBI taxonomy): domain Eukaryota; kingdom Metazoa; phylum Chordata; class Mammalia; order Diprotodontia; family Phalangeridae; genus Trichosurus; species Trichosurus vulpecula. The sequence goes on along the minus strand of NC_050573.1, from coordinate 406,962,719 downwards.
CAGCTGGTACTGGAGGCAGAATTCAGACTCACTTCTGAATTCCAAGCCCAGTACTATCCACTGAGCCATGTGGCTGCATCATATAACTAACTATCATGTTAACCATGACTCAGTGGATACAAGGATTATCAGATTTCAGATTAGAAGGTGTTTTGTACAGGATCTAGTACAACTTTCAACCAATTCTGCTTCCCAAATAGTAGGAGACAGAGACAAGATTTCAACCCAGATCTTCTGATTCCAAATCCAATGATTTTTTTTACACTGTTAACATGCCCCTATCCTCAAGGATATTATATTATCATAGGGTGGGGGTAGAGATTATGTACACAAGTATAAAATTAAGCTGTTGGAATTGGGTTCTGTTTTGTTTTGGTCCAGAGCTGTGCTTTCATCTGCAGGAATTCCCAACGAGAAAATTCTAACATTTTAGATTAGGACCTGTTCTGCACTTTATTGTCTTACAAGGTTGTCTAGAACATTGAGAAATTTACTAACTTGCCCAGGATCACACAGCTAGTTATATTAGAAGCAGGATTTGAACCAAAATCTTCTTGGCCCTGAAGCCAGCCCTCCATCCACCCTGCCATTCTGTCCTTCATGGTTTAGAGGAAAAAAGTGATTGATGTCAAAGGAGAGAAAGAGTTGAAATCAAAGATGGCACCAAGGTTTTAAGTTCTGAACTAAGATCCCAATTAATGGATAAAGCAATAAGCAATTATATGTGTGTGTATGTATACCCACACACATACACACAAACATACATACACATATTGGTTATATGTATATACAAATAGTATATATGTCTTTGTATATGTATCTAGATCTATTTGTCTATCTATCTATCTATCTATCTATCTATCTACCTCTCAATTAATCTAATAGCAAGAGTGAAAATTGGCCTACATATATCTTTGCTTTTGCAGACATTATTCTTCCCACGTTTCCTAGTTGTTTGATGTAGTCTTTAAGCTGTTGGGACTTGGTTCTTGAAGCAAAATGTGAGTAATGGATCATGTTCTCTCTAATCCTTTTCAGAATGTCATCTCAGTATGGCAATTCCAAAGTCTAGGTTTGCTGTTACTGAATCTTCTTCCTTTCTCTTTCCGTAAATTGTGCTGAGAAGGTGATTGTTGTGTTAGAAACTAAACTCATTTAGAAAAGCAGAAGCCAAAGGTTAATGAATATACATACCTCTTCCACCTCATTGCCTCACCCACCTGGTGTAATTAAGCTCTACAGTAAATCTCCCTCCTTTTTCCACTCTATTGTTAAAAGAACCCATTTGGGTACTAATTTTTAAAAGTATAAACATTTGGAATAAGTTTTGTAGCAAGATTTTTTGCACACATCCCCATTTCCTGAGTTACGCAATTTCATCTAAAATGGAGAAATTTAAAACAACAAAGTCCATGCGAGGGGAAAACACCCAGGATTTTCCCTGTGCATTTGTTATCAGAAGAACTTTCATGGGAATGGGAGCACAAGTGTTTGTATTCTGCTCAGTAATGACCTGTAGCATTTGTATAATGCTTTCCCATTTTCAAAGGACATTCTTATCCACCATCTCACTTCATACTCGTTGCAACCTTAATGGGGAGGTAGAGAAGGTATTAACGTCTCCTTTTTAGAGAGAAAGAAACTCAAGGCGTAGAGTTTGACTCCATTCAGATGAACCAAAAGATCAAAGGGGCATTTAGCCTGAGACCTGATCTCAGAGAGGCTAAGAGGAAGCATTGTGGGTCCAAAAGGCAACATGGTACAACAGAAGGAGCACTGGCTATGGAGCCAGAAAACTTGGGTTCATATGACCTATGTGACCTCGGTTAAGTTACCTAATCTCTCTGTCCTCAGTTTCCACATCTGTGAAGTGAGAGTTGGATTGGAAGATCTCCAACGTCCCTTTGGGCTTTAAATTCTGTGACCTAGAGGTTAGCTCTGTTTCCCTTCCCAACCACCCGTAGAGGCTTTGCCTCATGGGCCTAGCCCTTTAAACATTGCCTAAATCCTATGATTTATCTTGGTAAAGGATGTTTCCTAAATCCACCAAAAAAATCACAAATCTGTCTCCTCCCAACCAAAAAAATATTATATCTGACCATCCAATGCCTCATTTTATTTCCCTAGATTTTCAAAATCTCCTCTTATTTATTCTACCTCCTGTGATATCCTTGGTGGCCAATATGGGAATATAAGCTACTTGTTTGCAAAGGTTAGCTATCAGAGTATCAAATTATAATAACCACAGGAATCAAAACTTTATTTTTTTAAGGCTGCCGGGGTTAGGTTCAGTTCAGTTCCAGCCTGACTGTAAAATTTTCCTTCCCCTTTTGAGACTAAAAATTGTACTCCCGAGACTTGGGTTGAAATTAGGGGGTACCACTCCTTCAGCAGCATCACTGTGCTATTCTCACATTAGAATTCGTCATGTCAGGGGTGCAAGCTGGCTAAATGAAAGAGACTAAGAGATGATTATTAGCTCCACTGGATATGCAGAGGAGCACAGTGTTAAGAAGGCTGTCCTCACAAGTAAGAGACATGAATTCTAGGGCCCTCCCTACTCCCAACAACACTTCCACTACCTCTTGTTTGCTATAGGCCTATAGTTCAGGGCATTTAACTTTTCTAGTTCTCAGTTGTCATGTCTGCAAAACAGATTTTTTTTATTTGCCTAAAGTCAGTGGCCTAGACCAAAGGATGAGTTGAGTTTTCTTCCAAGTCCAGGAAGTGACATGGATAGGACAGAGTGCTTCCCAGTAGAAAAATTTTAAAAAGAGTTTCATTCGTGTTTAGACCAGCAAGGCTGTAAACTCAAGCAGATGTCACTTTGACAAGCTGCAAAAGAGTGACTTTGTAGCACGTCATGTAGAAAGTAAACAAAGCTATAAGACCAAGCTTGTTTTTAAAAGTATTCAAAAAACATGTCAGAGAACTAATATTTCAGTTGGTTGGTGCCCTATGCAGTGAAATTTGGACGCTAAAATCTAGCTTTGTTACTGCTGCGGGGCGATGTCTCTCTTAATTGTTTTCTTTTATATTTACAGTGTACTGGTAATCAGAACTTAATTAGAAAAAAATGGCATCTTTAGCCACTTTTAAAATTTTCTCCCTTTCAATTAGTTTTTATTTCTCCATTTTCTTGTGTTTAATTATAAATCAGAAAGCTCTGGGAGCAGATCTCTCCCTCTTTTGCTAGAAAAGGTACAAAGACGAATTCAGGTTAAATTCAATTGAACATTTCCTGAGAACAGAATGGGTGAGTTATTGAATCTTTGACCAAGGGGACTCTTCTTGGTTAAAGATCTAAAAAAGCCAAACCAAACCCCAAAAAACCCAAAACAAATCACACAATTATTTATCCCTGTTGTCAGTCTCCCACAGAAGGAAGGAGCTTTCCCCGCCATTTCAGTGTCCTTCACTCAGCCTATTCAGCCTGCTGCCTAATACAGAAGCTTTATCTTTCGCCATCTCTGCCAAGTCAGCCCCTTCCTCCCTATCTTCTTTACAACTACAATCTTTGTCTAAACTCTGGTCATCTCTGACCCCTTTCTGATCTCTAACCTTCACACCTTCACTACTGCCCTATTCCAGTCAACTGCCAAAGTCATCATTTCTGTTTTGAACACAACAGCCCCCTATCTAGTTCCTTCCTTGGTCTTCCTTCCTTTCCTGACCAGTTAATCCTTGATAGTGGTTTTCCATGATACAGGATAGAAATGAAGATAATTAGAGCTGGAAGGGATCTCAGAAGGCCCATACATGTTCAAAATATGCAAAATAGATATCCAGCCTCCACTTGAAGACCTCAAGTGAGGAGGAATCCACTACCACTCAAGGCAGTCATAGTCTTTTTTCCACACTTCTTATTCCCCAACCTATAAATCCAGCACATAGAAGAAAAACATACTCAGTGTCCCCTTTATCATATTTCTTGTTGTTCAGTTGTTTCAGTTATGTCTGACTCTTCCTATTTAGGGTTTTCTTGACAAGGATGCTGGAGTGGTTTGCCATTTCCTTCTCCAGCTCATTTTACAGATGAGGAAACTGAGGTAAATAAGATTAAGTGACTTACCCAAGATCACACAACTAGTGAATGTTTGAAGCAGGATTTGAACTCAGATCTTCCTCGCTCAGGCCTGGCATTCTATCTACTGTACCACCTTACAAGGGAGGGAAGAGAGCATTTGTTCAGAAGGAAGAAAGAAGATGCTCTTAAAAAAAAAGCAATGGAGCTATGAATATATAGGGCACATGAGTAGAAGTTTCTAGCTAGAGAGGTGGCACTCAATCTAGCAATTGCAGAGAAATAAGCACCTTCTATATGCCTGACCCTGTGCCAGTGTGTGAAAGTACAGATACAATGTACCTGGAGAACAACGTAAGGTAAAATTGAAAAGAAAATATAGGCTACGGTCAGGCCATGAAAATCTTTGAATGCCAGGCTACTTTGGACTTTGCCCTACAGGCAATAGAACGCCATGAAGAGTTTTCATCAGAGTGGTATTTGGGTGTTTAAGATTACTTGTGCTCCAAAGTACGGGACAGCACAAAGGTATGAGGGGTGGGAGGCAGAGAGCATCGTTAGAAGGCTGTGGGCATAACAGAGGTTTGGGTCACTTATTATAGGTCAACTCTTTCCATCGCCATTTTCCAAAAGAAACAACTTTTGTTGCAAGCACTATTTCCCATTTCAATGAGTAAGAGTCCTCTGGCTTATTCCATTTCAAACTTAATTCCAATTATAGCTTAAATAGAACCAATTTTAACTTCAGGGCCTGAATCACAGTTCTAGCTTCCTTCCAATCCCAAAGGATCCATAAAAGGCCCATTCCTGCCTGATTTCAGGTGACTCATAGCACTCATGCATTTGCTTTAAGAGTCTTCCCTGCAAGAAAAAAGTATTGGGCATAGAAAGGACAATATGAAATAATTGAAAAATAACTCTGAATGTGTCTACACTGCCGTAGCACAAAGTTGGCCAAATATCTGGCAAATTCAAAAAAATAGACAGACAAGTAAATGTCACTATTTCCATAATTATGGGAGGTTTGGGCTTATGTTCTTAGGAAAGCTGCCCAACTCTCCACTTTACCTGCAAAGGATAAGAAATTTGAGCAAAGGATAGTGTTTTTAAAACTTGACCTGAAGAGGATGGGTGATTTTTTTCTGTAATGAAAAACGGTATCTGAACATTCAGCATGTGAATGCATTGTCAGAAGGGCAGCAGTTTCCACAATTCATTTCCATGCTGTTGTGAGGACTTTTTTAAGCAGGAAATATTTTTTGGCTTTGAAGAAGTACATCATCATTAGCAAAGGCCTGAGGACATGTAACAAAATACATATTCTTCTGGAAAATTCCTAATAGGCCCTTCATAGCCTTCTATAGTCTGCCTCAGATTTCTTCCTGCACCCTTCTGTTCCCTTATTTAGGAGTAAAAAAAATTGTAGATTGCTGGTCAGTCAATAATTAAGTGCTTCCTTAGCCTGAGAGGGAATGGGCAGTAGAGGGCACTCCATTTGAGCTGTTGTCCTGAGCTCCTTGAAAAGTTAACCAGCTCTGTACTCCAACGAGATCAAAGAAAGAAGAAAATAGTCTTCAGGTACTATATACCTCTATCTATCTATTTATCTGTCTATGTATGTTTATGTATATGTGTGTGTATGTATATATGTATATATGTGCGTGTGTATATATGTCTATGTATATGTATATATGTGTGTATATTATATACAATCTTCAACCTTCTAGTGTTTAACTTCCCTGCGATTTTAACACTTTCATGTTAGCAGCCTTGCACATTGGCGGCTATGCACAGTAGAGAAAAAAATGAGAGACCTCAAAAATACAAATTTATTTCTATTTCTCCAGAAAGGAGGAAAGCCTTTGTATAAGCATTCATGCATCGACTCCAGGAAGTTCTAAAGTAACCTCTAAGTACGTGATGAGGAAATCGAAAATATGAAAAACTGCTAAGTTTCTGGGTAAATGAAACGGTGGTCACCCCCACCCTCTCTAGCATTCAGCCTCCCCTGCTGTCCATGCTGCCAGCATGCATGGTGAGGAGCAAAGTGGCCAGCCTGCATAGGGCCCTTGGAGAGCTGGGCTGGGTCAAGCCGGGCCACACTGCCCCAGGCATGGGTTCTGAGCTATGACTGGGGCCAGCGACTCACCCCAGGCACGTGCATTTTGATTAGAGATGGCAGGTTGTCTCTTTCCCTTTTTTACCTCAAGGTTTTTCTGACATCTATACCCCTGTCCACTCTGGTGTTGCCTCTCCTCTCTCTTGCATTTTATGGGTTATTTCATGGTTTCTGTGTTAGGAAAAGTGCCTATTATCAGAATTAATGTTTTACTATAAAGAATTGCATGCAGAAAAGTGTATTCTCAGCAATCTCTTACAAAAGATGAAAGGTTCTAGAGCTCTTGGAACCTAATCCCTTATTTTCCCATAGATTCAATGTACCAGCAATGATATTTTTTTCTTACCCACAGTTTTCTAGGAACACACATATGTGGGTATGTATGTATATGTGTATATGTGTGCATCTAGAGCTCTAAGTTCTTTTTGTAGTGCCAAAGAACTGCAAAGGAAAGGATTGTCCATCAATTGGGGAATGGCTGAACAAAGTGTGAAATACATATGTAATGGAATACTATTGGGCCATTAAGAGTGATGAAAGGGAGAGTTTCTTTGAAACTGGGAAGGAAGACTCATCTGTATAAGTGGGTGTAGAATGCAGTGAGTGGAATCAGAAGAACAATTTCTATAATACAACCCTGTAAAAACAAACACATTTTTTTTTCTCTCCCTCCTACCCTCCACCCGCAATTGAAAAAGAAAACTATTATTTAAATGTGGCCAATGAAGGAATTTGTTTCTTTTGACTGTTTGTATTTGTTATAAGGATTTCGTTTTTCTGTTTTTTCTCTGTCATTTGGGAGTAGGGGTGGGAGAAAGAGAAAATCATTTTCACTAAAAAAAAAGTAATTTAAAACAAATAGTTCACAGGCTCTGAGATTGCTTTAGTATTGCTAATAGCTCACATCAGTTAGTGACTTACAATTCATGAGGCATTTTCCTCATTACAAAATGAAATAGATGATATGACTGAAAAGAAGGTTCAGGGAAGCTACTTGGCTTCTCTATCATCACAAAGTCTGCACACATCAAAGCTGGGACATATGAAGCCGTGGGGTGTGTGGGGTGTTCAGGGAGGCCTAGCATACCAGTGTGAGGGCCTGCAGAGCCCTTTTCAGGGCTGTTCATCTTCCTTTAGGGTCCACTTGTAACCTAACTGTCTCTTTACTGGGGCCACACCCCAGTAAAACATGTCTCATCAGATGGACTAAACCAGTTTGAGAGTAACCGACAGGCCTCAAACCCATCAGAACTCTAAGAGCTTGGTCAGACGTAGAAGAAGCCAAGGTCATCCACTGGCCATCGTCAGTCATCTTGACTTTTGTCCTGCCACTTGACTTCAGTGACTCTGGATGAGAGTGAGGCTGACAACTATGCAACTCTGCCTCACTTAAATCCAATTCATAGGTAAGTCAAGACATCACCTGTGACGTCATTGATCCTCTTCAAAAACAAAGGATGAGCAACAACATAATATGCAAAACATATTTCTTCATTAGGCACATTCCTTCCCCTTTAACCCCTCCAAAGAAAAACCCAAGGAAAATAAAGGGGAAAAACATGCTTCAATCTGAATTTTGAGACCATCAGGTCTCTATCTGGAAGTGGATAGCACTTCATGAAGTTTCACTGGCTCTTCCCCATACCTGGAATTCTTGTCCTTTTCATCTCTGCCTCCTGGCTTCCCTGGCTTCCTTCAAATCCCAGCTAAAATTCCACCTTCTACAAGAAACCTTTCCTGAGCCCCCTTAATGCTGGTGCCTTCCCTCCATCAGCTATCTCCAATTTATTCTGTCTATGTCTTGTTTGTGTAAAGTTGTTTTCACATTGTTTCTCACATGAGTCCATGAACTTGAGAGCAGGGACTGTCTTTTATGCCCTCTTGTACCACCAGTTCTTACCACAATGCCTGGTACATGGCAGCTCTTAATAAATAATTATTAACTTACTGTGAGTCCCAGGGCCAACAAGCCACAGCTGCTCCATTTTTTTCTTGAAAGGCTCAGAAGGGAAAGGTCACTAAGGTCTTGGGCACAGTAGGCTCAACAAATAGCCCTCAATTGATTGAAACTACAAAGTCTATCAGATAAATACCCTGTGGAATTGTCTGAGTCCGTTACTGAAAGCCCAACTGTGCCTTGCATAACCATTAAGAGAGGGTACACATGGACAGATGGACGCATGATGAGACAAGAATTTGCAGACATCAGTAGGAACTAAGTTTGCTTTCCTTGGTGCTTCTCTTGAAAATTTTTCTTCCTTTTGACTCCACATCCTCTCATATATTTCTCCTTGTTCTAAAAGTACCCTCCCTTCATTATTTCAAATTTCCATACAAAATATACTTTTACTGGACCATCCTCATAACACTGACAGTGATAGAATTGTTATGAGGATCAGACGAAATGAGGGATGCTAAGAGCTCTATTAATGTCAGTTATCATCATTTGTGACTTCTACAATAACATTGCATTTCATTCAGATCAGGCTCCCAGAAAGATGGAATAATTCAAGCATCAGTTGAGGCGTATCTCTGACCGTGCCATGACCAGTTAGAGTCACTTCTGCATTGGGAGTGGATCATTTTAAAGAGCTGCAGGGAATCAGTTGATGCTTTGACAGCCCTCCTGGTAAGGATTGTACCTCCAGTGATGACATTAGAGGAGATTAGCTAGCAGCCGGTCATGGCTGTTTTGATCATTGCATAAGCCCTGAGCATTAGAGTTTTCTCGGACACAGTGCTCTGCCTAGAGGTGAGTGGCACTGAGGGTTCTTTCACTTTCAATCTTGTGAAATGTTATAAGCCATAAGATCATCAGGAGACCTCTAACCTTTTTGTGGACGAGGACACGTAGCTGCCTGTGGCTGCCACTTTGGACATCTCTATAAAATAAGAAAGAAGGATTGCCTTAAATCAGAAAAAATATCAGGTAAGTTCCTCAGGCTTCAAAGGTGTAGGATGGTTAAAAAAAATGTTACTATATGAAGCATCACATTTAAACTGTGGTGCCAGATTTACCTGGGGTTCCAAACAAAATACACACAAATCGCTTCATCCCAGGTTTCCCCCAAAGCCTGGACCTGAAGTCTTCATCCTTGACCACATTTGCCAGATCCTTATCACAGAGGGAAAAACCGGAGGAAACAAAGTTTCAATTCTACTCACAAAGATTTTACCACAGTGGAGCGGAAAACCAGGTTTGGAGTCAATCAGGTTCAGATTCAGGCTGTTATGTACTCATTGTCTGACCTATGCCAAGTAACAAATTCCTCTGGGCCTCAGTTTCTTCAGCTGTAAAGTGAAGGCTAGGACTAGTTGCCTTCTAAATCCCCTTCCAGCTCTGGGGAGCTAGGGAGACGGAGTGCCAGGACTGGGGTAAATTAAAACCCGAGCTCCAGCCCAACTTAATGGAGCTGCTTTGTGGCCGTGTGAGTAAATATTCAAAATAAATATTGCATGGGTTTCTGTTTCCCCACTATTTTTTAGAGCTGAGGTAGCATGGAAACCTGTCTTCGGGATTTCATAAGACGTTCAAGAGAATTTGGGATGGCAAACTGTTGAGGTTGAGGTCATATGAATTCTGCAAAAATCGGAGTCTTCTAGCCAAGCTTTCTTCTGTACTTAGTTCACCTTCCCTCCCTTGCTGCTCAGACGAAGGTACTCTGGGATCAGCCTGTTGCATCTAAAACACTATTTACGAGTGTACAGAGTGCCCTGTGAAATTTGTGATAAATCAAGTGTTTAGAGCTGTTAGAGAGGAATAAGTGAAGAATTAAATCTTTTTGATGGTTTGCTTAACTATAGCATTAAACACTTTTAGCTAGGGGCGGGGGGGGGGGAAGACCTTGGTTTTAATAAAATCTTTTATTTTCACATAAAACACTTTCCTTCTCTCATAACAACGAAACACTATATAAGGAGATACTTCCCAATTAGTTATTTTATTAGCACCCCATCAAGTCAGAAGTTTTGAAGTTAACATTAATTTGCAGTATCTCACGAATTGTCTAAGAAAAAGAATAACCAGGCTAGAAAGAAGAACACTGTTTAAGGGTTCTGTTTGTGAAATTTTTATATAATAATTGGCCCCAGATACGCCTGGTTTTTTCATAATAGCTCCTTTGTTTTGCAAAAGCTGATGGCGACTGCTGGGGTCATGTGACCTATTTTCCGATTTTGGTTGCTGCAAACAATGTAAAGATTAGTCCCACAAGATGCTTTTTTAAAAATCAGCTTTTTCTTCATGTACATCAGAAGCTCCCTGTCATTTTCCCTACAGCTAAGAGAAGGAAGACAAACCAGAAGGTATCATTTTCTTCCTGCATAGTGTATTCATTTTGGAACGCAGACAAAAAAAAGGGTGAAGGTCCTAATTTTTTAGATATTTTTTGTGCTTGCTCAAATGTAGCATGACCACTGGATGGCAGAAAGATAGAAACTCAGTGCCTGGGTGGCACAGTGGATAGAGAGCTGGATATGTAGTCAGGAAGACCTGAGTTCAAATCCTACCTCAGACACTTACTAGCTATGGGATCCTAGACTAATCAATTAACCTCAGTTTGCCTCAGTTTCTTCATCTGTAAAATGAGGATAAAAATAGTACCTTCCTCCCAGAGTTATTATGAGATCATGACTATAAAGTGCTTAGCACAGTACCTGGCAAATAGTAGGCACTATTTAAATATTACTTAGCATTATGAGTATTCCTAGCTAATATCTATCTGTTTCTGTTTCCTCGTGTGTAAAATAACAGTAACAGCACCTATATGCCAGGACTGTTGTGAGGATCCAATGATTTCACATTTGTGCATTGCTTGGCAAATCTTAAAGATCTATATAAATGCATCTCTTTTTTTTTTAAGATTTTTTATTTGATATTTTTTAGTTTTCAGCATTGATTTCCACAAGATTTTGAGTTACAAATTTTCTCCCCATTTCTACCCTCCCCCACACTCCAAGATGGCATATATTCTGATTGCCCTGCTCCCCAGTCAGCCCTCCCTTCTATCACCCCCTTCCCCTCCCCCCCCATCCCTTTTCTCCTTACTTTCTTGTAGGGCAAGATAGATTTCTATGCCCCATTGCCTGTATATCTTATTTTCCTGTTGCATGCAAAAACAACCTTTTTTTGAGCATCTGCTTTTAAAACTTTGAGTTCCAAATTCTCTCCCCTCTTCCCTCCCCACCCATTCTCCCTAATAAGGCAAGCAATTCAACACAGGCCACATGTGTATCATTATACAAAACATTCCCATAAATAGTCATCTTGTGAGGGACTAACTATATATTTCCCTCCCTCCTATCCTGTCCCCCTTTATTCAATTTTCTCCCTTGACCCTGTCCCTTTTCAAAAGTGTTTGCTTTTGATTACTTCTTCCGCCTATCTGCCCTCCCTTCTATTGTCCCCCTTTTTTATCCCCTTCCCCCTACTTTCATGTGGAGTAGGATACCCAATTGAGTGTGTATGTTATTCCCTCCTCAGGTCAAATCCAATGAGAACAAGATTCACTCATTCCCCCTCACCTGCTTCTCTTTCCTTCCAATGAACTGCTTTTTCTTGCCACTTTTATGTGAGATAATTTACCCCATTCTATCTCTCCCTTTCTCCCTCTCTCAGTATATTTGTCTCTCATTCCTTAATTTTATTTTGTTTTTTTAGATATCATCCCTTCATATTCAACTAACCCTGTGCATATATGTATATATATGTGTGTGTATATATGTATGTATGTATATGTATATGCATGTATGTATGTATATATATATTGTGTGTGTGTGTGTATTCCCTTCAGCTACCCTAATACTGAGGTCTCATGAATTACACACATCATCTTTCCATGTAGGAATGTAAATAAAACAGTTCAACTTTAGTAAGTCCCTTGTGATTTCTCTTTCTTGTTTACCTTTTCATGCTTCTCTTGATTCTTGTGTTTGAAAGTCAAATTTTCTATTCAGCTCTGGTCTTTTCACTGAGAAAGCTTGAAAATTTTATTGAAAATCCATATTTTGCCTTGGAGCATGATACTCAGTTTTGCTGTGTAGGTGATTCTTGGTTTTAATCCTAGCTCCATTGACCTCCAGAATATCGTATTCCAAGCCCTTCGATCTCTTAATGTTGAAGCTGCTAAATCTTGTGTTATCCTGATTGTGTTTCCACAGTACTGAAATTGTTTCTTTCTGGCTGCTTGCAATATTTCCTCCTTGATCTGGGAGCTCTGGAATTTGGCAACAACATTCCTAGGAGTTTTCTTTTTGGGATCTTTTTCAGGAGGCAATCAGTGGATTCTTTCAATTTCCATTTTACCCTCTGGCTCTAGAATATCAGGGCAGTTCTCCTTGATAATTTCTTGAAAGATGATATCTAGGCTCTTTTTTTGATCATGGCTTTCAGGTAGTCCAATAATTTTTAAATTGTCTCTCCTGGATCTATTCTCCAGGTCAGTGGTTTTTCCAATGAGATATTTCACATTGTCTTCCATTTTTTCATTCCTTTGGTTCTGTTCTATAATATCTTGATTTCTCATAAAGTCACTAGCTTCTACTTGCTCCAATCTAATTTTTAAGGTAGTATTTTCTTCAGTGGTCTTTTGGACCTCCTTTTCCATTTGGCTAATTCTGCCTTTCAAGGCATTCTTCTCATTGACTTTTTGGAGCTCTTTTGCCATTTGAGTTAGTCTATTTTTTAAGGTGTTATTTTCTTCAGCATTTTTGGGGTCTCCTTTAGCAAGTCATTGACTTGTTTTTCATGATTTTCTCACATCACTCTCATTTCTCTTCCCAATTTTTCCTCTACTTCTCTTACTTGCTTTTCCAAATTCTTTTTGAGCTCTTCCACGGCCTGAGACCATTCATATTTTTCTTGGAAGCTTTTGATGTAGGCTCTTTGACTTTGTTGACTTCTTCTAGCTGTATGTTTTAGTCTTCTTTGTCCCCAAAAAAAGATTCCAAAATCTGATTCTGAATCTGGGTCCTTTTTTGCTGCCTGTTCATGTTCCCAGCCAACTACTTGACCCTTGAGCTTTTTGTAAAGGTATGACTGCTTGTAGAGTAGAGAGTACTTTGTCCCAAGCTTTAAGGGCCTTGTGCTGCTGTTTTCAGAACTACCTCTACACAGCCAGACCTGCCACACCAGCACTCATCCTCCCCCAAGAACTGCCAACCCGGACTGTGACTCAGACCCAAGCAGGCTCTGTACTCCTGCTCTGATCCACAGGTTAATTCCTCGCACCAGGTGGGCCTGGGGCCAGAGGCAATTGCAGCTGGAAGCAGCCCCAGAGCTGTCCCCAGGGCTGGGGCCGGACTGCACACTCCTTAAACTCCATTCTAGCAATTCTACCCAATAGCCTTCTCTGCTGTCTTTGGCATTTGTGGGTTGAGAAGTCTGGTAACTGCCGCAGCTCACTGAATCAGGGTGCCATGCCTGTTCCGCCCGGCTCCTGGTCTGGTTGGTCCTGGCATGGCCCACACAAGGCTCTGTTCCACTCTGCTCCCAGTTCCGTGAGATAGACCCTTCCCAGCGACCATCCAGGCTGTCCTGGGCTGGAGCCCTGCTTCCCTCTGCTATTCCGTGGGTTCTGTAGTTCTAGAATTTGTTCAGAGCCATTTTTATAGGTGTTTGGAGGGACCTAGGGGAGAGCTCATGCAAGTCCCTGCTTTCCAGCCACCATCTTGGCTCCACCTAAATGCTATTAGGTAGAGCACTGGATCTGGAGTTGGGAAGACTTGAGTTCCAATCCTGCCCTAGATATTTACCGACTATGTGACTGTGGGCAAGGCACTTCCCCTCCGTCTGCTTCTTTTTCCTCCTCTCTAAAGTGGAGAAAATAATAGCACCTCCCTCCCAGGGTTGTTGTAAGGATAAAATGAGATATTTGTAAAGCACTATATGCTCACACACATATGTGGGGTGTCTGTGTGTGTGTATGCGCGCGCGCTTGTTCAGTTGTGTCCAACTTGTTATGGCCCCATTTGGGGTTTTCTTGGCAAAGATACTGGAGTGATTTGCCATTTCCTTCTCCAGCTCATTTTACAGATGAGGAAACTGAGGCAAACAGGGCTAAGTGACTCCCCCAGGGTCACATAAGTAGTAAGTATCTGAGGCCAGATTTGAACTCAGGTCTTCCTAACTCCGGGCCAGACACTCTATGCACTGCACTATCTAGATGCTCAACTATATAAATGCTAGCTACTTTCACCATCATCATCATCATCATCATCATTAGTATGAATTCAATTTAAGGCATTTGCTGATTGATTGACTGATTAATAATTAGCCTTAATAAAATGTGGGCATTAGTCACAGAAGACTCAATAGCCAATCAGAAAGTGCCTGTCAGGCTTGACAAGCTATTCTGACCTCATTCTTTATTGGGCTGCATCTGGTCACCTTTGCCTTTATGATCTGTTCCTCTGTGCTTGGGGATTGTATGGAGCCTTGGTAGGGAAATGTTATTATTTCTGATAGCCTAATATTTCTTGATAGTCACATTTCCTTAGCAACTTGCTGCCTAGTCTAGGAGATGGGAGTAGGAAGAAAAGAAATTGGAGGTCTCGCTCCATTTCACACTACTTGTTACTGGGAGTTGCCTTTTTTCTACGTGAGGCTAGACATGCCTCATTCATTGTAAACTTGAAAGTGGATTCCATGTATTGGCCTTTTTCTAACACAGAGGGTTTGGATTATTCAAGCATATAATTAAGAGGCATTGTTCAAGTGACATAACTATTAGGTTTATTAATAGATTCGGTTGCATTTTGGAGATGTTTATGTATTGCCTTTAGGAATGCTCTTATTTCTGGGTTAACAAGTAGCAATGTACCCTCTGATTTTTAAAGAGAGAGAAACTTTCCTCCCTTTGTATTAGGTTCTTTATTTCAATCAAACATTTATTAAAATTTTAATTTAATTATATGTGTATTTAATTAAATATTATCAAACGTTTAATAATGAAACAGCTAGGAGGTATAGTGGATTGAATGCTAGACTTGGATTCAAATTCTGCCCTGGATACTTACTAGCTGTGTGGCCCTGGCCAAGTTACTTAACTTCTATCTGCCTCAGTTTCCTCATCTATAAAAGGAGATAATTATAGCACCTACCTCATAGGGTTGCACCATGATCAAATGATATGATAAGTAGAATGCTTTGCAAACCTTAAAGAGACACACAAACACACACACACACACACACATGCATTGTAGCTAATAAATGTCTCTTTAGCGTAAGGTACTTCTGCTAAGGACACAAAGTTCAAAAAGTGACAGTCTCTGTTCTAAGGGAGCTTACAGTTTAATAAAGGAGATAAACTATATACAAAAATAAGCATGATGCTAGGCAGAGTGTGATAACTGCAAAGAGGCCTAAACAAAGTATTATAAAAAATCTGAATTATAAATCACTTTTACCTCGGAGGATCAGGGAAGGCTTTATGGAAAAGGTAACCCTTGAATTAGATCTCATTGGCATCTAGTGGATAGGGGGCTGGGCCTAGAGCCAGGAAGGCTCATCTTTATGAGTTCAAATCCCACCTCTGACATTTACTAGCTGTGTGATCCTGGCCAAGTCACTTAACTCTGTTTACCTCAGTTTGTCATCTATCAAATGAGCTGGAGAAGGAAATGGCAAACTATTCTAGTATCTTTGCAAGAAAGCCCCAAATAGGGTCATGAAGAGTCAGATATGACTGAATGACAACTGAATTAAACCTTGAAAAGAGAAGAATTCTATCAGATGAAGTTTTGGAGGAATAGATTTCAAGTATGAGGGGTAGGACAGAAGCAAGAAATGACAGATTGTTAGCATTGAAGGGGAAGTGACTAGTATAGTTTGGCCATCTCCCCCTGACAGCCATCTTTTTGCCCTGGAGAAACTTCTACTTGGGGCCCTCATCTCCCTATTAGTGAGGGTCCCTCCTGGACCACTATTTCTGGAAGGCCCTGGCCACCATGCTTCACTTTACTCACTATTCTCCTCCTATCCCCTTGCCAGCTGCCTTGCCAACCCACATTATCTTGTATCCTCTTTCCCCATTGGTTCTAGACACATAAACTATGATCAAATGGACTCTACCATTGTTCTTGGATGGGCTGTGTCAGTCTATTCCCTCTTGGAACCTTATCACCATCCTTGTAAATTTCTAGACCAAATGCCACTCCCTGGCCATCTCTTCCCTTACCATATTATCACCCTCCTTAAAATGTAAGCAATTTGAGGTCAGAAACTTTCTTTGCTTTTACCTTTTTTATCTAAGGCATTTAGTACAGGGCTTGACACATATTAAAAGCTGGATAAATGCTCTCCCCACCCCCAAAATGAAGTCAGGAAGACTCATCTTCCTGAGTTCAAATCTGGCCTCAGACGCTTACTAACTGTGTGACCCTGGGAAAGTCACTTAATGCTGTTTGCCTCAGTTCCTCATCTATAAAATGAGCTGGAGAAGGAAATGCCAAAGCACTCCAGTATCTTTGCCAAGAAAACCCCAAATGGGGTCACAAAGAGTAGGACACTCCTGAAATGACTGAACAACAACAAATATCCTTTTGTCATTCATTCATATGCAGTTCAAGAGAGGAGATAGGATGAAATTAGGCTATTCAGGTAAGTTGGAGCTAGATTATGGAAGACCCTGGATGTTAGGCCAAGGAGTTTTTATTTTATCCTTAAGGCAATGGGGAGCCACTGGGTTTTTGAAGCAGTGGACACTAAATGTCACCTGAAGACTGACTTCAACCAGAGTGAATGAAACACAAACAAATCACATTACAGTTATATATGAAGTCAGTTAAGAGAGGTAGCATGTGGACAGGCAGCCTTGGAGCCAAAAAGACCAGAGTTCAAGTCCCACCTCTGATACATGTTGGCTGTGTGACCCTGGGAAAATAACTTACCCTTTTAGTGTTCTAGGCAACAATCAAGAAAATGGTGAGTTGCATTCTTCATCTAGAAGTTATCCATACCAATAAAATTACAGGTTTAATTTCTGTATCTATGAAATCAACCTATAAGAATCTATGAAATACTTACTATATACCAGGCACAGGGCCAACCACTGAAGATACAAAGAGAAGAAATTACAACCTACTATCTAAGAGATAACATTTAATAGATGTTACCTCTTTTTGCATCCAATAAACTAGCAACAGCAAACTGACCGTGTTACAGAAAAAATACACTTATATATTACTTCACGATTTACAAAGGACTTTGTATACATTATCTCACTTGAGCCTCACAATGCCCCTGGGAGATAGTTACTACAGACTTCATTATCCCTATTCTGAAAATGAAGAAACTGAGACTGAGAGAGATAAGAGTAGGTGGTATATATTACAGGCAGAATTTGAACCCAGGTCTTCCTCCCCGGCATTCTATCCATAGGGCCATGCTTTCTCTACAAACTATCACTCATTCTCTATCATAGGTTCCCAAAGAAGGGGATACCACCCCCTTTGTGGGGAAGCTAGAGCAATGTGGAAGCGGTAGTAACCTCAGGTGCAATTGGGGGTCATTGAATAAAAATAAAGGAGGAGTGGAAGCATAAAGAAAGAAGAGAATTTTGAAAAACCATTTGTATATGTTTCATCTGTTGTGTAACAGAGTTAAAGACATAGTGATTATATTATTTTCCAAATAAAGCACAAAATGCAAGTTTTAACCTATTAGTGGTCAAGTCTGCCAACAGGTCTTAACAAGCAAGTGTTGACAGGTGAGTGAGTTGCACATTGTCAGGAAGTCTAAAATGCCTTGGCAGGAATATGTGCGTGTAATGACTTCTTTACAATACCATACTATATGTGTCATCAAAATTTCAATGCAGAAAACCCCCCCACAAATTTACAATAAATTATTAAATTTAAGATGCTTCAATGACAACCACACTGGCATACCCAGGATGGCTGCTAGTACAGATTCTTTTATCTGCTTTAGTAGGAAAGACAACTGTTTCAGAGGTCAACAATCTTCTTCAATTTACATATACCAACAGAGAAATAAAGACCAACAGACAGGGCTCTACTGCCTGAATCAAAGCAATATTGCCTTGTACTTCACATTCAGCACTGGATCGAGAGAGCCTTTACCTCTGAGCAATTGGGGACCTCTGAACATATGGCCACTCAGAATCTCGACCAGGGAATCACAAGATCCTTCTTGTAAGCGAGCCCCCAAAGCAAAAGCTCACTTCTCAGAATATGTACTCTTTCAACTAATAGGCTCAGAGCCAGAACTCTTCTGACTCAGTGACTAATTAGAAATTAACAAAAGATGTGTAAGCCTTCCTACAAGCAAGCAAGCTTCCCTTAGTGGGCTCCACATGAGGCCTGTTGATAGACGGGTTAGATCTTATTCCCCATTAACCTTATAGATGCATCATTTTAAAAAATATATATAATTCATATTTTTTTGAAATGACATGAATTTAAAAAAAACACTAAAGGGTTAAAGAAAGTAGATTTCCAGGGGTGGGAGGTACAGGGTATTTTTTTGGAAAAGGAGGCAGTAGGTCAAATAAGTGTGGGAACCTCTGCTCTATATCCATCTTTTGCTAGAAAATCTATTTTGCAGAGGAAATGGAAATAACTTAGCCAATTGGCATCAATATTCAGCAGCTGATAAGGCAAAATCCAATTCTATGACACATGATGATGAGCTTTAAGTTTTAGATTAATTGTGATATCTTATAAGAGCAACAGGAATTATCTCAAGGACGTCCTTGTCTCCCGACACACTGGACCAGGGCAAATGATGCAGAGGCTCATGTTGTTTCAATCATACCTGTGATGATCACAAGATCATCAGGTATCATCTGGTCTAACCCTTCATTTTACTGATGGGTAAATTGAGTAATTGTTTCATATAGAAAAGAGAATTGAGTACTCCTATATTCTCAACCCCTTCTTTACAATATGGAGTAATGTGAATTAATCTTCAGTTGCCTGTTAATATTGGTATAATGAAAAATGTGTTGAATTTGTTGTGAGACTTGAATTCCAGCTCTATTACTTACGAGTTATATCACGTGGGTCATTTCTATGGGCTTCAGTTTACTCATGTTTAAAATGAGGGCATTGGATTAGCTCTCTAAGGGTCCTCTTGGCTCTAGATTCTGTGATCCCTCCTCTGCCAAATAGAATAAGTCACTTCTCATTGTTCTTAGGCCCTAGGCTGAGTGGTAAGAGATGTGTTCCAGAGGGTGGTAACCTTTGCTTCTCCTTCCCTAATTTACACAAAATGTGGATTCAGCAACCCACACAGTTGTACTTGGGGTCATCCAACCTCAAGTATTTGCAAAAGAACCAAAAAAAAAAGAAAGAAAAAAGGCATAAAAGTTTTGCAAGCCTTGTAGTTTATCCCATGAAGTTCAGAGGATCAGTAACTTTTGCCACCCCTGACGATACCTATTGAGATGAATGGTTCAAAGCAAAAGTCCTAGAACTAGTTGACACAGTATATGTAGGCCTTCTATGGGAATTTTCTGTTCTGAGAGCTTCAAAAATATAGTAGTGCTGGTGTGGGTAATATCTTCCCTGGAGGAGATCTATTAGCAGACTCCTGGGATCACGTTTAGTTCTGTGACTGAGAATGAATGAATGAAAATGGATTTATTGAATACTTAGTATGTGCAAAGCACTGTGCTAAGTGGGAATACAATTCGAAAAGTAAGACAGTCCCATTCTCAAGTAGGTCATATTTTAATGGGGCAGACAACATATGTTGAAAGTGTTAACTACAAGTAAGATGGAAATGTAGCTACACAGTACAGTGGTTAGAACGCTGGGCCTGGAGACTGGAAGACCTCAGTTCAAATCTGGTAACAGACACTTGGTAGCTGCATGACCCTGGAGGAGTCACTTAACCTTGTTTGCCTCAGTTTTCTCTTCTATAAAATGAAGATAATAATCTCACCGACCTCCCAGGGTTGTTATGAAGATCAAATGAGGCAATAATTGTAAAGTGCTTAGCCCAGTGTCTGGCACATAGTAAGTGCTCTAGAAATGTTATCATTATTATTATTTAACGTCTCTGTGCTTCAAAATCTTCAACTGTAAAAGGTTTTTATAGTTCCTGGCAAATAGTAGTTACTTAATAAATGCTAACTGACTGACTACTTAACTGTATCGTGTTATCCAATGTCAGGAGGTGAACGCTCCTGGAGTATGGACCAGAACATCTTATTATACTCTATCCTGCTGAGTGCCCTGATTGGTGGGAGTCAGGCCTGTTACTGTGAACGGTACCCATGGACTCCATGGTCCAGCTGTTCACGTTCCTGCAATTACGGAACCCAGAGGAGAGAGAGGTGGGTGTGACAATTTGACTACTTCTTCTTCCTTTGGGAGTCCATGAAAACTGAAGCCAGTAATCAGAAATTCCATTAACTGACGAGGAAAGTGGGAAGGATGAGGCACCCACAAAATGAATACTCACCATAAAAGTTCATTCGTTGATTCGATTCAACGCAATTCAACATTCATTAAATACCTATTCTGTGAAAGGCACTGGACTAGGCCCTAGGGGTGATTAACTTTACCATTTTGTTATCCCTAAAAAGCAGTTCCTCAAGCAAATTATCTTCTTCTTCTTCTTCTTCTCCTCCTCCTCATTCTCATTCTTGTTCTGCTTCTTCTGCTTCTGCTTCTCCTAGTTCTCATTCTTGTTCTCATTCTTGTTCTGCTCCTTCTTCTTCTTCTTCTTCCTCTCCTCTTCCTCCTCCTGGTTCTCATTCTCATTCTCATTCTTGTTCTTCTTGTTGTTCTTCTTCTGCTTCTTCTTCCCCTCCTCCTCCCTCTCCTCTTCCCTCTCCTCCTCCCTCTCCTCCTCCCTCTCCTTCTCCTTCTTCTTCTTCTTCTTCTTCTTCTTCTTCTTCTTCTTCTTCTTCTTCTTCTTCTTCTTCTTCTTCTTCTTCTTCTTCTTCTTCTTCTTCTTCTTCTTCTTCTTCTTCTTCTTCTTCCGTTTCTTCTCATTCTCCTTGTTCTCATTCTCGTTCTTCTTCTTGTCCTCCTCCTCCTCCCTCTCCTTCTTCTTCTTCTTCTCCTCCTTCTCCTCCTCCTCATTATTATTATTATTAATTATTATCAGATGGGAGTTTTAAGATTATCTAATCCAATCATTTCATTTTACAGATGAAGAAAGTAAGGCCAATAGAGATTAAGTTATTTTCCCCGGGTCACATGGCAAACTATTGAGAGGCAAAAACTAAGACACAGCTCTCCTAATTATCTTGGGTCAGTGGTCTTTGGTTTGCTAGCCTTGAAGTGCCCAGAACTTTATTACTTAACAGCTCTGACAGTTCTGAATATTTTAACCTATTTTCTATTTAAATCATTTACTAGTAATAACTTGAGAATTTTGTAGCAGTAAGATCCTAAATTGTGTGCTAATGGTCTGAAATGGTGAAAGCCTCATTGTCTGAGTCCTCAGTTACTTGGGGAGGGGGGAGAGTATTTCCAGATCACACTGTGATGCAGACAAACAGACGATGGTTCACCAACTTACATGGTCCTGCTTGGAAGTAGTTCTCCAAATCAGTGTAGAAGAGTGGTCTCAAGCTTGAGAAGAAAAGAAATGAGCTCTTAGTCACCAGAAAGAGATTTAATCTTTCTGACCCCCAGTTTACTCCTCCCATCTACACGATAGAAATACTAGCCTACCCACCTTATAGGGCTGTGCTGAGAATCAAGGAATTATAATATCTTCCATATCTGTTTCTACACAGTATCTATATGAGAACTCTCCTCCCTCCTATTCCTCAAGTGAATTCCCACCTATTCCTTCAACCCCTAACGTGCACTTTTCCCCATTTGATCCCCTTATTCAATCAATTCTTTGCTTGTTTGTTCAATTGTTTCAGTCATGTTCCACTCTTCATGACCCCATTTGGAGTTTTCTTGGCAAAGATACTAGTTTGCCATTTCCTTCTCCAGCTCATTTTACATTTTTAGGAAACTAAGGCAAACAGTCACATGACTTGCCCAGGGTCACATAGCTAATAAGTGTCTGAGGCTGTATTTGAACTCAGGAAGAGGAGTCTTCCTGCTTCCAAGTGCAGTGTTCTACCCACTGTATTACCTAGATGCCCTCAATAGATTCTAGTAGTTTCCTATTACCTGCAAGATTAAATATAAACTTCTCTGCTTGACATTCACACACGTTCACAGTCTGACCTCTTTTTACTTTTCCAGTCATCTAACACGTTACTGCCGTCCATGCTCTCTATCATTTAGCCACAATGGTCTATTTGCTGTTCTTCATGATTGATTTTCCAGCTCCCATCTGCACACCTTTGCATGAGCTGTCCCCTGTGACTGGAATGCTTGACCTCCTCAACTCCCCTCCTCCTAGAATTCATGATTTCCTTCACATCTCAGGCCAAGTGCAACTCTCCACAGAAATGCCCCTCCAAGGTCACCTTGCACTGCCAGGGGGCAGTGATAAGGCACTCAGCCGGGAGTCAGGAAGACTTGAATTCATATCCAGCCTCAGAGACTTACTAACTATATGACCTTGGGCAAGTGACTTAATGTTGCTTTGCCTCAGTTTCCTCAACTGTAAAATGGAGATAGAAATAGCACCCACCTCCCAGGGTTGTTATGAGGATCAAATGAAGCAATGTTTGTAAAGCACTTAGCCATAGTAAGTACTATAGAAAGGCTAACTATTATTTTTAAATGTTTCTTATATACATACATATATACACATATATGTATATATATATATATATATATATATATATATATACCTAGATGTACGTATTGTCTACTTTATTAGAATATAAATTAATTGAGAAAAGACATTATTCTGGTTTTGTTGTATCTCTAGATTTTGACATAGTTCCAGGCCTTTAGTAGGCATTTAACAAATCCTTGTTGCTTGTTTGCCTGATACTCCACATTGTCTGTACCTCTCTTATTTTTAATATTAACTGATATTTGTGAATTATTGCTATATTTATCTTATTCTCTTAGATGGTAATCTCCATGAGGACAGAAACCATGAATTATCTAGACTTTGTCTCTTTCTCAGTAACCAAAATAGAGCTCTGCACACTAAATGTGCTCAATAAACATTTTTAATCCTGTGAAGTTGATGGTTCAGGCACTATTGTCCTTGCTTTTTCAACGAGATATTGAAAATTCAGAAAAATTAAATGGCCTTTCCATGACTGCATAATTAGTAAGTGGCAGAGTCAAGAGCCAAATGAATTTGTTTCCCTAGCACCTGTAGATGAGAGAATTTTGGAAAATGACAATATCTGAACCAATGGAAGGTATAAGGATTATTTTCAGGCAGATTAGTGCTTTTACCTCTATTTCCTATGTAAGGAAACTGAGACTTAGTTCCAGGAAGACCCCTATCCCCCTGCCTAAGGTCTCGCAGTAATTCCTCAGGAAACTGGAATTCATAAACTTCTGTCCACTAACATTCAAATGTCACTCTCTTGACATGTGGTACCCATAGGTCTTTTACAACCTGAGAAGACATCATAACTTTCCATTCCATTTGTTCTACCATTTTCCTCAACTCCTCTATAGAAATGCCATTGTTTAAATAGATGGCCATGGGACCCATTCTGTCTTATTCCGCCCTCCCACCTCCCTCCTCCATTTTCCTAACACCAATGTGACCTGATTGCCATCTCCTCCAAGAGATTGTTGTTGGTTGTTGTTGTTCATCCTTCATTCTTGAAGAGGACCAATGATTTCAGGAGGGTGATGTCTTGACTTGCAAATGAACTAGATTTGAGTGAGGCAGAGCTGTGCAAAGTCGTTAGCCTCATTCTCTCTTCCAGACACATCAGAATCCAGCAGCAAGACACAGATCAGGACAACTGGTGATGGTCCGAGATGCCTTGGGAGACCTTGGCCTTTTTAAGCTAGGACTTTTCCAAGCTTCAGTTCGTTTGAGGCAACTCCCATTCAGTAGTTAAAGGCTAGGTGAGAATGAAGGCAAAAGATGGGCCAGTTTGCCTTCACAAAAGAATCAATATGGAAGGGGAAGATGCTCAGAATTTCTGGCCAGAACAGAAGTAATTGCTAATTACACTCACTCTGAGCCACCAAAATCCAAGCAATGAGCAAGTGAGGCTTAAGCTGGGACCAGTTATTGGCCAAGCAGTAGGATCCACAGTAATTTGGGTTTAAAGGCATAGTCAAGTAGCTCCATTTGAATCCCAATGGACTTTATTAAAGCCTGGTTTTTCAGAGCTACATTTCAAGAAATCATAAATGAAAACTGCATGAGACAAAAGAATTAATTGTTAATTTTTTTCATTTCACTTACGATTTCCAAGAGTGGTGCCCCAGTGAATGGAATCAGCCTAAGTACAGTTCTTATTGTTGTTGTGTTCCTGGTTACAGACAAATAGTACAAGACAAATATTATGAAGAAAACTACTGTGATAGGCTGTGTTCAAAACAAGAATCCAGGGCATGCAACCAGCAAACCTGTCCCATCAATTGCCTCCTGAGTGACTTTGGACCATGGTCTGAATGTGACCCTTGTGTTAAAAAACAGGTATGTAAAAATGATATAGCAAAGGTGATCTTCCCTTGCAGGGAAGCTGAGTCATGGAGAATTAATTTATTAAGACAACAAATGAGTTAAAAAGGAGCACAAGATAATAAACTTTGAGCTGGACATGATCTTAGAGACCACTGAGTCTAACCCTTTAATGTTACAGATGAAGAAACTGAGGCCCAGAGAAGTTAGAGGAATTGCTAACATAAAGATTCAGATAGTTAAAATAAGAGATGTAGGAAAATCTTTTACCCTTTTTTGAACTAAAAAAAAAAAAACAAAGATAGCTGTCATCTTTTCAGATGAGGCAACAGAAAACATAGATAAAAGAGATAAACAGGGAAATTATAATATGCTTAAAGGTACCATAGATAATGAATCAAGCAGTTCTTAGGGAACAGTATTATCTCTAGATATCAACAAAATGAAGAATGAGCAGAATAATGAACTAAGCATTCAACAATGAAAAAAACTAGAAAAGCAACAAATCAAAAACCCAAATAGCAAATGAGATATTATGAAAATTAATGAAAAATTGAAAGTAAAATACCCATATTGAATTGATAAATAAAACTATGAACTTTTTTTACTAATAAAATAAATAGTGAGTCTGATTAAAAAAGAGAAAATAAAACCAAATTTTATTTACATTTTAAAAGAATTCACAGCAATTGAAAATTTAAAAAAGGAAATTATCAAAAATTACTTTGGTCAATTATATGCTGACAAGACTGAAAATTTAGAGGAAATGGTTAAATATTTGCAAAAATATTAACAGAGGAAAAAATATGTTATTTAAAAATTTAAGTTAATGTAAAAAAAAACAAATTAAACAAACCACAAATGAACTGCCAAAGGGGGAAGAAACCCAGGACCAGATCAATTTACAAGGAAATTCTATCAAACATTCAAACAACAATTAACTCCAATAGTATGTAGTGTTTACAGAAATCAAAAAGAAGGAATCATTCCAAACTCCTTCTATAATACAAATATGTTCTTGATGCTTAAATCACAGGAGACAAAGCAGAGAAAGAAAACCATAGATTAATGAACAGCAACACAAAAAATATTTAAATGAAATATTAGTAAAGAAGCTACAATAACATATTAAAAAGATTTTAGACTATAACCAGGTTACATTTATAAAAGTAATACAGTATTGGTGCAATATAAGAAAAATTATAAGCATAGTACAACATATTAATAACAAAAATTATAACCATATCATTATATCAATAGATGCTGAAAAAGTTTTTAACAAAATCCTTTATATATGTTAAAACCAACAACAACATTAGATAGCACAGTAATAAATGGATCTTTCCTTAATAAGGTCATTATTAGTATCTACTTAAAACTCAGACTCAATATTTTATTTAATAAAGAAAGACTAGGAACCTTTTCAATAAGACCAGAGATATGGCAAAGATATCTATTATCACCAGCTTTATTTGATGTAGTTCAGGAAATTATTTAATCTCTCAGTCTCCCCATTACCCTCCACCCCAATCTAGGATTACAAGTTGATGAGAGGGGGGAATGGGAGAGATGGGGGGGGCAGAGAGAGAGAGAGAGAGAGAGAGAGAGAGAGAGAGAGAATTTATTGAGTGTTTACTATGTATCAGACACTGTGATAAATACTGGGGATACAAATATAAGAGATGACCTCTGCCCCCCAAGAGCTTACATTCTAATTGGAAAAGACCACAAACATATAAAGAGGTGCTAAAAAGGAACTTGGGGGAGGGAAGGAAAAAATCCGCACAAAAGCTAATGAAGAAATTGCAACGTGTTTCACAGAGTCCTGGGTCCTGAAAGACAGAGCAAAATGTTTACCTATCAGAGTAGGAGTAGCCAGTGATAAAGGTCAAGTTTCTGGTCTGAAAGTAGGTAGGAGTCAAAGGAGACGATTTGGTGGAAGAATTCCCTACACAGATGAAATCACAAATACAGCTCCAAAAGAGAAGCAGAAAAGAATGGGGGACTCTGGCTACTAATAACAAAAATTATAACCACATGATTATATCAATAGATCTGAAAAAGTTTTCAATATGGGAGGGGAAGATCATAGTAAGCACTGTAACAGCAAACACCTTAGCACACCCAGGATGGCTTGCTAGCACAGGTTCTTTGATCTGCTTTTAAAGGAAAGCAACTTTAAAGGGGTCAACAATCACTAGTTCAGGGAAGAAGTCAGCCCCCTGAACATCAGAGAAAATACAAGCAGAGAAATTAGCATAAAAATCAACAAACAGGGCTCTGACTGCCTGAATCAGAGTAATATTGCAATGCACTTTCCGTACACCACTGGATCAAGAGAACCTTTACATCTGAGCAGTCAGGGGTCTAAACATATGACTACTCAGAGTTTCGACCAGGGAATCACAAGGTCCTTCTCATAAGTGAACCCCCAAAACAAAATCTCACTTCAGAGTATACATACACTTCTCAGAGCCAGAAAGCATCACAACCCTCATGACTCAGTGCCTAATCAACTTAATACCAAAAGGTGTGAAAGCCTTCCTGCAAGCAAGCCTCTCCTAAGCAAGCCTCCCTCCCCCAAAGGCCTCTGTGACTCAGGAGGTATCATAGCTGTGAGCTAGGCCAGAGCTCAAAGCAGGTCACATAGGCCTATTAATAGACAGGGAAGATCTTCCTATTGCTTTGACATTATGCTGCCCAAACCAAATAAGACCTGAGTCCCCTGGATAACTACTGAGATTGCCTTTACTTCATGTCTGTTATGATTTCATGCTTCCACGGAGACAGTATCCATGGAAAGACGATGAAGGGGAGGAGAAGAACCCTGAATGTGAAGTCAGAAAACCTGAGTATTTTCCTTATAACCACCCTATGAAGTAGATAGAGAAACCATTATTAACCTCTTTTTACACATAATATCAGTGAAGCACAAAGTGTATAAGTGACTGTTAGTAAAAGGTAAAATTAATTTGAATCAAGGTCTCCTGATGTCGAGACTAATGTTCTTTCCATCAAACCACAGTGTCCTTCCTTATTAGCTATTTTAAACCTCCAATCTCCTTATTATTGGAGATGGAGCTAGGATATGGATAAAGCATTGGACCTAGAGTCAGGTAGACCTAAGTTCAAATCTAGCTTCAGACATTTACTAGCTGTATGACCCTGGACAAGTCACTTAATCTCTGTCTGCTTCAGTCCCCTCATCTGTAGATTGGGGATGATAATAATAGCACCTAATAGGTTGCTGTGAGGATCAGATGACATAATAATTATAAAGCACTTAGCACAGTGACTGGCACATAGTAGGTGCTATATAAATGCTAGCTATTGTTATTACTATTAAACATATTCTGATCACACTTCTGGCCTCAGGCTTTTCTAGGAGACGAGAGGAGCAAAACAAAGGAAGTAGCCAGTGTATGACAGGGGCTGAAATTGAGCTGAGATGGAAATAAGAAAACTGATGACCAGTTCTCCTTCCAGACTAGAATGTTACTCAGTTTGTTTGCATTTCAAAATTTTAAAATTTGCTGACCAGGAAGCTTATTTGAGCTAGGTCATTGGCCTTCATGGACCCTGACCAAATTGGGTATTATAGTAAGCACACCCAAGAATTGTGTAGTTGCTTCTTCACTTTTTTAAAAATTACTTTCCAGGTAGGCACTATGGCATGGAGAAAGTACTTATATAATTTTCTCCTCTGCCTTTCTTCCACAAAACCATGAAGTCTTTTTCACATTTATAACCTCATGGTATTAACAAAATAGGGAAAAGCTAGTGTTATCTTGCATAATACACTTACATAGTTAAATATGTCAATAAATATTTATGACTTGTTCTAATGTATAAATTACTGGAAGAGCTGGAAGGAATCTTAGGGATAGAATTCTTTCATTTTGCAGATGAGTAAACTGAGGCACCAGAGTGTTTGATGACCTGCCCCAGGTAACACAGCCAGCTAGTGGCAGAGACTGGAATCCCTATTTGCTAGGCAAGAAGGGACCTGAAGGTTCACTTAGTCCAACTCCCTCATTTTGTAAATGAGGACACTGAGTGACAGAAAGGGCAAGTGACTTATCTATAGTCATACAGCTAGTAGGTAGCAGAGCTGGGACAGGAACCCAGGTTTTCTGACTTCACGTCCAGGGTTCTTCTCCTCCCCTTCATCACCTTTCTGTGGATACTGTCTCCATGGAAGCCATGAAATCATAACAGACATGAAGTAAAGGCAATCTCAGTAGTTATCCAGGTGACTCAGGTCTCCCAGCTCTTATTTCACTACACTCTTTCCTCATTTTCATTTTAACTGATGGAGAAACTAAGTCACACTTAGAAAATGGTTTTCTTAAAGTCCTGCAAAGTCACTGACCTGACCAGGATTAAGAACCCAAGTCTATGGACTAATAAATACAAGAATTCTTTGGAATCACACTGCCCCAGTGAACAAGTAACACAGTATTTTGGGGTTTGGGCAGCAATAGTCAGAGTTCCCCATTCTTCTCTGCTTCCCTTTCAGTTTCGAGTGAGATCCCTGTTGCGTCCCTCTCAGTTTGGGGGGCAGCCGTGTACGGAGCAGCTGGTGGCATCCCAAAGATGTTATCCAACAAAACTGTGCAACATAGAAGACATTGATTGCAAGAACAAATTCAAGTGTGACAGTGGTAATGTACTTTTCTCTCCTGGGTATCATCTCTAGCTTGGAGAAATAGACCTCATAAAAATCATTCCAGTTTACTTCCTGTAAATGTTATCAGTCAGCAGTCTTGGCCACATTTGAAAAAATTTAAAAACAACAACAAAAAATATCCCCAGAGCAGTATTCTACTGATTATCAAGGTGTCCGTGTGTTAAATGGAAGCTCAGGTTATCATCATTTTGCTCAAGCTTCCTGATTCTTTTACTAATCATGTTTCAAGGCCAAATCACTTCTTCTGATATTGCCCAATGAGGCAGACCAAGAGAAAAGAGTAGGAGGAAGACAAGATCAGCATAAAAGAAGGGCTCCTATTTATAGGCTTACATCTGGGTAATCAGAAATTAGGAGATAGACGGGAGAAAAATCATCAGATTAATGAAGTTATTTGAAAAGTTTGTTGTAAGGTTTTAAAAAAATTTCAGGCAGATGGGGATTCTAAATATGAGGTGTTCTAGAAAGCAATGTGACTGATTTTCTTGCATGGATTATGAACTGATCATGCAGGCCATGAGAAAATAAACAACATAGAAATGACTTGTGCAATGGACATGTCATTGGAATAAATACATGACTTCCCAAGGTGACTATTTTGAGGAAGAAAATTTATTTGATGCATAAATTCTGTTTTTTTGGTGGGGAAAGTGGGTCTGAAACTGTGATTTCACTGGTTTAGAAAATACTTAATGTAGAAACTTCCTCTGCAGATGCAGATGGCTACTTTTTCTGTAATTTATAATTCTACAAAGTTCCCTGAGAACCTGAGAGGTTAATTAACTTGCCCATGACACACATCTAGTATCAGTCAGTGGCATGGTAGATACCATGCTGGGCCTGGAATTAGGAAGATCTGAGTTCAAATCTGAGGTCAGACACACACTTAATAAGTGTGCGATCCTGGGCAAATCATTTACTATCTCCTTCCTTCCTCAGAAGCCTCCACACCAAATTCTGGTATGTTCTTTTGAAAAGAGTTTCACTATTTGAGTTATAGGCCATACCTATTATTCAATCTCACATATCTCTTTCTCTAGGGGATAATTCTAAAATAGTAATCAATTTAAAGTATCCCTTTAGTAATTTTAAGTCTATGTTGGAATTCAGGCTGGTAAAATTCATTTCCTCTCTGGATGACAAGGGAAACCATTAAAGAGTAAAAATTAAACTGTGACTATCCTCTTACGGAATTTTTTTTTGGTTTAGAATAGAACTGTGGCTTTGACATCAGTTAGAATAAACATCCTAGGTCCCTTACCCACCATCTTGGCCTCTCCATTCCTTGCTTTAAGATGAGCTTTGCCAGCCTTTGCAGGCAGCCAGCCAAGAATCTTATTTTATTCTGTAATCATAAAATTAAGAGGGGGGGCGGAGCCAAGATGGCCACGTGAAAGCAGGTTCTTACCAGAGCTCTCTGACAAGTTCTGTCAGATACCTCTAAAAAAGTGAATCTGAGCAGATTTGAGAGAGTTAGAAGCTTCTAGCAGTCTGAGTGGGGCAAACTTCCCAACCAGGAGAGTCTAAAAGGTCGACGGGATGGATCTGTAGGCTGAGAGAGCACTCAGTAGTGCGGAGCTGCACCAGACAGTACCAAAGCGGAAGCAGCTGTGGAAATCAGTCAGCGATCCAGGCTGGGAGAAAGCAGGGCACCCTAAACTGGCAGAGGTCCCCAGGCCTCTCAACACAGGACAGGAGTCTGTTGAAGTGATGAGATGCAGCAGTGCAATGCCTCCAGCAGTGAGACATCAACTCCCGAGGCTTGCAGTCCAAAAGGTTTGAAAAGTGCCTTCTTGAACTTCTGGGAGACATAATGGCCAGGTAAATGGCTCTAATCCTTCCTTCCCTGACCCAGAGAATTCCTCAGGAAAACTGCTGGAATAGCGGAGACAGAAGTGGGGCTTCAGTGGCCAAGCAGTGGGAGTTCCTGAGTCCCAGAGGGGCAGAGCCAGCAGGGGTCAACACCAGGAGCCCAGATATGCCTTTGCACAGCCAGGGGAAGTGGCAGACACCAGCACTGACAACAAACAGCTGAGACCATTGCTGAAGAGCAATTGTGCTGGAGAGCAACCCCAGGGGAAAAAGAGACTTCAGGCAGCCGGACCCCTCCCCCACACCTCAGGAAACTGAAGGCTATAATACACAAAGGCAGTAACTAGACTCACAATTCCCAGAACAAGAAACCTGGGACAGAGATCCCCGAGCCCCAAAAGCAGAAATCCACTGTAAATCCAGGAAAAAGCTAACCAACTAACAAAAAAACCGAAGACCATTGATTCTTTTTGTGGAGACAGGGATGATCAAAATACCAATTCGGAAGAGGATAGCATTGACACTATACCCACATCTGATAACTCAAAAGGGAATGTGAACTGGTCTCAAGCCCAAAAAGCATTATTGGAAGAGCCAAATGAGGATTTTAAAAACCAAATTAGAGAGGTAAAAGAAAAAATGGAAAAAAAAAAAACCACTGACAAAATCAAGTCTTTAAAAAATAAGATCGGTGAAATGGCTACGGAGATTCAGAATCTAAATAGAGAAAATGGCACCCTGAAAGGTAAAATCAACCAATTGGAAAAGGATATTCAAAAGCAAAATGAAGACAGCACCTCATTAAAAATTAGAATTGAGCAAGTGGAAGCTAATGACTCTATGAGGCATCAAGAAGTAATAAAACAAAATGTAAAGAATGGAAAAATAGAAGAAAATGTGAAATATTTGATTGGAAAAAAACTGACCTGGAAAATACATCCAGGAGAGAGAATTTAAGAATTATTGGTCTACTAGAAATCCACGATGAAAAAAAGAGCCTTGACAGTATCTTCAAAGAAATTATCAAAGATAACTGCCCAGAGGTCCTAGAACCAGAGGGTAAAATAATCATTGAAAGAATCCACCAATCACCCCCTGAAAGAGATCCCAAATTGAAAACTCCAAGAAATATTATAGCCAAATTTCAGAATTACAAAGTCAAGGAGAAAATACTGCAGGCAGCCAAAAAGAAACAATTCAAATATCGTGGAACTATATTCAGGATCACACAGAATCTTTCAGCTTCTACATTAAATGACAGGAGAAATTGGAATATGATATTACAAAGGGCAAAAGAGCTGGGACTACAACCAAGAATCAAGTACCAGGCAAAATTGAGCATACTTCTTCAGGCAAGGAGATGGACATTCAATTAAATAAGGGAATTTCAGACCTTCCTGATGAAAAGGCCAGAACTCAATGGAAAATTTGATCTTCAAATACAAAGCTGAAGGGAGACATAAAAAGGTAAACAGGGAGGAAAAAACCCCACGAACCTTATTAATAAATAAGGGCAAATTATTTACATCTTTATGTAGGATTATATCATCTTATGTATGTTTTATATATACATATATATGTCAATCTTGAGAATAGTACAGTTATTATGACAATTGAAAGGGATACACATAGACTGTGGATGTCTGTATAAAATAACTGATATAAGGATAAAAAATATAATTAAGAGATGTAAAGGGAGGGTTCTGGGAGAAGAGGTAAGGAGGTAGTAGAAAAGGGTAAATTACATCAAATAAAGAGGCACAAAAACACATTATAGTAGAGGGAAAGAAGGGAGGGAGAAGAGCAGTATTTGAGCTTTACTCTCATCACATCTGGTTCAAGAAGGGAATAACATACCCTGATAAGTATAGAAATCTAACTTGTCCTACAGGCAGTAGGAGGGGAAAGAGGGGGAAAAAAGTGAAGGGGGGAAAGGGGAGGGGGTGGTCAGAAGGGAGGGAAGAAGTAGCAAGTGGAAAATGATAAGATAAGGGAGGGGAATCAAGATGGAGGGTAAACTGATGAAGGCAGCAGTCAAAAGAAAAACTTTGTTGAGGAGTAAAAGGGGAAAGGGAGAAATAAAAGCATAAATGGGGGGAAATAGGATGGAGAAAAAGACACAGATAGTAATCATAACCGTGAATGTGAATGGGATGAACCCTCCCATAAAATGGAAGCAGATAGCAGAATGGATTAAAAACCATAATCCTACAATATGCTGTTTACAAGAAACACATTTGAAACAGGGGGATACACACAGGATAAAGGTAAAAGGCTGGAGTAAAATATATTGTATTTCAGCTAAAGTAAAAAAAAGCAGGGGTAGCAATCCTAATCTCAGACAAAGCAAAAGTAAAAATAGATCTAATTAAAAGAGATAAGGAAGGACACTACATCCTGCTAAAAGGCACCATAAACAATGAAGCAACATCATTGTTTAACATATATGCACCAAGTGGTATGGCACGCAAATTCTTAGAGGAGAGGTTAAAGGAGTTACAGGAAGAAATAGATAGCAAAACCATAATAATGGGAGACCTCAACCTCCCCCTCTCTGAACTTGATAAATCTAACCTCAAAATAAACAAGAAAGAAGTTAAAGAAGTGAACAGAATTTTAGAAAAGACAGATATGATAGAACTCTGGAGAAAACTGAATGGGGATAAAAAGGAATATACTTTTTCTCAGTGGTACATGGCACATGCTCAAAAATTGACCAAGTACTAGGGCATAAAAACCTCACAACCCAGTGCAGGAAGGTAGAAGTAGTCAAAGCATACTTTTCAGATCACGATGCAATGAAAATTATTTGTAATAAAGAACCATGGAAAAAATAAGCTAAAAATTAATTGGAAACTAAATAATCTAATTCTAAAGAATGAGTGGGCCAAAGAACAAATCATAGAAACAATTAATAACTTCATTCAAGAGAATGACAATAATGAGACAACATACCAAAACTTATGGGATGCAGCAAAAGCAGTTCTTAGGGGAAGTTTTATTTCTCTAAATGCTTACATAAATAAAATAGAGAAAAAGGAGATCAATGAATTGGGCACACAATTGAAAAAGCTAGAAAAAGAACAAATTGAAAATCCCCAATTAAATGCCAAATTAGAAATATTGATAATCGCAGCAGAGATTAATAAAATTGAAATCAAAAAAAGTATTGACTTAATAAATAAAACAAAGAGCTGGTTTTATGAAAAAACCAATAAAATTGATAAACCTTTGGTCAATTTGATTTAAAAAAAAGAAAGAAGAAAATCAAATTACCAGTATCAAAAATGAAAAGGGTGAATTCACCTCTAATGAAGAGGAAATCATCAAAACAATAATTAGAAATTATTTTGCCCAATTGTATGCACATAAATTTGATAACCTTAGGGATATGGATGAATATCTACAAAACTATAAATTGCCCTGGTTAACATAAGAGGAAGTAAAATTCCTAAATAACCCTATCTCAGAAAAAAAAATTGAGCAAGCCATCATTGACCTCCTAGGAAAAAATCTCCAGGGCCAGATGGTTTTACATGTGAATTTTATCAAACACTTAAAGAACAATTAATTCCTATACTTTATAGACTATTTGGGAAAATAGGTGGAGAAGGAGTCCTACCAAATTCTTTTTATGACACAAATATGGTACTAATACACAAACCAGGAAGAGTCAAAACAGAGAAAGAAAATTATACAACAATTTCCCTAATGAATATTGGTGCAAAAATTTTAAATAAAATATTAGCAAAAAGATTGCAGCAACTTATCAGGAGGATAATACACTACAAACAGGTAGGATTTATTCCAGGAAAGCAAGGCTGGTTCAATATTAGGAAAACTATCAGCATAATTGATCATATCAACATCAAAACTAGCAAAAACCATATGATCATCTCAATAGATGCAGAAAAAGCCTTTGACAAAATACAGCAACCATTCCTATTAAAAATACTAGAAAGCGTAGGAATAAATGGAGCCTTCCTTAAAATTATAAATAGCATCTACCTAAAACCATCAACAAGCATTATTCATAATGGGTATAAGCTAGATGCATTCCCAAAAAGATCAGGGGTGAAACAAGGATGTCCATTATCACCCCTGCTATTCAATTTGGTCCTAGACATGTTAGCTGTAGCAATAAGAGATGAAAAAGAAATTGAAGGAATTAGGATAGGCAGAGAGGAAACTAAATTATCACTTTTGCATATGATATGATGATTTACTTAGAGAATTCTAGATAATCAAGTAAAAAACTACTTGAAATAATAAACAACTTTAGCAAAGTCGCAGGATACAAAATAAACTTGCATAAATCTTCAGCATTCCTATACAGTACTAACAAAGCCCAACATCAAGAGATAGAAAGAGAAATTCCATTCAAAGTTACTGTAGACACTATAAAATGTTTGGGAGTCTATCTGCCAAGACAAACCCAGTGCCTACATGAACATAATTATGAAACGCTTTTCATGCGAATAAAGTCAGACCTAAATAAATGGAAAAATATCAGTTGCTCATGGTTAGGCTGAGCTAATATAATAAAAATGACAATTTTACCTAAATTAATTTATCTATTCAGTGTCATACCGATCAAACCACCAAAAATTATTTTACAGAGCTGGATAAAATAATAACAAAATTCATCGGGAAGAACAAGAGGTCTAGAATATCTAGGGAATTAATGAAAAGAAATGCTAGGGAAGGTGGCCTAGACATACCAGATATTAAACTGTACCATAAAGCAGCAGTCCTCAAAACTACCTGGTACTGGCTAAGAAACAGAATTGTGGATCAGTGGAATAAGATAGGTACACAAGATGGAGAAGTCAATGATTATAGCAATCTACTCTTTGATAAACCCAAAGAGGCCAGCTTCTGGGCTAAGAATTCACTATTTCATAAAAACTGCTGGAAAAATTGGAAAATGGTAGAGCAGAAACTGGGCACAGACCAATATCTTACACCATATACCAAAATAAAGTCAAAATGGGTTCATAATTTAGGAATAAAGGCTGACACTATAAGCAATTTGGGAGAGCAAGGAATAGTTTGCCTATCAGATTTATGGAACAGGAAAGAATTCATGACATAACAAGAGATAGAGAGCATTACAAAATGCAAAATGGATAATTTTGATTATGTTAAATTGAAATGTTTTTGTATAAAAAACCCAATGCAACAAAGATTAGGAGGGAAGCAGAAAATTGGGAGAAAATCTTTACAACCAGTGTCTCTGATAAAGACCTCATCTCTAAAATATACAGGGTACTGAACCAAATTTAGAGGAATACAAGTCACTCCACAATTGAGAAATGGTTAAAGGATATGAATAGGCAGTTTTCAGAGGAAGAAATTAAAGATAGCTATAGGCATATGAAAAAATGCTCAAAATCACTACTGATTAGAGAAATGCAAATCAAAACAACTCTTAGGTACCACATCTCTCCTGTCAGATTGGCTAAAATGACAAAACAGGAAAACTATAAATGCTGGAGAGAATGTGGGAAAATTGGAATTTTGTTACATTGCTGGTGGAGTTGTGAACTGATCCAGCCATTCTGGAGAGCACATTGGAACTATGCCCAAAGGGCTATGAGAATGTGCATATCCTTTGACCCAGCAATACCACTTCCCAAAGAGATCACACAAGTGAGAAAAGGACCCATATGTACACAAATATTTATAGCAGCTCTTTTTGTAGCAGCAAAGAATTGGAAATCAACGGGATGCCCATCAATTGGGGAATGGCTGAACAAGTTGTGGTATATGAAGGTAATGGAATACTATTGTACTATAAGAAATAGGGAAGATATGGACTTCATAATAACCTGGAAAAACCTACATGATATAATGCTGAGCGAGCAGAGCAGAACCAGGAAAACATTATACACAACCACAGATATATGGATTCTGTGATGACTAACCCTGATAGACTTCACTCTTCTCAGCAATACAAGGTGCAAAGACAACTCCAAAGGACTCATGATGGAGAGAGCTGTCTACATCCAGAGAAAGAACTGTGGATTCTGAATGCAGATTGAGACACACTTTATCCTTACCTTTTTTTTTTCTTTTTTGTTTTTGTTTTTGTTTTTTTTTGGTTTTGTGTCTTCTTTCTCATGATTCATTCCATTGGTCATAATTCTTCTTTACGACTTCACTGTTGTATAAATAAGTTCAATGTGAAGTTATGTGTGGAAGATATATTGGATTCCATGCTGTCTTGGCGAGGGAGGAGGGGAAGGGGGGGAAGAAAATCTGGAACTCAAAATTATGTGGCACTGAGCGCTGTAAACTAAAAACAAAAAAACTCAAGAAAATCATAAAATTAAGGTCTTGGATCTGAAATTTGATATTTAGTGATATCTATAACTATATCAATATTTAAATAGATATCTATGTATCTATAGAGAGATATTTGGAGACATATATATATACAGATGTGTATTTATGTGTGCATGTATTTATCTAAATAAAGAGAGTAGAATATACATTCTATTCTGCCTTTGTCCAAAGAAATTTTTTCACAAGATAAGGAAAGGCTAGTATTATCTTACATAATGCTTTATTTTTTTAGTGGACTCAATAAGTATTTATTATTAGTTCTGATATAAAATCAAAGGATTACACATATATATGTACACACACACACATATATGTACACATACGTATAGATGTGTACATATGTGTGCACACCTGTGCATGTGTACACACACACACACACACACACACACACACACATTCAGTGTCTGTATAGGTAAAGTCAAATTGTATGTGACCAAAAGTTTTGGCTGTTGTGCTACACTTTAGACCATCATAACATACTTAGAAAAATCTATGCTCTTAATCAGAATCTTATGCCAAACCATAGTACAGAGCTGTAACTGGGTCAGAGAAATTAGGGGTTTGTCCCAGGGCACTGAAATTTAGAGGTAGAAATAATTGACTAGTCAAAAAGAACAATTACTTAAAATAGGAAGCTTCTAGATGTCCTCCCTCCCAAAATGCTGGATGACAGTACCTTGCATGATTTCCTCATCGGGCCATCTCTGTCCTTCAATAGTTTCCCCATCAGTGGCCTCATGGTATCCCAGGGTCTCTATCCATGGAGTCTAGTTACCCATGATCCAACACTATAGAACATAGATTTAGAACTAGAAGGGATGGCTTTGGAGGAGAAAATGAGGCTGGTGACCTTGCACAGCCCTCCCTCACCCAAATCAAAGTCAACTGCAAGTCATGTCATCATCTCCCTGATGTCATGGTCCTCTTCAAAAATGAAGGACAAGCCCAAGAGCTAGAAGGGGCTTTAAAGGTCATTGGGTCTGACCTCTTCATTTTACAGATGGGGAAACTAAGGTCCATAAAGGTTAAATGACTTTCCCAGGGTCCAAGGCTAGTAAGTACCTAAAGCAGGATTTAAACTCATATCTTCCTTAACACCAAGCCTACCTATCTGCCTCCAGATCTCTCCTCTCCAGCTCCTATGCCCTTGCTCAGTTGGTTTTTGTCTTAAAAAGTTGATTTGAGGTCACTCCTCTTGTTGACTGCCCCAGCATGTATTTTCCCAGCTCTGGCACCAGAACTGCCTGAGGCTCTGACATAACCCAGTCCCAGCTGGACCACCATTGACATTTACGACTAAGGCACTCTGGTTAAAAGAAAGACTAAAAATAGATCCAATTTAAGTGAGGAAGAGTTTGGGGCCGTGTATAAGCACAGAGCAGGGGTGAGGAACCTTCAGTCTCAAAATCACATGCTTTGTTCTCTGAAGTTTGGATTCAGTCAAAGGGCCTCACTTAGGGGCCTAAAGGGCCACATATTGCCTCGAGGCCGCAGATTCCCCATCCCTTGCATAGAGTAAACGTGTAAGATACATTCACTTCATTCTAGAAAGGTGAAGAAAGAAAGAAATGTGCCTAAAGTCTATGAAATCCACGAAAGGGGAGGAACGATAGCAAGGATATAGAATAAGAAACGGATTACTTAATCTTGGAATAATAGAAACAGAAACCAGTTTTTGAAGCTTAAAAAGGAGATTGTTTTAGGAAATAACAAGGAAGTTTGAGGCAACCTGGCCTACAGAGCTATCCAGGAGTCAGCAAGGCCTGGGTTCAAGTCCCTCCCCGGGGGCAAACTGACCCTCTGACCCTTGGCTAGTCATTTAACCCCTTAGCCTCTCTAGGCAACTCAGTAGTACTGTCAGTTATAGAGCAAATGACATTCAGCATGGTGGCTATTGGGAGTTTCCTCACCAAGAGTTCCTTATGTCAATGAAATCACAGACATAATTTTTTAAAAAGTGAAAGAAGTATTTCTTGACCCAGCAAATAATAAATAAATCAAATATATCATCATTAGAAGCAGCTAGGTGGTATGACACATAAAAGCCCTGAGTTCAAGTCTCACCTCAGACACTTAGTTGCGTTACTCTGTCTGCCTCAGTTCTCTCAACTGTAAAATGAGGATAAAAATAATACTTACCTCCCAGGGTTGTTGTGAGGACCAAATGGGACATATTGGGACGTGCTTAATAAATTCTTTCCCCTACATCATCTCAAGAGATTATTTAGACCAACAATATAAGCATGTTCACAAAAGTGTTTAACACATCTTCATCGACAAGTCTATAATGAGACGGTATGAGAAAGGTGGAGGGGTTACAGCTGTATCACCCAGTTTCTTGATGTGGATTTTTAAAAGGGACATCTGTAAGATAGGGATAACAATAGCACCTACCTCCCAGGGATGTTGCGGGGACCGAATAGAACAATCATTGCAAAGTACTGAGCGCAGTTCCTGGCACAAAGTATGCTCCGTATAAATGGTAATTATTAGCTATTAGGAAATATTATCTTCATTTTGTAATTGAATAAAGTAAAGTCTAGATAATAGAGGAGGCTCTCCCATTGTCACAGAGTTAGGAAGTGCTAGAGCTGGCATGATAACCCAAGTGTCAGGATGCTAAAGCCAGTGAGGTTAGTGCTAAACCGTGATTCGTCTATATTTTGATAGACTCACAACCATATTCTTTTTTCTTTCTAAAAGAGTCAGTGTCAGGGTTCTATACCAAATAGTCATGAACCATAAGTTAAAACTGTTTTAAAAACAAGCCTTTCAATCTTTTAGGTATTTAACTTCTACATCAAAAATATTTTTTTTCATTTTTTCCCCCTATGGTTTAAGTGTGTAGGCGGGGAGAATGCTCTTATGTGTATACATATACATATACATATACATATACATATACATATACATATACATATACATATACATATACATATACATATACATATACACACATGTATATATGTGTATATATGTATACATGTGTATGTGTGTGTATGTATATATACATATATATCTGCTCTTAATTGTAGCTATCTTGGGTGGGGGAAGGGAGAAAAAGAACAAAGTAAAGAGTACACAGCAGAGAACAAAAGAAAACTTACAAGGAAGCAAAGAAAAGATCAGAACACAATGCATAGTATTTATTATATAGGTTTGTTTGAAATGGAAATTTATTACTGTATATTTTGAATTCTCTATTACATTCTGCTGTGCACATAGCAATGCTTTTTCTTTTCTTATTTTGCATTAAAGTTTTAACATTTAAGTTTAAGATGCTTCTTTTTTCTTTTCTTATTGTCTGTTTTAGTATTTAAGTTTAAAATAAATTATTTTTTAAAAAAAGAAAAAGAATATGCTCTTGACCTCAGATTTCCTAGCTATAGGGAACTCCTTATGTTGAAATTCCCTTAACTTCTCCAGACTAGCATCTCATTTATAATTTACAGCTTTATAGATGAAACCATTACTAGAGCAGAATGGCTGAGGCCTTGAACCAGGCACCAATATCTGAGGGGGAAGGGAAAGAGAGCTGCCCTCTTTCCCCTAGAATTACAGCTACAGGTAGAATATCTCTCTCCCGGCAGCCTTCCTCTCCACTTTCAATCCCAGCAGAGTGACAAACCAAACTCTCTGGAAGAACACTTCCATCTATCCTCATGTGAATTTGTCTCAAGTGTTGGGGCCCTATACAGTCTGCTTAGAGAATCGCCTGGGACACTGAGAAATTAAGTAACTTGACCATGGTCACATTTGTATTTGTCAGAAACAAAATTTAAACCCACATCTTCCAGAACCCAAGGCCAGGCCCCTATCCACTACACCACGCTGATTGTTCATATGCATTGCATTCTAAAATACCAGGAATTTTGTTGTTTTGAAACAAAGCAAAAAAAAATTTTCCGTGTATCTTGGAATCTGTATATAAATCAGCAAAATCTCTTATAACCTCTATATGTATAGTCTTGTAAAATGAAAATTAATCTTCAAGTAATAGTAATACCTTATAAGAGTTTAAGTTATCCAAGAAAGCCTTACTACATTCCCTTTACTGAGGTTGGGGATGAACATTAGAAAGTTTTAGAACAAGAATTGAAATGTGCTTTCTGGAAAATTCTCAATTAACAAAGACCATTTTATCAGAATTTTCCAATCATTACAGTTAATGAAGTTATTATTATATGTCTCTTGTAAAAAGATCATTTCCATTATTTGAATGATTAGTCAGTTCTACGAATGAAGCCAAATATTTTTAATTTTCTTCTGTGACATATAAATTCCCAGGACTTCATGGCCTTGTTTTTGTGGCCAACATACGACTGATTATTATTAATGGTATTCAGTTCCAAGAAGCGACAATCCCTGCTCACCTTGCCTGGTATTCAGTAGTTTAGGTATCTTTTCAATAATTTAAATGTCTACCTATAATTGTCTCTACCAATAGTCTCTCGGGGCTACTTGTCTAGTAGTCATAAATAAGAGTTTAATCTCCCATTGTCCTATGAAAAGCAATAAGAATAATTCAATGGGCTTGATTCTGTCATGCGGGAATATAATACAGTATACTGTATGTGCTTCTCCTCTCTAAGAAGGTAACATTTGGTCTATTGTTCAATACAATGAGAAGATTCTAAGATTTGTTTCCCTTTCCAATAAAGTAAAATAAATATTTGGATTGGTACTTCAGTTGTTTATTGGCCCCTTAGGAAAAAGAAGAAAAATCAGTTTATTTTTTATTGCCCCATTTCTAGAAATTCTTATATCTATTTATCAAACTAGTAGAACATTCCCTATAATTTGCTTTGAAACTGGGGGCATTTGTAGCCCAAATTTATATAACAGACCTTTTAAAAATTATTAAGGTATTTTGTTATGTGATATTTTTTTCTTTTCCTCAAAACAGGCCGATGTATTGCCAGGAACTTGTTATGCAATGGAGAAAATGACTGTGGAGATAACTCGGATGAAAAGGATTGCGACAGACAGAAAAGAGTGTGTAACAGGGTGTATCATCCTATCCCAAGTGTGCAGTTAATGGGAAATGGGTACGTAACTTAATAATGTTACCATTTTTGTAGAGAGGGAATCACGGAAGTGTGGAGTTAGAAGTGGAAATGGGGCAAATATTTGTTGAAACACCCCGCCCCCACCCTTAACTCCCACCAACTCCCTTCACACTGTCATTTGGCACCCCCGACCACACTACTTTGGTGGTTATAGAATGTTAGAGATGTTAGCGCTGGATAGTCCCTCGGTCCAACGCCCTCGTTTCTAGATGAGCATATAAGCACCATCTGTAGTGACTGGGCCCTCAGCCCAGTCTCAGTGAGAAGGAGTCTGGAGGCAAGGAAATCCTGAGATAGTACATAGGCCTCAGTGATGTCATTGCAGGATTTGCTATTGTGAAGGATAACAGCAGCCATGCAACAGATTCTAAGTATATTCAGCAATTCCAGCATTGTCAAAAAAAAAAAATCAGAAACAGAATCTTAGGATCTTAAGGTAGGAAGAGACCTTACAAATTATTGAACCCAACTATCTCCATTTACAGATGAAGAAACTAAGACCTACAGAGGCGAGGGAGTAGCAATGTTTTGACTTAGTCCAAATTATGTGATAGCCAACTTTGAGTACTTGAAGAAGAGGGATTAGAAGGGCTCCATTTAGCCCCAAAGAGCAGAACTAGGAGAAATGCATAGTAATTACAGAAGTAAACTTATGCTGAATATAATTTCAGGGTTGTGCTGCAGCCAGCTCATGAGGACTTGTAGGGCCATTGTTAAACATTTGCTGTAAGCGTTTGTACCTTGGAAATGTGTTGGTTAGTTGATAATCTAAATTTAAGAAAGAGATGGAAAAAAATGGTTAATAATGTAAATTAAATTTAAAAGTATGTCTAGGGTTTGGAGAGCCCATCGTAAAACATTTATCAGCATACCCCTGGATATAAGAGAAAACTTTTTAATGGCCTTAGCTTTCCAAAAGTGGAAGGGACTATCTTGAGCAATAGTGGGTTTGTCATTATTTAAGTTCTGCGAGCAGACCAAATTTACAAAGAGAGAAAGCATCTGAGACAGGATTCGACCCCAGGTCTTCTGACTCTAGAACCTGTATTCTTTCCACTATACTCTCTTGTCTCTCTGCTTTAGAGTTTTCGAAATGTTACAATT
The DNA here is from genome assembly GCF_011100635.1 of Trichosurus vulpecula. Taxonomy (NCBI): domain Eukaryota; kingdom Metazoa; phylum Chordata; class Mammalia; order Diprotodontia; family Phalangeridae; genus Trichosurus; species Trichosurus vulpecula. Next base: position 406,919,057 of record NC_050573.1, on the reverse strand, counting down.
ATACGTGTGTGTGTGTGTGTGTGTGTGTGTGTACATACATACATATGTGTGTGAATTTATATAAATGCAGTATATAATATATATAATTATTTCACATGATCTTCACAGCAATTTTACAAGGTTGCAGATGTATATTAACATCTCCATTTTACAAGTGAGGAAATTGAGCCTTAAATAAGCTTAGCCCTTACCCACAGAAGCACAGCTTATAAATGGCAGAGCTTGAAGTGGAACCCAATTCTTTAGGCTTTTAATCCAGGGCTCTTTCTACTATACTATGTGTCTTGTTAGTTCACCCCTATCTGCACTCACCAGAGTAATGAATGAAATAAGTGTGTATCAAGAGCTTGCTAGGCACTGTGTTAAGTGCTTTACAATTATTATTTGATTTGGTCCTCATAACAACTCTGGTTGGTAGGTGCTATTGTGATCCCCGTTTTAAATTTGAGGAAACTGAGTCAGACAAAGGTTAAGTGACTTGTCCAGGGTCACACAGGTAGTAAATGTCTGAGCCTGGATTTGAACTCAGGTCCTCTTGACTCAAAGTCTAGGTCTCCATCCACTGCATCCCTAGCTGCATCTCAAAATTCAAGAAAGGAATCAGAACATCTATACACAAATACCCAAAGTTTAGGCAGCAAACATGAGGAACTCAAAGTACTAATCTGTAAGGAAGCAAATTTGGCCTCAGGGACACTTCTAAGACTTTATAGGTTGTAACCCATGACTGAACTATGAGTTGTGGATAGGTATACCTTATTGAAAAGAAAAAGGATAGATGGAGGTTGTGGGGCGTTGTATTATGGCATTGTATTATTATGATAATAGTTGACATTTGTACACCACTTTAAAGTTTGAAAATTGTTTTACATTCATTATCTCACTTGATCTTTTCAGTTATCCTGTGAAGTGGGTGCTATAATTTTCCCCATTATACAGATAAGGAAATGGGCTGAAAGAGGTTAAAAGATGTGTCCAAAATCATACAGATAATCAGTGTCTGAAGCGAGATTTTAACTCAGCTATTCCTGACTGTAATTTCAGCTTTATATCCATTATTCTGCCTGGCAGAATCTAATGTATATTCATGGAAAAAAATATAGGAACAAGAGAAGGAAAGCATAATGGAAAGTATTTACATTAAGATCAATAAAGCGAAACAGCAGCTATTTTGTCACGAGAGCATATCACAGATCATCTCTATAGAAAGAATAAATAGATGAAGAGTTTGGGGGAATAGGTCAGAAGTGAGGTATAGAGACACAAAATAATAGTGATGGAGGACCTCAGTTTATATAGACATCTTACTAGAGCTCTTTTTCTGCCAAAAGCAGAACTTCCAGTAACTTCTTGATTTGCTTTAGTAATAATTTCATCATTCAAAAGGTGGAGGAACTAATAAAGGGACATTATTTTGGGATCTGATTCCTCTTTACAGGGAAGAATTGGTTGCTGGGGTGAAATGATGGGAACTATTGGGGGGGGGGCAACCAACTCCCTCCTAGAGTTTGTGATAGAGAAAGATGTGAAATCCGTGTGTTGTTTGACATCTACCAGAGATTTTTAGGAAATTTGATTTTAAAAATTTTAGAGGAAAAATAGGTTACATCTCACTGACTAAATCTACAGAGGAAATCAGCCCAGACAGGACAGCAGATGACCAAGAATGAAAATCTGAAGTCAGAAAGGGAAACAATTTTAATGAGAAGGGAAAGAAAATACGAAATTTGTCTAAATAGTTTAATGTGGATGCATAGGGAACTCTCCAGCCAATTAATTTTTTTAAAAGAAGTTCATAAAAGATGGAAGAAAAGTCACAATACTATAAAAAAGAGTATCAAGAATATTAAAGCTCATTCTGAGCTGAGGAGGTTAAAGGATGATAAAGACAACAAAAAGGGATTTGTTTAAATTCTGTTGGAAGAAAAAGGAAGCTCAAAGAAGGAATAGGAGCTTTGCTTAGAGTGAATGGGATGCTGATCGACAACAGAGAAACAGCCAAAGTACTCCAATTATGATTTCACTTCTTTTCTCTATCAAGGAGAATGACCTTTGTACTAGAAATGACAGAACAAAAATGACTAATGGATGGGAATTCATACCCAAGATAAGTAAAGACATATTAAGAGAGCACCTGGATGCCCTTGATAAATTCAAATCACTTACTTCTGATGAATTACGTTCTTGGGAACTGGCAAACATGATTGTTGAATTACTGTGAGTGATATATGAAGGATCGTGGAAAACGAGAGAAGTATTACAAGATTGAAGAAGGGTAAATATTGTCCTGATTTTCCAAAAACGGGAAAAGAATAAAGTCTAGATCCTACAGGCCAGTAGAGTTTAATTAATCCTAGAACATATCATTAAGGAGAAAATTGGCTAATATCTAGAAAGGAAAGATGTAATTACAGAGTCAGCATTATTTCATCAAGAAAAGGTCATGCTAGACTAACCTTACTTCCTTTTTTGACAGGGCTATTAATGGATAGAGGAGGAAAACCATAACCATGGCTATGGTTTACCTAGTTTTTTAGCAAAGGGTTTGATAAAATATTTCATGCTATTCTTTTGGAAAAGATAGAGAGACATGTATTAGATGATAATACAATTAGATGAATTCAGAACTGTTTGGATGGTTAAACTCTAAGATGTTATTAAAAGTTCAATGTCAATGTGGAAAGTCTCCAGTGAAGCACCCAGGGATCCATGCTTGGCCCTGTGTGGTTTACCATTTTTTATTAATAGCTTGGATAAAGGCATAGAGGGCATGCTTGCCAAACTTTCAGATGACACAAAGCTGGGAGGGATGGCTAATATACTGGATCCAAAAAGGTCTTTATCAGGACATGGCATTTAGCTGAATTTGATAAGATGAAATTCAATAGAGATAAATGCAAAGTCTATACTTGTGCACAAAATCAACTTCACAAAGATAACATGGGGGAGGGATGATTAGAAGGCACTTAATCTGAAAAAAAAGATATGGGGTCTGTAACAGGCTACAAGCTCGATATCACAGTGTGATGTAGCAGCAGGAAAAAAAACAAATAGTATCTTGGCAAGCACTAAAAGACACATGGCTTCCAGGTATGGGCTACTAATAGTCCCATGATGCTCTCTGAGCTTGCCAGACCTCATCAGGAGTATTGTGTTCTGTTCTGGATACCACGGTTTAAGGACACTGATAAACTTGAAAATTTCAGAGCAAGGCATCCAGGATGTTGGGGCAGCTAGGTGGTACAGTGAGTAGAGCACCGGCCCTAGAGTCAGGAAGACCTGAGTTCAAATCTGGCCTCAGACACTTGACACCCTTACTAGCTGTGTGACCTTGGGCAAGTCACTTAACCCCAATTGCCCTGCCTTCCCCCCTCCAAAAAAAATACAAAAAAAAGACATCCAGGATGTCAAAAGGCCTTGAGATCCGTGTCATATAAGAACTGATTGAAGCAACTGGGGATGTTTTGTCTGGAGAAGAGGAGATTTAGTCTGGAAGATATGATAGCTTGTATTACATATTTGAAGCACTGTCAGGTGGAAGAGTATTATATTTAGGTCCCCAGAGGGCAGGAACATAGATATAGGTTGAAAGAGAAAAGTTTACGCTCAGTTTCAAGAAAAACCACATCTTGATTAGAGCTGTCTAAAATTGGTCTAAAGAACAGGAAATTTCCCCCTCCTTGGAGGTCTTGAAGCAGAATCTGGATCACCATTTGTCAGGTGTATTACAGGGGGAATTCCTTTCATGGATGGGTTTGCCTAGAGAGCTAATGAGAGCCCTTCTAACTTTCAAATTCTGTGACTCTGGGAAAATGACTGGTATGTAACAAGGGAGGTGTAGGGGAAGGAGCACTGCCTCTGGAGACATAGGACTCAAGTTCAAATCCTGCCTCTGGATACTGATTACCCATATGACTTGGGGAAGGCATTTCAGCAACCAGGACCGCAGTTTTTTCATTTTTAAAAAGAGGGGCTGGGTGGGTCAGATGTCCTCTGAGGTCCTTTCCAACTGTAAGCTTTACAGAGGTTTTCATTTTCCCTTCATAGCAATCATGTGAAGCAGCTACAGGGTGCTGCATTTCAAACAAATAAACTCAACCAGCAATTATTTATTAAGTGCCTACTAAATGTTAGTCACTCGGTACACAAACAAACAAAATTAAAAAGTGAAAAAGCCCCTACTTTCACTGGAGCCACTGTTGGGCAGTTGTCTTATGGACCATTGAACACACAAAAGGTAAAATCATCTCCCCCATCCCCTCCACCCCCTCAGTGTGTGAAGGGAAAAGAACACAGCTGAGGACAGCTCTTTAAGAGCCCCAGTTTTCAGGCTACCTTGTGGGACTCTCATTATTATACTAAAAGGTTGTGTAGGACATAAATAAAATATTACTAAAAATATGCCCAAGAACACTGGGGATAAACAGTGACTGGACCACAGTCTGAGGGCTTTGTGCTTTTCTGCAGTCACATGCAGCCCTTGAAGCCAACGAGAATGCAAAAATAGCCAACATTAAGAACTGTATCAGGGCTGCAATGCAAAGTAGTACTATATTCTGTGAGAGACCCAAAATAGCTCCATTGAGAAACAGATGAATATTAACATCTGTCAACTCTTCAACAAAATCAACAGCATGTGTCAAGGACACACTGGCTGGTGGATTCTGGTCAAAACAGTCACCCACAGTTACAATCCATTTGTGGGTGGTAGATTGACAAGCATCTATCCCAATGGAAAAGATGAGAGGCAGCATGAAACGTGAATAGAATATCAGATTTGGAGTCAAGAAGACCTGAGTTCATTTTTCACATTTGGTGCTTACTAAGTGCAGGATCTTGAGTGAGCAGCTGGTGGATCCTATTGGCCATTGTTGGATTGAGTCAAGAAGTCCTGAGTTCAAATTCAGCCTCAGATACTTCTTAGATGAGTGACCCTGGGCAATTTAGGTAACAGCTGTCTGACTCAGTTTCCCCAATTTTAAAATAGGGATAATAACAGAACCTACTTCATAAGTTTGTTGTGAAGATCAAATAAGTTGTATATCAAGTGCTTTGTAAACCTTAAAGCATTATATAAACGCTATAGCTATTATTACCTTTATTTTTATTAAAATGGGGATAATAACAGTACCTACTCCCCAGGATTGTAGTGAGAATCAAATCAGATAATATTTGTAAAGCACTTTGCAAACATTAAATTTCTATATAAATGCTATCATTATTATTACTTAATTTTTCTGGGCCTCAGTTTCCCCTCTGTAAAATGGAAATAGTAACACCTCACAGAGTTATAGTGAGGCTCAGCTGAGATAATGTATATTAAGCTATTTTGAATCCTTAAAGCCTATACAAATATGTATATGTTAACCAAAATAAGCAAATAAATAAAAAGAGTTATGGATTTGGGAGGGACTTCAAAAGCCCTTTAGTCCAACTCCTTCATTTTACAGATGAGGAAAATTGGAGCCTAGGGATGTCAAGTGACTTGCCCAAGGTCACTAGGATGTTGTGAGTCACAGGTGAGTCCCCTGCCTCCAGAGCCAGAGCTTTTTCCTCTATACTCCACTACCTTAAATGAGGAAGGATGAAAGATGACAAATGCTTTGGAAACATGAGTTATTATGATAGCTTTTCATTTCTTTTCCCTCAAGTCTTCCTTTCCCTCAGCTAAATACACCCAACTCCTTTAATTTCTTCTCCTGTCACATTGTCTTCAGCCCACCTGCTGCTCTGGACATGCTCAGAGGTTCAGCATCCTTCCTGCACACTCCCTTAAACTTTTTATATTTTTAATTTTTGGAATAAAACAAACATTTCCATAACATAGTATAATAAAAAAGATGATTGCACGTGAAACTGCAAATCTACTATGCACGACTCACTATTCCTTTCAAATATACAACAAAATTATCATGTAAATTTCTTTTTTTCTTCCCTCTCCACCCCCTCCCTAGAGATTATTAAACCCAAATAGGTATATATAGGTGTAAAACTATTCTATACATTCTTCTATTTATCAGTTCTTTGTCTGGATGCCAATAATGTCTTTTGTCATATATCTTTAATAGTTAATCTGGGTATTTATAATAGACAAAATGACTGATTTGCTCAAAGTCGTTATTAAAACAATATTGCTGTTACTGTATTCAATGCTCTCTTGGTTCTGTTCATTCACTCTTCATTATTCCATTCAAGTCTTTCCATGTTTTTCTAAGATCACTGAGCTCATCCTTTCTTATAGCACAGTCATATTCCATCACAATCATATACCACAACTTGTTCAGCCATTACCCAATTCATGGTCATCCTTAGACTTTATGGGCTGTGGAGAAATCAGTCACTCATTCTCCACAGCACTTCCTTTGGTATCACTGAGAGGTACATAGTACCCTGTTCAGACCACAGCTCCAGAAACGTGTTCAGCTCAGAGCACCAACACAGCAGGGACACTGAGTCCAGAGGAGGGCCACGAGAATGGTGAATAGACTGAAAAATCATGGTTCATTAAAATGAATGGAGGAACCAGGCTTGTTTAATTGAGAGAAGGGAAGAGTCAGGGAGGATCTGAAGGTAGAGTTATGGTTCCACTACACAAAGGTTGTTGCCCTTGGAGTCAAAAGACTGGGAGGAAACCCATGTCTGTTACTGTGTTTGTCTAATGACAGACAAGCAGTGTTTGTCATCTCTGCAAGATCTTGGGCAAGTCAATTAGCCAGTGCTTCATGTGTCAAATATGGTATGATAATTGTGATTATTTTAAAATATATTGTTTATTGTTGTAGTTATAAGTGAAAGGACTCCAATATGGAGTCACTTGAGCAAAGTTGCCCTAATGTCCATAAACAAACATATAAGCAAGAACAGCCTGTATTTTTCCATCATCTCAACTAATGCTGACTCTGTGTCAACCATGATTGTAGAGCCTGAGGTTGTAGTGACCATAATGGCAACAGGCTCAGCGAGGTGACACAATGGATACAGCACTGTTTGTAATTAGGAAGACTCGTCTTCCTGAGTTCAAATATGGACTCAGACACTAGCTGCGTGACTCTGGGCAAGTCATTTAACCCAGTTTGCCTCAGTTTCTTTATCTGTAAAATGATTTAGAGAAGGAAATGGCAAACTACTCCAATATCTCTGCCAAGAAAACCCCAATGGGTTCATGAAGAATCAGACATGAATGAGCAACAACAATAGAAGACATAACTTAAGATTAGGAAGGTTAATTGATTTCCCTGGAAGTCACATAGTTTACAAATTAGGACTCAAAATTGCATGTCCATATTCCAAGGTCAGGGCTCTTTGAGAAGGAGTAGATGTAGGTAGTACAGTAAGTAAAACTGGGGAACCTGGATTCAACAAGATCTGAGTTTTAATGTGGTCTTAAACACTTCTGAACTGTTTAACACTGGGCAAGACATTTAACCTCTGTCTGCCTCGGTATCCTCATCTGAAAAAATGAGAATAATTATAATTATTATACTATATATAATTACAACACCTATTTCCCAGTATTATAATACCTTGCAAAGATAAAATGAGATAATATTTGTAAAGCTTTTTAAAGGCCATGTAAGTGCTATACATCATTACTTATCATCATCATCATCGCCATCATTATGATGATGATGATGCCTCTAGAGGTCATCATGAGGAGAATTAGGAGGTAATTATAAGGACTCTGTTTTCAGCTCCATAAAAGGAAGGATTTCCTAATAATAAAAGATTTTTAAAAGTGAAAGGATTACCTGGACGGAAAGCAAGTTCCCCATCACTGAGGATGTTCACATAGAGGCTAGATAATCACTTGTTTGAGATGTTGGAGAAGGGGGTCATGCTCTAGATGGGGACTGCATTACATAAGACAGCATGGCATGAGAGAAAAACAAAAGATTTTCCATGTGAATTCTCAGGACCTGTACTGGAATCCCTGGGAGTTCCACTGTTTACTTGCATGACTTGAAATAAATCACTTTTCTATCAGGACCTCTATTTCCTCATCTACAAAATGAAAAGATTAGAGCACTGGTTTTGCCATAAGAGGACCTGGGTCAAATCCTACTTCTACCACTTAATACCTATGTGATCCCAAGTAAGTCACTTCATCTATTTGTGCCTCAGTTTCCTCACATGTAAAATTGGTAGATTGGACTAGCTGGTCTATATGGAGGTCCTTTCCAGTCCTAAGTATATTATCTAAGATACTAAGACATGATAATCTTTGTTATCTCTTCTTGTTCTCTGATACTAGGCTGGAGTATGTTGGGTTTTTTTTCTTATAAGCTAACTTTGAAGGCTATGTGTGTTATACAAATAATGAAATCTTGCTAAATTTTAAATTTATGTTTTGGAACAAGGAGGTAAGTAGATTGATAAGAAGCCAAGTATGACGCAGAAGGGGTATACCGTGACTTCCAGCCTCCTCACCCCCGGGGCAGAGTAAAGAACCTTTCTCTCAAGCATTCTTCAAGTGTCAGAAAACATCCAGGGGAGAAGGAGAATAAGGTCTTGATATTGCTTCACAGCTGTTGAGTTCCTGGAAATTGCTTTGTCTCTAGGTTTCACCTTCTGGCAGGAGAGCCTAGAGGAGAAGTCCTTAATAACGCTTTCACCGGAGGAAAATGTACGACTGTCAAAAGCAGCAGAACCAGTAACCCTTACCGTGTTCCAGCCAATATAGAAAGTGTCAACTTTGAGGTACAACCACACTGAGGTCACTCATGTCACAGGCATCCTCAATGCCAAACTCTTAAGAGTCCAGTGCACTTTGCAGTGCAGTCCAGAAGTGGTATTTGGTGTCAGAGTCAGGAAGCCGTAAGGTTGAGAGCATTGAGGATATTCTCTGAATTAGGCAGTGGGCACCACCATCACACAGGGAAATGGTTCAATTAACTCAGGCTTCCCAAGACATTTTCATACCTGCTACAGGGCTGATTCTCCAGGGATATTAACTCAGCAATGAAAACAAGTCCATTGCAACAAGCCATTTGTTCAAAGCTTAAGAGAAATCAAGCAATCTAATGAAAACAAGGCAGCAAACTTCTCCTTCCTATTTTTTTTTGTTGGGTGGTTTTTTATAAGAATCTGTTCTTGTAGTAAAAATAAGGGGTTTGTTGCTGACAATGTTGGTTTTTCCAACTTGGTGATCCAGCACAATGAGCTCCCAATGTTTTCTGACCATGTGTCCCATTAGTAAAAAAAAAGTTTTTAGCAGGAATAGGTATATATTTACTTATTTATGTTATATGCATGTACTACTATACTAATAATGTTATACATCATAAAACACAGAAACAGATATTTCAAAAGGATGAGATAAAGACAAATAGTATTTGATCCTGTAAGTAATAGAGAGCCCCTGGAGTCTATCAAGTAGGGGTTTGAGTTAGGCAGATCTGAGCATTAGCAAAAGTCCTTTTGGTAGACTTCATTTTCTTCATATGGAAAATGATAGAGTTGGACTCAACAGCCTCTGAGGTGCCTTCCAACTCTAAAACTATGACACTTAGAGAGAAAGAAAGGTCTATGTACAAACCAATGTTAACACATTTTGCCATTAATATAGTTAGTCAACTACTCCAGCTCATGCAGATTCAGTAGATGTGGAGGAGCCAAAGCTCACTGGGATCTATGGCATGCAAGTCTTGGTCACCTCTTTTTGAATAGTATTACCACTGTGGGATGTCAAGAAAATTCAAATCAGTTCAATAAATATTATTAAGCACCTACTGTATATAGGACATGGAATTAAGCACCAGATGAAGTACAAAGTTTAAATAAGAAAAGGTCCATACCCTATAGAGCTTTAAGTACGTTAGAGTGATAGGTCAATACCCAAATAACTGCAATGTAAAAAAATAAAAGATGAATGCCTAAGAGATGTGCAAACAAAGTGTGTTGGGAAATTCCAGGAGGCAAACTGTTACTAAATGGAAACAGTAGAGAAGTTTCCATGAAAGATATGAAACTTAGCAACTAAAGGAAAAGGAATGCAATAGACAGAGCATGCATAGATTTCAGTAAAGCCTTTGACAAAGTCCTTCATGATATCCTTGTCAACAAAATGAAGAGAAGCAGATTAAGTCATAGGGCAGTTAGGCTGATGCAGAATAGAATGGCTAGACCCAAAAAGCTGTGGGTGGATTGATACCAAAGTTCTAGTGGAGTGCCCTTGGGGTCCATCTTTGTCCTATGCTCCTGAACATTTTTTTATCGATAGTTTGGATGCAGGCATCAATGATGTGTTATTAAATTTGCAGATGATATGATGCTAAGACCAATAGCAACATGTTGAAAGACAGAGCCATGCTTCCAAGACTAAGCAAAATCTAAGCTGAAATTTAATAGAGATAAATATAAGGCAAGCTTTTGGATTCCAAAATCAGCTTCACAAATACAAAATGGGAGGGGGAAGAATAACTAGGTCACATGTAAAGAGACTTGTAGTTTTCAGTAGCCTACACATGTAGCATGAGTCAACGGTGTGACAAGGCACCCAATTTTAGGTTCTATTAATAGAGATATAATGGAATGAATAGATGTGTAAGGAAATGAGGGAAATTCAAATATACGTCCTCATACTCCGAATCTAGCATCCTAGGCAGTGAGGTGGAACAGTGCATAGGGCTCTGGGCCTGGACTCGGGAAAACCTGAGTTCACATCTAACCTCAGACACTAGGTGTGTGACCCTGGGCAAGTCACTTAACCTCTGTTTGCCTCAGTTTCTTCAAATATAAAATGGGGATAATAGAAGCAGCTATTTCATAGGATTGTTTTAAGGATCAAAGGAGATCATATTTGTAAAGTGCTTAGCACAGTGTCTGGCACGTAGCAGGCACTATTTTGCTATTGTTCAGTCCTTTCAGTCTTGTCCAACTCTTCATGACCCCATTTGAGGTTTAAAAGATACTGGACTGGTTTGCCATTTCCTTCTCCAGCTCATTTTACAGATAAACTGAGGCAAACAGGTTTAAGTGCCCAGAGTCACCAAGCTGGTAAATGTCTAAGGCCAGATTTGAACTCATGAAGATTAATCTTTCTGACTCCAGGTCTGGTACTTTATCCGCTGCACCACATAGCTTCCCCCTCATAGGTGCTATATAAATTCTTATTCCCTACCTTTCCCCTTCCCCTCTTCCCTTCCATACTGCTTTCCCTTCAGAAGAAGGTCATGTGGTTTAGTGGAAAGACGACACCTCTGATACTTACTAGTTGTGTGACCATGAGCAAATCACTTAACTTTTAAGTCTTAGTTTTTTCATCTGTAAAATGGCCAAAGGATCATCTCATTGGAAGCAGCAATGGGATTCAGCAACCCCTTGGGTATCTCAGCAGCCTCTTTTGAGGACTGCACTACTCACCTCCTAGTTTGAGGAAGGGGCTAGAAAAGGTACCCTAAAAATTGTCTGCTTCACCCAAGCCTGGCCTGATTACCACGGCAGGTGGGGATCCCATCCTGCAGTCAAAACACACACAAAAAGTATGAAAACTTTTGCAAAGATGATTCCATTCATCATCAATAAGTGGAAGGTGTGCACATTTGTGGACAACATGAAATCCAGTAAACCTGAAAAATGAACCATTCTTGTTTCAAGAAAACTCGACAGATATTGCATCCAAATAGCAGCTTTGAGTGAAACAAGGCTAGCAAATGAAGACCAGCTTACTGAAGTCGGAATTGGATACATGTTTTTCTGGAATGGCTGCAGTGAAGGGGAGCATTGCGAACCTGGTATAGGTTTTACAATCAATACTAATCTAGTCAACGAACTTGTAAGCCTACCAAAAGGAGTGAATGACAGGCCCATGACAATGCAATTGCCACTTGCAGGAAAGCACCATGCTGCTATCATCACTACTTATGCTCCCACAATGAGGAACCCTGATGAGGTCACAGAAAAATTTTAGGAAGAGCTAGAGACTCTGAACATCACTGTGATGAAAGAGGATAATCTTATGATTCTGGGTGACTTTAATGCAAGAGTAGGTACAGACTATCAAGCATGACGGAGAATACTTGGGAGTAATGGAGTCAGAAACAGCAACAGCAAGGGTCACTTACTACTGAAGTAGAAATGCAGTTATGTATCTCATGACCTTCTCATCACCAACACTGTTTTCCATTTACCTAAACACAATAAAATGTTATGGATGCACTCTCATAGTAAACATTGGCATTTAGTAGACTATATCATTGTAAGGAGAAGAGACAAACAAGATGCAAGAGTAACAAAGGCAGTGTGTGGCACAGAGTGCTGGACTGATCATAGACTTATCTTCTCCAACCTAAATATTTGCATTCAACAAAAGTAAAAGCCCCAAGGCAAGACTACTACCAGAAGACTTAATATCAACAGGTTAGAGTGCTTCTCCGAGCAGGAAGTTTGTTGCTAACTTGGAGGGAAGGCTGATTGGCAACATGTGGCAACACATGATTTGCAACAGTGGAACAGAAAAGGAGTAGGCAGTTTTTATAGATTTGGTTTATAGCACTAAATTTACTCATCTGGACCAGAATACTCACAAACATCAAGACTGGTTTGATTAAAATGTTGGGGAAATTCAGAATCTGCTAAACAAAAATGAGAACCCCACAGGGTTTACCAGCAGGATAGTTCATTTGTCTCTAAGAAGGCAGTATTTGACTCCATCAAAAGAAAAGTACAAGTGAAGCTAAGAGAGATGCAGCATTCTTGGCTCAGTAAGAAGGCAGATGAAATGTGGTTTTATGCTGAAAGTAATAATCTAAAGCATTTTTATGATGCCCTGAAGGCTATTTATGAGTCAAAGACCTATGGTGCATCTCAACTGCTCAGTGCCAATGGAGCCACGTTGATTAGTGATAAAGATGTGATCCTGGAGAGAGGGAATGAACACTTCCATAATGTTCTCAACAGACTGTCATCAATCAGTGCTAAAGCAACTGACCATATACCTTAGGCTGAACTCAATCCCTCTCTAGCCAAATTTCCATATGAAGAACAGGTTCTGAATGCCATTAGGCTTCTCCCCTATGGCAAAGCACTTGGTACTGATTCTATTCCAGCTGAGATTTACAAGGTAGGCAGTCCATTGCTCATATCAAAGCTGGTTGAAATTTTTCGGGTTATGTGGCAAGAGAAGGTTATTCCCCAGGAGTTCAAGGATACCTCCACTGTCTATCGCTGAAAGGTAAAGGAAATAGATTGTCCTGTGACAACCACAGAAGGAGACTCTCTTTCAGACATTGCTGGCAAGATTCTTACCAGAGTCCTCCTTAACAGGCTGATCCTTCACCTGGAAGATGGTCGTCTACCTGAAAGCCAGTGTGGCTTCAGAAAGGGTCTGGGAATGGTCAATATGGTGTTTGCTTCCTGACAACTCCAGGAGAAATGCCAGGAGCAGAACAGAGGTCTGTACATAACATTTGTGGATCTAACCAAGGCCTTAGATATTGTCAATTGAGAGAGCTTATGGAAAATTATGTCAAAATTTGGTCGCCCCAGGGGCAGCTAGTGGAGAGAGCACTGGCAAGACCTGAGTTCAAATTTGGCCTCAGACATTTGACCCTTATTAGCCGTGTGGCCCTGGGCAAGTCACTTAACTCTGATTTCCTCACACACACACAAAAAGTGAGAAGTTCATCAGTATTGTACATAAATTTCATGATGGCGTGCTTGCTTGGGTTTGGGCTGTTGGATGATGCTCTTGAATTTTCCCAGTCACCAATGGAGTGGAGCAAGGCTGTGTGCTTGCTCCCATGCTTTTTGGCATGATGTTTTCAGCAATATTGTCAGATACCTTCAATGAGGATGAGCACAGCATCAAGGTCAGCTACAACATTGATGATAAATTATTTAACTTGCCAAGACTGCAAGTCAAGACAAAGTGGAGAGTTGATGCAAGATTTTTTTTGTTCTCAATGCAGCCTCTGAAGCTGAGATGCAACAAAGTATGGATCAATTCTTAGCTGCTTGTGCTAATTGTGACTTGACAATTAACCCCAAGAAAACACAGGTTCTCCCCAGCCAGCAACAGACCAGCCTTACATGGGACCACTGATTACAGAAAAGGGAGAAGTTTTGAATATTGTTGATAAGCCCACTTACCTTGACAGTATACTTTCCAGGGACATACACATAGATGATTAAGGTTGATGCACACATTGTCTGAGCTAGCTCAGTGTTTGGGAGGCTCCAAAGGAAAGTGTGGGAGAGAAGAGTTAGACTACCTACCAAACTGAAGGTCTACACAGCTGTTATGCTGACCTCATTGTTGTATGCCTGTGAAACCTGAACAACATGCCAACACCATGCCAGGAAATGTAATCACTTCCAATTGAATTGTCCTAGGAAGATTCTGAAGATCACCAGACAAGATAAGGTACCTGACACTGGAAGGACACTGAGGTCCTTTCTCAAGCTAAACTACCAAGCACTTCACTGAAAAGAATGCAACTGTGATGGGCTGGCTACATTATTTGAATGCCAAAGGTACATTTGCCTAGAAGACTATTTTATAGAGAACTCACACGATGCAAGCACTCTCAGGAGGTCAGAAGAAGCAATACAAGGACACTCTCAGGGTCTCTCTGAAGAACTTTGGAATAAATTGTGTGACATGGGAGACACTGCAAAGAACTGCCCAGCATGGCATGCCCACATCAAAGAAGGCACTGTGCTCTATGAGCAAAGGAGAATTGCAGTAACTCAAAAGAAATGTGAGATGTTCAAATTTAGAGAAATCTCCACTCCAAGTGTTCATATGAACTATTTGTGCCCATCCTGCAGGAGAGCCTTCCAAGCTCATATTGGTCTAATCAGCCACAGTCAGAAACACTGTACCTTGACTCCAACATAGTGATGTCATTTTGGTCCCCTTTGAGAACAAAAGACAACAGCCAACCAACCCTCCACAATCTCCTCACTTCTTTGGTGTTTTTATTTCTTGTTAAGCCTTCCCATTCTGTCCTACTATGTCCAAACACTATTCTTCTCTAAAAGGAAGAGAAGCCAATAGGAGTTGAATTCTTCTGCCTTGTTATTATCATATATTGGCATTGTTTATCTCCCAGGAACAGAGGTTTCATCTCTTCTTTGATCTTTTTTCTCTCAACATAACTTTTAAAGAAGCCTTTTGTTGTCATTCCTCATAACCTGTTTCAACTCATTCTGGACTTTAGCACTCCTGACAATTTTCCTATGAGATCATGCTACTCTTTTGCATTTATTCTTCATTACTTGACTTTGCTTCCATATTTTATACTTCTCTTTCTTTTTCCGATATGCACTGGTTGATGAGTTCTTGTCTTGGCCACATCAATTTCTTTAGGTAACTCTTTCCATATCATTGGAATCACTTTTCTTAGTGTCTTCAGAATTTTGGTTTTGAACCATCCTTTCTTAGGCTAACTTTTCTTGTAGAGTTTTAAGCCATGGGAATCTACCTATTCATCCTGCAACTGCATTCAAATCTTTTCTTTCAAATCTATGATCAATGTTATTTTTTCCTCCTCTATTACAAGTTCCAAGACAGAGTAGTCACTTCTCCTCAAGTTTCCCATCATTTCTGCATCAGTTACCCATTCTTCCTCATTTATCAGAATCAGAATCTCTTGTCAGAATCTATCTTAGATCTGACTCATGGTTATTTCCCCCAACTTTTGACATACAAAATTATCATTATGGTAAATCAAGAATTTGTTAACTGCTCTGCTTTTGGCAAAGAGAGAGGTTCAAAAAAATATGGAAAATGGACATTTCCTAGACTCTTCATCTAAATCAAGATGGCATGATGTTCCCACCTAAATGCTTTCCATTGTATTTTCTTGTTCTGGTTCCTGTATTTCTCCATGAAAGGATATTAATATACAATGTGATTACACCACCTCTTTCAATTTTTCTGTTCCTCTTGAATAAAGCATGTTTTTTCAGTCATATTCCAGTCATGTATCCCAGCTTGTCAAGTATCAGTGACACTTATGAGGTCAAATGTTATTTCCTTGTGTTAGGATCTACGTACAGTTCACTCTTTTCATTATCCATACATTCTGCTTCTATATAATTAGACATCTGAGCTCAAAAGTTTTCTCACATAAGATCTTCTGTGAATTCTTCCATGGATATTATATTTGCTACTGTCTGCTGTATCTGCCTTGAAAGATCTATGCAGTTTTCTCTATCCTTTTCCAACTTAACATTCTCTCAATCAAATTTGCAAGACTCCAAGAAGATATATCTATAGCTATGCCTATCTGTATCTCTATCTATCTATATTTGTATCTGTAACTATATCTTTATTTGCATATATAAGTATGTAATCTATATCTATAATGAGAGGTACATCATCTGTGTCTCTGTCTCTGTCTTCTATATCTTTATCATCTCTACCTCTAACCTCTATATCTAGAACATCTAAATCTATGGTTATATTATCTATATCTATATCTATATCATCTGTATATCTATACCTATCATCTAGCTCTCTGTATAAATTTTATTGGGCCTCCTTAGGTATACTCCATCCCTGGTCAAGAGTCTGTCATTCACATTTCAAGTCATAGTTCAGAAATTCTAACCTCATTCTTTAACAGCATCTTCCTGACCACCAAAAACTCACCTTTCATCTTTCACCTGAATCTCCTACTTGAATCAGTAGCAGCAACAAAAATCCCACCAGTGACTCTAAATGCTTCCATTTCTTACTCAAAACTTCATATTCTTTAGCAATATGTTCTATGTGCCTTCTGCAGATACCATCTGTCATCATATAAAGGAAATGGGAAATGATTATTAGGATTGACAAATCTCAGGAAATAGTCACAGTCATAAACCCCAGGAAGGAAAGCAAACCTCTCTGTTGTTGATATCATATTGACAAATAGTTGCCCTGGCAGTCCTCAGCATGGAGTCACCAACCACCACCACTTCTTTCTGCTTTTTTTGCCTGTGGCGGACAGACCTCTCTCCTGATGGCAGCAGTGGACTCACATCATCATTCCTTGGAGCAAAAGAAGTTGCTTCTCCTGAGGGGGTCCTGCTTTTCCCTCTAGGGAAAAAGCATCATCATTATAACTTAGGCTCAAATGTTTTTATTCCTCCCTTTTTTGGTTTTCTAACTTTCCTTCTGGATATCATGCTCTTCCACCCTTCATCCTCCTGATATTCCCTACTGTGGCACACTGTGAAGAACACTGACTCTAGAGTCAGAGGTCAGAGGTTCAAACCTTCTATAAACCTTGGGCAAGTCATTTAAACTTCTTGTGCCTCAGATTCCCCATCTGTAAAATGGGAGGGAGGTCAGACTATGTAATCTCTGAGATCTTTTCCAGCTTTACATCTATAAATTAATTCAATTCATATTTATTAAGCACCTACTTGTGCTGTGTTAAGCCCTGGGGATATATATAAGAAAAAGAAAGACAGTTCCTGCCTGGGAAAGTTACCTGGAGACTTCTGAAAGTTCAGGGTCCTCTATAAAGGAAGGCTTTGGGAGGAGTTTAGTGCTCCATCATTCAGTCCTTCAAAAGGAGGGTAGAGGCCAATGAAGATCTGAGACGGTGTTGAATATCAAAAATTGAGCATCATGATGAGATTTCAGGTGATCAGTTTCTCCTGAGTGGGGCATGATGGTGGAAAATAGAGAGTTACCTGCTATGATCTATTGCCTCTGGGATCCAGGCATGGGAGAGAATTGATGTGATTTGAAGTGAGATACCTATCTCTATGAGACCCCAGCAGGAATGCAAGAGGTCACCAGAAGTACAGCATTCAAAGTAGTAGCATCTGCTTCTCTCATCTTGCAGCACCAGCCCCAGGAGAATGTAGCTTCAGTGTCTGGGCCACCAGGGAGGAAGTTGCTATTTTTTGTTGTTGTTGTTGGGTATACAAGCAAGGCTTCTGTTGGTCTGTGATACTCACAGCATGGTTGTAGGCTATACTCTACTATACAAGACAGGTTTAAGGTAGGAGAGAAAAAGACTTAGAGATCAAAGTGCAGTCCACATTCAGACCAAAATGATGTATTATTTATGGATAACATGTGAGACTTTTTCTTCAGGTGAACAATGAAGAAGATGATTTGCAAACTGATTTCTACAGTAGTTTAATTTCTCTGAGAAATTCTTATGCTCAAAGTGGTTTAGCTCATCTCCAAGGGCAGAGTCGTTCAGGGATTCCAATGTTATGGTCAACATCAAGAAGTGAAAGAATCACTCAACAATCCTCCTTCAAACAAGCTATTGAAGCTTCCCACAAAAAGGTAGGAGAAAATGGCCCATGGCCTTTTTCATTTTTCCTTTGCTAAATAGTTTTAATTTTAGAATGACATTCAAGGCTCTATAACCCAATCAAACTAAATCACTTCCATTATCCATTTTTGCTGTACCTTCTGCCCTCTGCCCTCTGCCCTCTCCCCCTGCCTTTGCTCCCAATTTCCTCACATGCCTGAAAGAGTTTCACCCAAACCTCACTATTTTTGTCTCTTGAAATCTCTCTCTTTTTTCAAGGTCCAACTTAGATGTTATCTCCTAAAAGTCTTCCCTGACCCTCCCCCTCCTTAAACTTCTCATAGCTTATTATTTGGATCTTTTCTCTGTATTTATCACATTCCTCCTTCTTTCAAAAATTTGGTTAGGTCTGTAGCACCCCCTTGGAGATATGGGATGGAGGGACTCTGCCTGAATCCCATCCATACTCTAGAGAAGATGTGATACTCTGCTTCCTGTTGTCCACGATGACTCAAAACTCAGATAGTCATCCTTACGCCTGAGGCCAGCAAAAGGAAGACTTGAGGGGACCGGGATTGCCCTTTTAATGTTTCTGTGTAATTCTGGCTCAGCAGCCAATTAAGAGTCATCATGACCAACGGCCATCAGTCAGAGGATATCTGTGCCTGCTCTGAAACGAATGCAATCCCACTATAGGCCTTATCCCTCATTAGATTGTTTGTTCTTTGAGGGCAAGGCCTATGTCATGTACATCTTTGAATTGGCATTTTGCACATTGCAGGTGCTAAATCGATGTTTACTAAATTGAACAGAATGGAGGATGATGAAATTTTGAGCAAGTCATTTAACATCTCTGAGCCTCAATTTCCTCAACTCTAAAAGGAGAGAGTTGGACCAAGTAACCTCTGAGGTCCCTTCCAACCTTAGATCTATGGTCTACTTATTTTTTGATGAGTGGAAAAATATTTCGTAACAAATAAATGGAAAATAACAGGAGCAATTTGGAAGATTAACATAAACTGATTAACTGTTGAAGCAAAAATACAACTTCCTAGTGCCAAGTTAACATGGCACAAAGAGAGATGAGATGAAAAGATGTAAAGAGCCAGTTTAACTTACAGTTAAACTTACTAAACTAGCTAGCTTATTTTGTCTGCAAATGGAAGAAGAGAGTGTGGTTTTAAAAGCATTCCCAAATCATTTAGAATCAGAGAATTTAAGAAATTCTAATGCAACCCATTCCTTATACAGATGAAGAAACAGAGGGTCAGGGAAGCCAAGTGTTTTGCCTAGGGTTGTACTTTGGATGCAGATATCTTGATTTCCAGGGCTCTGTCTACTGTACCAGTGATGTAATCTTTGGGAGGCAGCACTACATTAGCAAGTCATTGCAAATAGCAAATACCCTGGGGAAACATGAATTCAGCCTTTGGAATCAGAGGATCTCAGTCTAAATCCAGGTTCTGTCATTTTCTGCCTGTGTAATCTCAACCAAGTCATGGGCAGGACCTTCCAAGGCTCAAAGCTCTAGAAAGTTTCAGTAGCAAATGTGACAGAGACACATGTGAGACTAACCTTGCTGGGCTTCAGTTTTCTCATCTGTAAAATGAGGAGATTAGATGGTCTCAAGCATCACTCTCAGTTCTAAATGGAGGGTCTTATGTGTGAAGGGTAAAAAGGAAATAAGGATTTCATTTCCAGCCTCACCATGATTTGCTGGAGCATCTTGGCTGTTCAATGCTTTTGAGCTTTGCTTTTTTCTTGCATAAATCTAAAAGAAGAGGAATATTTGCCATGGATCCCTACCAAGTCCCATAACCAACATCATTGACATAATCTCATCTATGAAATACCCTGAGCACCATGGAAGAAATTGTTTTCAATTTTGTATGCACAATAAGTGCTACGTAAAACAAAGTTTGCTCCAAGACCTTCAATGTAGACAGTCAACATGACTGGGGGAATGAAGAAGAACATGGCCCCTGGAGGCCCTATAAGTGACTGCCTCCAGTTTCCATTAATCCCAGTGCTTGTCTGCTTTTTCTTCAGGATTCCAGTTTTATTAGGGTCCATAAAGTAATTTCTGTCCTCAACTTTACAATGAAACCCGCAGAACTGCAACTTTCAGACGTCTTTTTGAAGGCACTTAACCATCTGCCTCTCCAGTACAATTATGCCTCATACAGTCGCCTCTTTGATGACTTTGGAACTCATTATTTCACTTCTGGTTCCTTGGGAGGTACCTATGACCTCCTCTATCAATACAACCGGGAAGAACTGAAGAACTCAGGTAAGGTCCTTTTTACCCCGCCATCACTGTAACATACAAGTGAACGGATCTAGAATCATAGGATTTAGGTCTGGGAAGGATCTCAGGAATTATCTGGCCTAATCCCCTACTTTCATGACTGAGAAAACTGAGGCCTAGAAAAGGAACGAATTTACAAATATCCATGCTTATCTCATATTCATAATCAGGTTTGAATGGTAGGAAATAGCAACTTAAAATGCTTGGATTTCAATAAATACCATTTTCTACTTAAAATAGAAGGGGCAATGAGGTCTCCTGGTCTCTCCTATGCAAACATGGGAAAGATCTGTAATGTAGGAAACTCTTTCTTTGGGCCTTCCTTCCACCAATGTAGCTCACAGCCCTCCATGACTTGGTAGGTAAGTCACCTAGAGAAGTGGCTGGGACACATTTGAGTGTGACTTACTCAAAGTCAAAACTCTAGTGTCAAAAGCAAGATTTAAGCCTAGGTCTTCCTGACTCCAAGATCAGCACAGTATTTCTCTATACTAGCCTCACCTAAAGCTCATAATGACTTTTAATTAGCCAAATTAAATTCCATAATAATTTAAACATATGGAGGTGGATATGACTTCAGGTTCATGGGTTCATGTGTCCTCTTTTTGGGGTTTTGTAGCATCCCTGAGTGAATCTTCTAATCACAGAATCATAGATGTTAGTTATGAGATACAGACCATCTAGTACAACCCTTTATTTTATAGATGAGAAAACTTTTGGCCATAAAAGTCATGTGACTTGCCACGGTCACATGGTGAGTTGGTAGCAGAGTTAAGACTGTAAGCCATGTTTCCTGACTCTCAGATCAGTGCTATTTTCTCATTCTTTTGATCAGGGCTTTTCATCCTTATTTTTTCACATCAAGGAGCCCTTTGGCAGTCTGGTAAAATCTATGAGAACCCTTTCTAAGAATAAAGCCTTTATATACATAAAATACATAGTATTACAAAAGAAATCAATTATATTGAAATATCATTATCAAAACATTTTTTTAAAAGTCATGGAGCCTAGATTCAGAGCCTCTGCTTTAGATGTATGTCATTATCCTGGAGAGCATACTTAATTTATACTCATAGGACCTGAGTTCAAATCCAACTTTGCTATTTACTAGATATATGACCTTGGGAAAATCACATCTTTGGGTCTAGTTACCTCACCTATTAAATGCAGGGTTTGAACAAGATAATCGCTAAGGTTCCTTCCAGCTCTAAATTTATAATCTTATAATGCTATAATTTCAGCTAAATGATAATTAGCCAAAACCTCTGTTTTAGAAGGATTTTAATGTACTCATGTTTAAAAGAAATAAGTAAACAAGTCAAATCAGTAACTGCATCTTCTTTTGTTTAGCGCCCTATTGTTACAACTGCAGACACCAAAGTCAGTGCAGAGCAAAGCATAAGATTATGTCAGTAACAATGGGATAGATATAGTACAAAGGTCTGGGCCTTTGACATGCCCCTCTACAGGAATAACGTATTCCCAAGGTATTTCTGGATCGTATTCAGCCTGGCAGAAGTTTCAATCACCTCTGAAAGTACCAGGTGGGCATGAACGCAGTCAGCCTAGTTCTTGTCTCACCACTGGTGGGGACTAGAAAAGGAAGGGAGTCTCTCCGTTCCTAGAGGGATTATTCTCAGGGTTTGCTCTGTGTCCTACTTCCCAGGCTTAACAGAAGAAGAATCCCAACACTGTGTCCGCATTGAGACTATTAAGAGGAGGCTGTTCATCAAGAAGAAGAAAGTAGATAACAGGTGCACCACAAACAAGATGTTAGAACGCTATGAAGGTAATGGCAGACTCTCTTGGTAAGAAAGATCCAATGGCATATAGAGTCATTTCCTGTAAGCTTTCTCTCTTCTAGGCTAAACATACCCAGTTCCTTCAGCCCATCCTTAAATCACATAATCTTGAGGACCTCAGCGTCCTGTTTGTCTTCCTCTGAACACTTTCCAATTTATTAACATGGCTTCCTGAAATGTGGCATTCAGAACTCATCACCCTTACTCTATATGTGGTCTGACCCATTCACATTGGTACCACAGGACTATCACTGCCCTTTCCCTAGATACTATGATTGTCTCAGTGTAGCCTAAGGTAGCCCTGGTTGTTTTGCTGCCATATCCTGCTGTTGATTCATACTCAACTTGAAGTCCACTAAAAATTCCAGATTATTTTGTTTCCAGATGACCAGGTGTCTGGCCATGCTTTATGCCTCCCTTATCAGGCATCTGTAAAATTGTTTTGTTTTGTTTTGTTTTTAAATTCAAAGGATAAGATTTTACATTTCTCTGTATTAAGTCCCAACTTGTTCATTTCAGCCTTCAGTTCTAGCCTGTTGGTATCTTACATATAACTGGGCCTATTTACATCATTCTACTCCTTCATCACAGGGTTTGGTTTCATTGCTATATGCTGGTTTAAGTCTGGAGAGCAAGAACTATGGCTGAGACTTACTCAGGACCACTAAAGGCCAGATTAAATCTCCTAGTCATGAACCACATTAGCTATTCTTTCTTTACCAAGTAATTATTAACTGTCTTCTGGTGTTAAAAAATTTAATTCTCAAAGGTTAAATGTTATTGAGGCAACATTAGAAATGATCTTTCAAGGCTGGTGTCAAAGTCTTAAGCCTTAAAGCAGGACAGATCATAGTTAGCCAAGACCTAGAGACTAACTGGCGTAGATCAGGTGATTGGGGTCTGTTTCCAGTACAGCAATACCCTAAAATGTAGGCAGGCAGGTGGGTAGTTGACATTAAGTATAGAACTAGGTAATGCATGGATGTATAGATAGAGAGGCAGAGCACAGCAGAAGAGGTTTACGCCATTAGGTCAGAGTCAAGCCCATTGTAGGCAGGAAGTTGTAATCAGCAAGGTCTGGTACTAGAGGTTATCAAGTAGAGACTTAAAGACCCCTTATCAAAGATGCAGAAGAGAGCATTCCTAATCACATATAGATCGGACTAGATAACCACTGAGGTCCCTTTTCCATTTCAGATTCTGTGATTATGTGCACAAGCAGCTGTTTCATCAGATAGAACATGGAATCAAGCTATCCTTCAATAAATAGACCTCTAGGCAGATAGATAATCAGTTTCAGAGAATTCTATCAATAGATAATTGGGCAAGGGGACAGAATTTCCACCACAGGGCACAGGGCACTGGAAGAATTTGGACAGAATGTAGAAAGGCACAACCCTTGGATACTAATCAACCAATCAATGAACCATATTTGTTAAATCCTTACTACATGCCAGGCATTGTGCTAAGCACTGATGATGCAGTTAATAACAAAGAGGCAGTGCCTGCCCTTAGTGATCTTACAAATCTAACAGGGGAGACAACTCACAAATGGAGGCAGAAAAGCGTGTGTGGTGGGAGATAGTGGGGGGAAATGGACACTGGCATCTACCTGGCACAGAGGTATCTTATTCCATGGAGCTGAAACAAGGCAGGGCAACAGATGCCAAGTAGAATGATCTGAGAGTCCAGTTTCTGCCCTCCATAAAGGAAGGCATTGGCAGGCATTTGGCACTCTAGCCTCCAGCCTTCCAAACCAATGGGGAGAGAAAGCTGAGAGAAATGGAGTCAATCAAGACTTTAGTTATCAGCATGGTGGTGAGTTTGGAAAGGATGAGCTTATCCCAGGAGGGGCATCTTGTTCCATGGAGCTGAAACCAGGGCAGTAGATGCAGTGTGGGGTGGGAAAATGAACCACTACCTCATCTCAAGCAGGTTATGATCAAACAGGGGAGGCCAAAAGTACATACGTAAGTTCATACAGAATAAATATAAGAAACGTAAGTGCAAAGTAGTTTTAAAAAGGTAGTGTGGGAGGGAAGGAACAAGCAGATCACTAAGATAGGATCTGAATTATTGGGAAAATGGAGCTTTGGGTGAGTTATACACACAGAAAATAGAGTAAGAGATGAAATGCTGGAATACTGGCACAGGCTTTGCTAGGCAGACTTGATAGAAAGTCATCAAATCTATGGCTCTCGTAAGCTTTATTTCCCATGCCTAGAGGACAGGTTGGATCCCATAACCAAGATTAAGCTAAGTTAGCCAGAGGAAGTGAGTGGTTCCCAGCCATTGGTTCTGCAGCAATCCAAGGGTAGGAGTCAAGTCTCTCATTAGAGGGAATGTCACATGAACATAGGACCATAGATTTAGAACTGGAAGAGACCTTTGAGGTCTTTATAGCCTAACCTGCTTCCCCTGCTCCTCATTTTACACATGACTTGACCAGGGTCACACAAGTGACAATGGCACAGTCAGGATTTGAACCCAACTCTTTTGACTTTAAATCCAACTTCCTTTTCTTCTAAGTAAATCTTATTTAGATTGGCACCTTTGATTCAGTTAGTTATCCTTTTAGTTGAATGGTTTCTTGACCCTTTCTTTTAAGCTTAAGAATATTTTATTTTCTGTCTTACTCTATACTTTGATGCTCTAACATTGTTATTACTTACATTATATGAATCGTATTATTCCCTGGGATAGAGGCCAAGGAAGAGGTTAGGTATCACAGAGTAAGCTCTCTTTGAAAATAAAGTACACTTCACCTTTCATCTGCAGTACAGTGAGGATAAATTCAGCATATTTAAGTGATGACCCATAGCCATGAATGATCTCTATCAGTCTCCCCAAGATACAAATAAGTAGATTTTATTTTTAAAGTGCAAAGCTGCAATAAATTTGAAGGGACAATCTCACTGAAACCTCTCCACAGGCTCATTTTTGCAGGGAGCTGAAAAATCCCTATCTCTGGTTCGAGGAGGAAGGAGTGAATATGCTGCAGCTTTGGCATGGGAGAAAAAAGGAGCCTCTCCAGAAGAGGCTGTATTTACTGAATGGCTGCAGTCCGTGAAGGAAAACCCTGCTGTCGTTGACTTTGAGGTAAAACTTAAAGGATGATTAATGGTTAGCCGTGGCAGTCATTCTCAAGCAAACAAAATCCAACTTCTTACAGTCCATTTCCCCTTCTTTTCGCCTTTCCCCAGTCAGTAAAGGGAGTATATTCCTCCCTTTAGTGCAGTTATGGAATATGCCTTTTCCCCTCAGACATGAACTTAAAATGATATCGCTTTTGTTATCCAAACAAGTATTTTGGATAACACTATTGAGAATTCAGGGCATGCCTCAAACATATTTGAATATCCAGCAGAGAAAACCTGTTGCATAAGAAAACTCAAACTTGTTCAAATACTACTTGTTATCATCCTAGGCATACCGTAATATCTAATTTTTACACTTTTCTTACAAGTCTTTTTAGTTGATTATTATAATATTTTATAATTATTATATTATGTTATTAATATTTTATTATATAATATTATTAGATTATTCCTTTGTATTCATGGCTGACTGAATGGGAGAAAAAAGTCTCCCGAGCCATTCGTTTCCAGCTTTTACTGCTCTTGGTGTCATTGATTAGAATGGATCATGGAGTGGAGCTGGAAAGGACTTCACAGGCCATTTAATCCAACCTACTTACTTTATTGATGTGGCCCAGGGAAGATGAGTGGTTAGCCATTTCCTTCTCTGGTGGAATAATGCAAACAGATATTAAATAATTTGCCCAGGATCACATAGTTAGTGAGTCTCTCAGGATGGATTTGAACTCAGGTCTTCCTGACTCTAGGCTCAGCACTCAATCCACTGAGTCACCCAGCTGCCTTTAAGGCAAACAGAGGCTAAGTGACTTGCCCAGAGTCATACAGCTAGTAAGTGTCTGAGGCCAGGTCTTCCTGACTCCGGGCCCAGCGCTCTATCCACTGAGCCGTCTGACTGCCTCTAACAGTAGATATAGTAAGTGTCATGGGTGAGTTTTGGAACTGGGTCCTCACAATCCAGAACCTGTACCATTCTGCCTCTGCTGCTCCAATCTATGTGGGCATTTATGCACTTAGCACAGTGCCTGACACATAGCAAGTGTTTAAAAAACGCTTATTGGCTTTTGGCAACTTGACTACTATAATTGCGCGAAAGGAGGTCATCTCTTCTATGGCTGATAGAGGGCTTCACGTCCACTGAAATGCCCATAAATTATATGACTATTTAAAGATGAAAGCAGGGTTTAAAATGGCTAGCTAACAAGAGTCATTATTAAATTTTCAGCAAACTTGACAAGTCAAAGCTTGATTTATTATTTTGTTGATGGTCTAGACTTAGAAAAGTGATGGAGAAAATGATAATAATGCAGATTAAAGTTAAAAGTATGTCCTGCGTGTATTGTTTTTGTTAAGTATTACCAGTTGTCGATCATTTACCAGCATGTCCCTGGCTGGAAGGGACCTTGGAAGCCACCTAGTTCAACCCCTCTATTTTACAGACGAGGAACCAAGACACAGAGAAGTTGAGTGACTTGCCTAAGGTCACACAGCTAGTAGGTGTCTGAGTCAGGATTTGAACCTAGGTTTTCCTGATTTCAACCCCAGTACTCTATCCATTATGCCAAGCCACCTCTCTAAAGATCATTTAAACTCCTTTCCAATATGGTTACCTTGAAAACAGAGCCACTTCCATAAATGGGACCCAAAAAAGGATGTAATGTTGTCTTTGGGTAGGGAATAGGTAATTCAGCTCCCATGGAAGTTAGGTCTTATCTGCACGAAGTATTAAGAAAGGTCATTTATGCTCTATGGAGAATAGAGACCAGAAAGCGTAGTTTTACACACTACAGAAAATAACTACTCCAGGGCTCAAGCCTGTCACACCAAAAGTGAGGCTGCTTCCTAGTAGTTCTTTTTCTTTATCATTGTTAATTCTGCTGTTCATCCTACTACTTTGTTTATTTCTTCATCTTTTGCTATTCCATCTCTCCTTATGGCTGCACCAGAAACCTAAACATCAAGGTCAGAAAACCGTCTTTCAGATTCACTCCCATCCCCTGCCAGAGTCTCTGCTCAGATGAGGCCTTGTAAGATTTTAGCAGAGGTACCCAGCCTCATTAACTGCCTGACTCAAAGTTAGTCAGCTTGTATTTATTAGGTGCCTACTACATGCCAGGCACTGTCATCCACACTGTCCTTTGTATAGGTACCTCTGATAGCTGACCATGACATTGAGTCAGATTAGAGACTATCACTTCCCAATGGAACAATTCTTAAGAGGGTGGAAGGCACATATGATGCACATCTTAGAGAAGGCTAAAACAGTGAGGAGGGGAGAGGGAGAAAGAGACAAACAGACAGAGAGGGAGACAGAAAGAGAGAGACACAGAGAGAGACAGAGAGAGAGGAGAGACAGAGACACAGAGACAGAGACAGAGAGACAGAGAGAGAGAGGAGAGACAGAGACAGAGAGAGGGGAAACTCCATTTTCTCAAAAAGATGGGCAGATAAATCCTCCACTTTCCCCAACAAACACTTGGAGGACTTCCCTCCAGAATGACAAGACCTGAATGACAGCCTATGTCATTCCTTTTAACTGAGAGATTTCTTCAACTTTTCTCTTTCATTCCAACAGACTTCTATGCAGATAGAACATCTAGCCCAAAGTGATTAGGCTCTTACTGCTAAAGTGATTCTCCTAAAGTGTCCTCAGTCAGTCAGTCGATGGACATTTATTAGGTGGCCACTCTATGACAAGCACTGGGCTAATTCTGGGGATACAAAGAAATGATAGTCCTTGTCCTCAAGGAGTTTGCAATACAATTAGGGAACAAAACACACATAAAGAAGCTGAAAAATAAAAAGGGAAGGCACCCCTGGAGATAGAGAAGGCTGAAGGAATGCAACTGAGTGGGAAATGAAGAGCAGGGCTATCACCCCATTACTCAATAAACTACATTGGCTCCCTATGACATTCAGAATCAAATATAAAGTCAATTCTTTGTCGTTTAAAGCCCTCCACAACTTGGCTTCTTCCTTCCTTTCCAATCTCCTTATGTTTTATTCCCCTCCATGCACTCCATAATCCATCCATACTATCCAGTCTTTGTTCTTCCTCACTGGAAGTCTCCCATGCCTACAATATATTCCTTCCTTTCCTCCACCTCTTGGAGGCCCTGACTTCCTTGAAGAGTCAACTCAAACAGGCCTTTCCCAATCCTCTTAGCTATCAGAGCTATTCCCACCGGGATCATCTTCCATTTACTGTCTGGTTTTTCTACGTATATATTTATGTGATTATGTTGTTTTCCCATTAAAATGTCACCTTCTTAAAAGAAGGGACTTTTTTAAACCTTTCTTTGTGTCCCAAGTGCATAACGTACAGTGTCTGGTACACAGCAAGTAGCTAATAAATGCTTATTGTTTGATTGGATGACTACTCTTCTTTGTGATGTTCTTGCAGCTGGCATCTATCTTGGACTTGGTGAAAAACATTCCCTGTGCAGTAACAAAACGAAAAAATCTCAAGAAAGCTCTTCTTGAATATGCTGAAAAATTTGACCCTTGCAAATGTGCCCCATGCCCTAACAACGGCCGACCCACACTCTCAGGAACTGAGTGCCTCTGTGTGTGTCAGAGTGGTACCTATGGTGAGAACTGTGAGAAACGAGCCTCAGACTACACATCCAGTGAGTATCGGTGCATTCTTGTGAAATAGCCATGTTCTTTCTAAAATGCTTTTTAAGACAGTAAATGAAAACAAGTCCGTCCTGGGTAAAATCCTTTTAGAGAACATCTTTGAAAGTATCATAAATACTAGAAAGACTTTGAACTTCCAGGAAAGGAGTGGGGAGAGGGAAGGGTACAAGATTTTTATTAAGTGCCTACTATGTGCCAGGCACTATGCTAAGCACTAAACAAAAATTATCTTATTTGATTCCCATAACAACTCTGGGAAGTAGATGCCATTATCTTCATTTTATAGTACAGAAAACTGAAGCAGACAGGCAGACAAAGTTTATGTGACTTGCCCAGGGTCACATAGTAAGTTGTGCTTGGCTGCCTAAGTAATAGGAAAAGGAAACTGACCTTGTAAAGGAGAATGGATTCACACTGAACTATGGTTTTTAGGCCAGTGACAGATAAAAGTTTTTCTGGTCTTCTCTTGTAATACCATGGATTTACAACTCTTGGGGTCTTTTATTTATTCATCCACTCATCCATTCACTCTATTCATTTTTTTAATATTCAACAAACATTTGTTAAGCTCCTACTGTATGCAAATCACTGTGCTTTAGCATTGGGGGACATATAACGTTTAGATAAAACACTTTAGCTTTTTGTTTTGCTTTCAGTCTGTTTTTGTCACAAGATTGAGTCCATTTATTGCTTTTTGTATACTGAAGCAGCCAATGCAAACTCCTTTTTGTAGACTCCTTTGCTTAATAGAAGAAACATTTATATTAAGAATAGTTAATCATAACCCTTTTTCCTTGCATGTTTAAAGTTGAACTTTTGTTAAAGTATAACTGTGTGTAACTTCATATTTGCTGCTAATAGTTCAACAGTATTCTCTCCCCCACCTCCTGCCAGTTTGTAACTTTTCCAAGAAGTTTTTCAGGATTTATCAACTCCTCACCCTCCCTCTTGAGTAATTCTTGAAATAATTATTAGCACCTGGACAGGGCAGACTTCCCACCCTAAGATAATGGCTGCCTCCCAAGGTCATTAAATCTGTACCATTTTAGGCTAATTTTGAGAAACTCTACAGTCTCCCATCTCAGTAACTGCTACCTGCATCTAGGGCTGCTAAAGGCGTTAAATGTGTACCAAGTGAGAGCTATCCAAAAGACTAATTATGAATTCAGAAAGTTGTTCCACAAGTTCAGTTACATACATGTTGGTGAATTAGCTCCACAAAAAAAATCTTTACGCTCAGTTGGAAAGTGAGATTTTTACAATCAGGATTTTTTCTCTCTATAAGCAATTACTCAGTGACATATCACACTCTGTTGAACATCTGCTTCCAGTCTTCTAATTGTGCCTGCTATGGTACAAGGGCTCTGTAATATTGATTGACATTCTCAAGCAGTAAGAGTAAAGACCATACCCATAGACATCAGAGGTAATGGTTCTCCTGTGGCCACTTGCTGGAAAGTTAAAGGTCAATCACTCTTTGCTCTTCTGTCAAACAAACTGGAACCAAGATCTAACTAGTACCCACTTACTACAGGTTCTAGCAAAGCAATCTTTATTCCCATTTATGAACATTTTATCAGTGGTTTCTAATTATATATAAAAAATCACCACATATGTTATTCCTTTACCA
The DNA here is from genome assembly GCF_011100635.1 of Trichosurus vulpecula. Taxonomy (NCBI): domain Eukaryota; kingdom Metazoa; phylum Chordata; class Mammalia; order Diprotodontia; family Phalangeridae; genus Trichosurus; species Trichosurus vulpecula. Next base: position 406,888,377 of record NC_050573.1, on the reverse strand, counting down.
TTTTTCAGTGGCATGGCTAGTCTAGTGTCTTTCCTCTAGAGAGAGTGAAATGAGTCCTTCTCCATCAGTAGTTTTAGTTATATTACATTAGACAGTAAACTCTTTAAGAGCAGGCATTGTCTCTTACCTTTCTCTGTATCCCCAATGCCTAGCACTTCAACAAACACGTCACTCAGTGTTTAACAAATGCAATTGACTATTGACTGACTGATTGACTGGCATGGGTGCCACCTGTAATATCTGAAAAGCAGTAGCCATCCGTGTTGTCTCCCCATCTTACTCCCTAGTGAAGTTTCTTATTCAATACCTAATTATGCTGTTATTCCTGCCCCTTATTTGCTAATGAACCACAATTATGGACTCTTCATCCAGAGATCTTGGGAAGAGTTAGTCAAGTCCCTGGTTATGTCTATTCCTATCCCAGATGCAGTTGATGGTGCCTGGAGTTGCTGGTCCCCATGGAGTCCTTGTGATGCATCTTACAAAAGAAGAAGGACCCGTGAATGTAACAACCCTGCACCCCAGAATGGAGGGAAGCCCTGTGTAGGAGAACGTGAGCAAGAGGAGGACTGTTCTTTTTCAATATTTGAAAACAGGTGAAGAATGGGAAGGAACTAGGGATTTTTCCTTCCCTAATGTGATCAGTGAAGGTACTCTTAAGCATTTTGATAAGATATGATCAGTATCTGACATTTTGAAAGACAGTCCTGGTGAGGCACTGGTTTTTTTCTCTAATTTTATTTAAAACACAACACATGAACATACATGCCTTTTTGTTTCTCCAGGGGAGATCTCTGCATAAATGATGATGAGGCCCTAAAAGAGGTAGATATTGAGGAAGTTGATCCTGAGTCTGGATGTGTTAAACCTATTCCTCCTGAAAATGGATTCCTTAGGGTGAGCTACCCCAGCATGTTCTAAGTTAATGTTAGGGCCTTAGGCACAGAGGAAAATGAATGAACTTGAAGCTTGGGACCACTTCTGAGAATAGGTGTGTGTCTGCATTCCTAAGTCCCTGTAGATTTAAAAAGAGTATGCAAAAACCATGAAACCCTATGCTCCCATCCAATGCCTGAATTTTCAGATGATGTCCATCCTTACCTCTCTATTTCCACCTGAGTAAATCAGGAACAAAAGAAACAGACTGCATCCATCCCCATTCCTTTATTCTCATCTATACCCCTTCCCCATACGCTACCCCAACTTCACTGGAAGGTTAATTGGCCTTCCCTTTCCCTTTGATCATGAAATGTGCTTAATGGTATGTGATGTGATGAAGGGCTGAATTCAAATCCGTGGACTTGGATAATTTGGCAGTGCTGTAGTTAAGTCTTCCTTGCCCACTTCCAGGTCTAGGAATATTATCTAAGGCCAAAAGGATGTCCTGTAGTATGACTAGTCAAAGAAGACATTGGGTCTGTAATTGTTAGCAGCTACCTCACTCCAAGGGAAAGAACAGTTATTAAAATGTCTACATTTTTATTAATTATACAATTTTGAATTGATTTGCTCAACATACCTATGTAGTGTAAACTCAATAGAATGCCATCCTCAGGGTAGGACTCTACCCTGAATGGTGAAATTGTTAGAAAGAACCCTGACCACCAGATCTAGTAGACATATTTCTCTAGGTAGGGTAGAGTCAAGGGTATGCTGCAGTCAGCTCAATCTTGCTCACAAAACTCAATTTTAAAGTTTTAAGTTTTCAGAAATCAACAAATACAACAAATTAGTGTTTGAATTATTGTCTTGTTGATTAAACTTAAGAAAGTGATGGATAACACATTAATGATGCTGATTAAATTTAAATATTTATCACACTAGGGGTAGCTAGGTGGCACAGTGAGTAGGGCACCAGCCCTGGAGTCAGGAGGACCTGAGTTCAAATCCGACCTCGGGCACTTGACACACTTACTAGCTGTGTGACCCTGGGCAAATCACTTAACCCCAATTGCCCTGCCTTCCCCCTCCAAAAAAGAATTTGTCATTTCCCTCTTCATCACCTCCCAGCCCATTGTTAAACATCTACCAGCACATTATTGAATAGAATAATGAGTTACAAGTGATTATAGAAGATTGGATGCAAAAGAAGAAGACTGTTCCTTTTCAATATTTAAAAATGGGGGAAGGATGGGGAGGAACTAGGGCTTTCTCCTCTCTGACCTGGGGGATGGAGGTACTATTCAGTATCTTGTTTATGTATGATGAATACTTGACATTCTGCAATATGCTTGTTTTTTTGTAGAACTTCTCCATCACATTTTGTTTCACCCCATGTGTCTAGAACCATTGCAGAAGTTTCTTGATGGGCTAGGGACAAGGGGAAAGGAGTGTTGGTCTTTGTCACTAATATTCACTCTAGAAAAATATATATTAATGAGTAAGTTACTCCACAGTCCAATATGGACACATAAAGATTTTTCCTTTTGCCCTAGATTTTTCCAAAATTAGGCAAAATGATTTTAACCATACAATTAAAAGGAAATGGAAATGTATTAATGTATTGGTCTGATGGTTACTTTATAAAGTGAGCTCTAAAATGCTACCTATTTTTATACTCAAAAGCATACTCAACCTTTGTTCTTTTGCATCTCTATAATTTATTTTAAAACCAGAGTGCATCTACTAGGCTCTCTTTATAGAGCAAATGACCTTTGCAATAAATGGTGTTCTGCAAAAGTAATAAATAGTGACCTACTCTAAAGAACTCTTCCTGGTACCTTTGAGATAGGGTCCATCAAAGGGGGACACTATGCTGAATTCCAGTCATGTTGTACCATGGTAAGACCCTTGCCTAGAGACTAATATATGTCAAGCCCTCCATGTGGAGACAAGGACAGGGATGTCAGATTTGGTTTCCTTTTGCAACTGATTTGACAGAGTATAGTTTAAAAGTTGATTACTAAATTTATTAGATTTTTAAGATCCTTAAGGGCAGGAAACTTGTCTTATTTCATATTTGACTACTGAACAGCCAACATAATTCATTAAAATCTATTGGGCATTTAACAAATAAATGTGTGTTGAGTTCAGTTGAAATCCAGGCCCGTAGGATCTGCCTCAGAGAGTGAAGTGGTGAACAGAAAATGTCATAAAATACCTACTACAAATGTTAACCATTTGGATTCCATAGATAGTTGGGATGTTGGGCTCATTCTACTTTCAGTTACTTAGCATTCCTACCCCAGCTGTCATACTCCTAAGTTCTTATTAAGGAGTATATACCATCTAGTCATTGATTCAGTCCCTAATTACTTGACCACACCCCTGCAGGAGTTTGCTTTTTACTAGAAAGATGCAACAACACATGGAAGGGGCAGGGAATGGTGGTCAAGGAAGAAAGCTTTGATCTAGGCAGTCAAAGGGATGGCAAGTGGAAACAAAGAGCAGTTGATTGTCACTCCCTTCATTATTTTTTCCTGAAAGAGAGGTAAAAAATTGAAGGGAAGGAGAGCATGGTACAAGCAGGGTTACAGAGGCAAATGGCAAGATGACATTTTTGACTAGGTCTTGGTATACTTGTGGATGTCTGGATGGGATGAAGAATAGTTAAGGGCTATGGGACTATCTAGGTATAGGGGACAGGAGTGAGGATTAAATCACTCATTCTCCAATCCGGGCAACTCTAGCCCCCATCTGACTGAAAGTGAGTGGAATAACTCCTCCCAAGGTGGCGTGGTAAAGTCTCTGGAGGTCTGGATCAGAATGGTCAGTGTTTCTTGTAGGGAAAAACAGGTAATGGCAGAGTAGGTGGGAAGGTACCCTCTCTGGTGAAGCCTTGGTTTTTCTGGCTGAAAGAATATCATCTCTAGTTCCATCAATAGGCCAAATTCCAATCAATCTAGAGGCTCTCAAGGAGATGGGAATGGTTGAGGCTCATTATTGGCAGCAGTGTTATGACAGTATCACAAAACCTCTGAGTTGGATCCCTGGGATTTATTTGGTTTGTAGAAGGAGAAGAGGCTGTATTCTGTTGGAGAAGAAGTCGAAGTTGCCTGCACGATGGGCTTCAATCTTGTTGGGTACCCATACCTCAGGTGTTTACCTGACCAGACCTGGAGACAAGAAGATGTGGAATGCCAAAGTAAGGATATGTGGATAAATTTCAGAATAACCTATAATCTCCAGGCTTGAAGGGGACCAAGAAAGCCTCTAGTCGTTCCACATCATTTTAGAGAGATGAATCCACCCCAGACTAGAGTAACAAAATGAATTTTAAACAAATAGAAAGTTAGCAAAAAGAGACTGTGATTCAGTATTAGGTAGATTAATGAATCCTATTGTTTTGATTAGCTAAAACAAGTTAATGAACTTTTGTTTCCATTAGTAGGTCATTTTTTAAATAAAATTTTGTAACTTTAGTTTTTTGTCACTTACCTTTCCCAATGTATCTCAGCCCTCACCCCTCCCAAAGAACCATTCTTTATAACAAAGAATAAAAGAGGCAAAAACTAAAATTAGTAAAACTTACCAGCATTTAAGATAGCCATTTTTAAAATGACCCTAATTAATTTTAATAAATTGTGATACATAAAATTTTTGGTGTCCCTAGAAGTAAACTTTTTTTCAAAGCATTTATTATAAAATTAATCTCTTTTCTGAGGGACTTAATGGTAATTACCTCTCTGATTCACATATCAGTGTAAAAAAACAACAGAAACAAAAATAAACTTTTTTGTCTTCTCCCATTGAAAGATACATTATCTAAAAATCCCTACCAACTCTCCACAAGTCCAAGGCTACTCCTGATGTGTCTCCTCACAAGCTATTTGTTTTCCTTCTTAGTCCTAATGCTTTTTGGTCATTTTGGCTGCTTGGTAGCCATTCTAGCAATTAGTCCGCATAGGCAAGGAGAGAAAATGAAACTGAACAAGTGAATGTGTAACTCGTTAGCAGCTATTGTCTATTAGGGAAGAAGATGGAAATTAGTAGCTTTCATTACACTTGAAAATTATTGATACATTTCTCCCATGGCTGCTATTATCCATCTGCATAGATAATTGAGAGGTGCGCTCTTAGAATATAGTAAATCTAAGTCACATCCCTTCCCATGAATGCCACCATCCCCACTGAGCACTGACTTTGGAGTTGGGAGATCTGGATTCTAATCCAGCTTCTGATATTCAATCCCTCTATGATTTTGGACAAGTCCCTTTATCTCTCCCTTCTCGGGCCTTAGTTTTCTCATCTGTAAAATTGCAATATTAATGCTTGCCTCACAAGGTTATCGTGAGGAATGAATGAGATAATGTCAACAACAAAAAGTCATATGTAGCTCAGAGGATCAGACCTGTAAAGGACTGTGACTGTAATCTAGTCTCACCCCATAGTTTTACAGGTTAGGAAATCAAAGCCCAAAGGGGTTGAAAAATTTGCCCAAGATCACACAGGCAATAAGCCATAAATCCAGAATTTGAACACAGGTCCTCTGACTCTAAACCCTGTGCCCTTACTTACCTCTCTTCCTTTGTAGACTATGTGGTATGTACTATACAAATGAAAGCCATTAAATCCTAAGTCATCCATTAAGATGCAGTGTATCTAAGCTGATAGGAAATGCATCCTAGTTCCCTTAAGTCACACAAAATCTGTTTATAATGATTAATAGATGATTTTTCATATGACATGTTCATATCATTGTTTCTTTCCACAGGGGTAGGGTGCCTAAAGCCATTCGTACAGGAAGGCTTTTCAATCATACCATATAAAAGTGTATATGGCATTGGAGACACCATCAAACTCACCTGTCCCCATGGCTTCGTCATTACTGGGCCACCAAATTACACATGCGGGAAAAAGTCCTGGGAGCCAGATATTCCAAGTTCACTCACTTGCAAACGAGGTTAGTACCCTAGTTGTGAGCCAAATCAATGACTTTGCATTGACAGTGTGTGTTTTCCTTTAATGTGCTTCTGTGAAACATGCATGATTGGGGCATACTGCAGAATGGCAATGCATATTTCAGCCTGTGTTAACAATGATGTGAGCTGGGTGTGTGTATATGTATATTTTTATCTATATATGTTGAGTATGTATTAATGTGTGTGTACATAAAGTATATATATATATATATGTGTGTGTGTGTGTATATATATGAAGTATGAATATTTTATGTGTGTATATATATATACATACACAAGCATATATATGCGTGCATAAATTATGTATGGAGCAGCTAGATAGCTTAGTGGATAGAAGCTGGGCCTAGGGTCAAGAAGATCTGAGTTCAAATCTGGACTCACATACTTACTAGCTTTGTGGCCCTGGGCAAGTCACTTAATCTATTTGCCTAATCCACTGGAGAAGAAAATGATAAACCACTCCTGTATCTTTGACAAGAAAATCAAATGGACAGAATGGCTCACAGGTTGCTAAGAGTCAGACACAACTGGATGTCTAAACAACAACAATAAAAGCTGAGAAAGGAGAAGTCACTGGTTGGGTAGGTGGTATCAGATCTTAATTATAGAGGATGTCTCTGGTTTTCCCTTGGATCATAGGATTTAGCTAGAAGGTATCCTAGAAAGCATAGGATCATAGAGCTGAAAAAGGTTACCTATTCAAACTCCCATTTCCTAGATAGCAAAACTGAAGCCTACAAGTGTTAATCAGCTTGCCCAAGGTCCTACAAGGAGCAAGTAGCAGAGAGATTCCAATCCAGGCCTTTTCAACTTCAAAACCTATGCTCTGCCTACTGTACCACTTGGCTTAATTGCATTTCATATTGGATGGCAGCCAGGAACACCAGTGCCCTCAGTTTAACTTCTAAATCGACTTAAAATTTGTTCTATATCTATTGAATTATTAAATAGATAAATTCTCTGTTTAAAAGGATGGTTCTGAAGTCATAAACACTTGACCCTCTACCCAACATTAATGATTATTTTCTTCTTTGGTGTGGTCTGAAGCTTCTAACATGCTTTGCTATGTTAGAACTCCCTATATCATTATTCTCTTTTTATTTGACTGTGTTTTGTTTTGCCTTCCTTCCCTTCCATGATCTATAGCAATATATTCTGGCTTCTAGAGAGGAAGGGCCATGTACATTTTCATCTATCCTGTGCCTGGAACAGCATTACAAGCAAAACTCTTAATTCCTACCATTCCATGCTGAGAGACCAATTCTACTTGTGAATACTGAAGTAATTTGCCATTGTGTACTGGAGTTTCAATCACGAGAGCCAGGTTTGGACATGAAGGAAACTTCAGATATAACATATATTATCTTAGCCCATTGTCGGTGCCAGAAATGGGCATAGAATTTACCTTGCCATCCTATCGTCATTACCATCATTTCTAGGACTTAAATCCATCCATGGAGGATGGATAACCTCCATCTCTGTGATATACGGCCCATCTACCCAGTTCCCAGTGACTTCACCTACCCCCACTGATAGACGTCACACATAGAAGAGCAATGCATCTAAGTAAAAGAAACCAGAACATTATCCGTGTATAATAGCAGGTGCCTCATTTCGAAGCAATGGCCAGCAACATCTCAGCCTAGAAGAGAAAAGCAGGGGACAGAGCCAGGACAGCAGAGTAAAGGCAACAATCCAACTGAACACTCCCAGCATTCCCCTCCAACCAACTTTAAAATAATTCCACAAATAAAATTTTGGACAAAAGAGCAGGGTAAGAGATTTTTCTAGGCTAAGACAACTTAAGAGATTAGCAGGAGAGGTCTATGACACCCGGGTAAGGACCATTCTGGAGCGAAGCAGCAGCACCAGTGGTGGGTATTGGAAATGACTTCAACAATAACAGCAGCAGCTTTGGGAGCTCTCAGCCCAGAGGGGATAAAAGGGAGGGGTCAGACAACTGGTGAGAAAGAGATTACGGGGACCCTTTGTTGGCACTTGGTGCAGGGTGCTGATTAGCAACCCTATTGCCCATGAGCAGCTTTAGGTCAGAGTCCCAGGGCAGAGAGCAATACTTCTGATCAGACATAAGGGACCAAGAGACCTGGTCATAGTTCCACGAGTAGCACTAGCACTTGCAGCTGTAGAGGAATAGGGGATCTTCCTCTTCCTGTATACAAAGTAGAACGCAGACCAGGAGAATTGTGACCACACCTCTCCCAGGATCACAGTGCCTTGGGAGCACTGAAAACTTGCAGACCCCCCAGAACTAGCTCTGAAAACAGCAACATGAATAAGCTTGAAGCTTGGGACAATGCTTCCTCATCCCAACGTGAGCAGAGCTCAACTTTAACGGAAAGGTCAAAGTCAAAAAATAAGCAAACAACAACAAAAAGAATTTAACCATAAAAACTACTATAGTGGCAGGGAAGACAAGACATAACTCAAAAGAAGATGAAAACGTAAAAATGCTTATTTGACCCAACCCCAAAAAGGATTCCTAGAAGAGTTAAAGAAAGATATAAAAGCAGTAAAGGAAAAATTTGGAAAAGAGAGTGATAAAAGAAAAATTAGGAAAAGAGAATTAACAGCTTGGTAAAAAAAAAGCACAAAAACGAAGAAAATTAAATCTTAAAAAACAGAATTGGCCTAATGGTAAAAGAGATATAAAAATTCAGTGAAGAAAAGAATTCCTTAAAAAGCAAAGTAGGCCAAATGAAAAAGAAGGAACAAATACTCACTGAAGAAAATAATTCCTTAAAAATTAGAATCAACCAAGCAGAAACTAATCATACCATGAGACATCCAGAAATAATAAAACAAAGTCAAAAGAATAGAACAAAATGTGAAATATCTCATTGGAAAAACAACTGACCTGGAAAATAGATCCAGGAGAGATAATTTAAGAATTATTGGGCTACTGAAAGCAATGATTAAAAAACTGTCTAGACATATTTCAAGAAATTATCAAGGAAAACTGCCCTGATATCCCAGAAACAGAGGGAAAATTTTAAGTTGAAAGACTTCAATAATCACCTCTTGAAAGAGATCCTAAAATGAAAACTCCCAGGAAGATTCTAGCCAAATTTCAGAGCTCCCAGGTCAAGGAGAAAATATTGCAAGCAGCCAGAAAGAAATAATTCAAATATGGAGCCACAGTTAGCATCATATAAAATTTAGCAGCATCCACATTAAAGAAGCAGAGAACTTGGGATATGATATTTCAGAAAGCAAAGGAGCTAGGATTACAACCAAGAATAACCTACCTAGTAAAAATTAATATAATCCTTCAGGATGGAAATGGATATTTAATAAAATAGAGGACATTCAAGCATTCCTAAAGAAAAAATCAGAGATGAATAGAAAATTTGACATTCAAACACAAGACTCAAGAGAACAAAAAAATAAACATGAAAGAGAAATCATAAGGACTCAGTAAGGTTAAACTATTTGCATTCCTATATGGGAAAAGGATACATGCAACAACTAAGAACTTTATTATTGTTGCTAGGGCACTTAGGAGTCTACATAGACAGAAAGCATGAATGTGAGTCAATTGTGTTGGGATGAACTAAAAAAAAATGACATGATGATAAAGAGGGAAGTACTTGGAGGAGAGGTAGAATTGGAAAGTTTCATCACATATAAGAAGTGCATAAGGAAGAGCTTTTATAATTGAGAGGATAATGAGGTGGCAGGCAATGCTTGAATCTCGCTCTCATTGGAATTGATTCAAAGAGGGAAGAATATATATACACACTCAATTGCGTATAGAAATCTTTCTTACCCAATAGGGAAATAGGAGAAGAAAGACTATAAGAGATGGTGTGTGGTGGGGATGATAAAAGGGAGAGCAGATTGAGAAATGCACTGGTCAAAAGTAAAAAGGGCGTTTGAGGAGGGACAGGATAAAAAGAGAGAAAGAAAGATAAATAGAAGAAAATAAGATGGATGAAAATATGTAGTGATCATAACTATAAATGTGAATAAGATGAACTCATCCATAAAACAGAAGCAGATAGCAAAATAGATTAGAAACCAGAATCTAATACACTTGAAAAGGAAAGACACACAGAGAGGTTAAAAAATGAGCTGGAGCAGAATCTGTCATACTTCAGCTAAAGTTAAAAAAAAAGGCATGGATAGCGAACATGATCTCAGACAAAGCAAAAGCAAAAATAGACCTAATTAGAAGAGATAGTCAGGAAAACTGTATTTTGCTAAAAGGTACCATAGACAATGAAGTAACATAAAAAAATTGTAACAAGTTTCTCTGCTAAAGGCCTCATTTCTCGAATATGTAGAGAACTGAGTCAAATTTATCAAAATAAGAGCCATTTCCCAATTGGTAAGTGGTCAAAAGATAAGAATAGGCAGTTCTCAGAAGAAGAAATCTAAGCTATCTATAGTCATTTGAAAAAATATTCTAAGTCACTTTTGATTGGAGAAATGCAAATTAAAATAACTCTGAGGTACCACCTCATACCAATCAGAGATGACACATGCTGGAGGGCATGAGGGAAAACATGTACATTTATGAACTGTTGGCGAAGTTGTGAACCAGTCTAATCATTCTGTAAAACAATTTTGAGCTATGCCCAAAGGGCTATAAAACTATACATACTCTTTAACTCAGCAATACCACTACTCTGTGTGTACCCCAAAGAGACCAAAGGAAAAGGACCCATGTGTACAAAAATATTTGGAACAGCTCTTTTTTGTGGTGGCAAATAATTTGAAATTGAGGGGATGCTCATCAATTGGGGAATGGCTAAAAAGCTGTGACATTTGATTGTGACAGAATACTATTGTGCTACAAGAAATTATTGGGGAGGGAGGTGGTTTCAGAAGAAAATATGGTGAGACCTATATTAAGTGATGCAAGAAGTGAGAACCAGGAGAGCACTGTGTAGAGTAACAGAAATGCTGTAATGATAATCAACTATGAAAGACTTGGCGCAATACAATGACCCAAGACAATTTCAAAGGACTGACTACAAAAAGATGCCATTCACCTCCAGAAAGAGAACTGATGAACTCTGAGAGCAAACTGAAGTATAATTTTCTCATTTTCATCATCTTTTTGCAGTATGGCTAATATGGAAATGTTTTGCATGAGTTCACATATATAATAACATCATTTTGTTTGTCTTCTCAATGGGTGAAGGAAGCATAGAGGGGTGGAAAAGAATTTGGAACTCAAAATTTAAAAAGAAAAGAATGTTAAAAATAAACAAATAATAAACATTTTTTAAAAATTAAGGGAGAAGCAGCGCTTCGAAGTTGATTGATTACTGCATAGATCAGAGTCTTCATGTCTTTCATTTGTTTGTTCCAGATGTTCTGACCCACATGAGCGATTGTGGACCAGGACGTAAGTTGGTAGAATCCCAATGTGTCTGCATGTCTCCAGAAGAGGACTGTAGGTAAGATGCTATGCAGACTGTGTTTTGAAATTTGACAAGACCATTCAATGCTATATGGATGGTCATTTGTAAATTTGAAGTCACAAGTTAAAGGATTAAATTACCTTAGACCTCTTTCCAAAGCTGAAGGACTCTGACAATATATTTGTTTTTAGAGCTTAGAAGAACTCATTAGTCTAAATTCCTTCCTCCCTTGGGTTATTTTAATTATACTTCCTTATTTTGCGTAAGTCCTTTTATTGTCAGCCACAGTCTTAATCAGCACATTCAACAACCTACAACTTGAATACTATGACATCAGAGTTAGCATGGTTCAGCAGAAAGAAACTAGACTTAGAGTCAGAAGAGAACTGGGTTCAAATCCCACCTCTGATACTTCCTAGCTGTGTGATCATGGGCAAGTCATTGGGATCAGAAGATCGTAGTGTTAGAGAGTTGGAATGTACCTTAGAGGTCATCAATACCTGTGCCCTTATTTTACAGGTAAAGAAATTGAGGTCTTAGAGAGTTTAATTGACTTAACCAATGAGATATAGCTAGTGTTTAAGGTAGCATTTGAAGCCAGATCTTTGTGACTACAAGTCTATGGCTATATCCACTAGACCATGATGACTGTATATCATTTACTCTTTCTGAGTCTCTGTGTCCTGATCTGTATGTGGCACCTATGTGCCCCACAAAATATCATCAAGTTCAAGGTACATTGTAGATATGAGGCAGTATGCATTCAATATCATGGATTGTGAGTCACTACCAATGTATTTCTTCTTACCAGACAATCAGAGGACATATTATCCCCAAGCAAAAGACATTTAAGAGCATAGAAAGATAGATGACCAGAAAGATTATAGATACACACAGGAATACATTTTCCCATGGGTTGTCATGCTACCAGTTGGGGAGATGACATTTGTGAACACAAAAGAAACATGTGTAACAGAGGTAATCAAGTAACCAGGGCCACTCATACTGGTGGGGCTTTTGATTTCTCCTGCAAAGTTTCTAATGCCTTCTGGTGATATCCTCTAGGGAGCTGCTTTTTCTGCTGAACTGGGGTCCTCTGATAACATATTTTCTCATGCTATTCATTAATGGCATCTCCACTGAGTTTTCTCTTTATTGTTCTCTACTGGCATTTCTAATGAGCTGCTCTCTGCTACTTTTTACTGGTCTTCAGTTGCTGTGCCCCACCCTCTCTAGGAGAATGGTTCTTTTATTATTATTATTATTATTTTTAGTTTACAACATTCAGTTCCATAAGCTTTTGAGTTCCAAATTTTCTTTCCCTCTCTCCCCTCCCCCCTTTTCAAGACAGCATGAAATCTGATATAGGCTCTACATATACATTCACGTTAAACATATTTTCCCATTAGCCATGTTGCAAAGAAGAATTAGAACCAATGGAATAAACCACAAGAAAGAAGAAACAAACCAAAGCAAAACGAAAAAGAGAAAGAGCAAATAGTATGCTTCGATCTGCTTTCAGACTTCATAATTCTTTCCCTGGATATGGATAGCATTTTCCATCATGAACCTTTTGGAGCTGACTTAGAACCTTTCATTGCTGAGAAGTGCCGAGGCTATCAAAGTTAGTCATTGCCCAACGTGGCTGTAACTGTGTACAGTGTTCTAGGAGAATGGTTCTATAAATTTTTGTACATCAGGCCTCTACAACTTGTGGCCTGCAAAAAAACATTGAGGAAAACATCCTTTGTATGTAGAGGAAATCCTTTTAGCATGCCATAAGCAGCCCAAGGGCTATGAGTGGCCCACCAGCCACAGGTTGTACAGGCCTGTTGTACATCATAGTCCCAGGCAATGTTTAGCACTTTTGAACTTTCAGATTCTATCTAGCTGGATTCATTTAGCTAGCTAGGGATCCATTTAGCTATCTAGGGAAGTGTTTAGCTATTTAGGTGTATCTTTTGGTATCCTTTTCTCCTGCTACCTTTGAGGTTCTCTCATTCTAAACTCTTATCAAAGGAATGATATGAAATTCCTTTTAACTCCTTTCATACATCCTGGTTCCAAGACTGAGCCTTCTTCAAATCATTTCAGGGACTCCACTTAGCAAAACTGTAAAGAAGATTAATGGAGATAGCATAAGGGAATTCCTTTCAATATCATCAAGCCTCTAATTGCTATAAAAATTAAATCAGGACCAAGAATTAAAAGAGCTATATTGGCCTACTGGAGCCAGTGACTGTGAGCTATTTCCCATCGGTTACCCAATTCGCTGTACTCTCTACATGGACACTGATGATAATAGAATTTACCTTATAGGGTTGTTGTAAGGATTAAATGAAATAAATTGTACATCATGCTTGTTCATATTCGTTAATCACTCATATAATGGGGAATGGCTCTTGTTCTTATCTACTTGTATCAGGTGTTTGGATATCAAAACTTTATCAGAGATATTCACTGCTAAAATTGTTTTCCCAATCAACAACTTCTTTTCTTATTCCAGCTACACTGATTTTGTTCATGTAAGCTTAAAAAAAATTTTATAACTTAAATTTTATCACTTCTCTCTCTCCTTTCTTAAGTTTTCCCAGACATATTTGCACAAGGTACATCCTTCCATTTCTTTCTAATTTTTTGATGATGTGATCTTCTCTATTTAGATTGCATATCCATTTGGAACTTAAAGTGGTGTGTGTGATCTAAGTTTATTTTCTGCAAAACTATCTTCCAATTTTCTCAGAAGTTCTTATGCAAGAAGAAAATCTTACCTCAATAGTTTGTGATATTGGGTTATTATCAAACACTAGGCTACTGTTTTATTGTTTTGGGGTCTTGCTTATCTAGTCTCTTCCATTGGTCAACTTTTCTATTTTTTAGCCAATACCAAAAAGTTTTGATGATTACTGTTTTACAATATAGTTTGAGACTTGATCATGTTAAGCTCCATTTTTTCCTATTTTTTTAATCTATTTCCCTTTAAATTCTTGACCTTTTGTTCTTTCAAATGATTGGCATTATTTTGCCCAATTCTATGTATTAAAGCTTTGTTGGTTGCATTGATATTTTGATAAATCCAAATTTATATACGATCATTATTTTTATTATATTAATGTGACCCAATTATGAGCAATGAATGCCTAATTACTTAAGAGAAAAAGTCTCTAAGATCCAATTAGAAAATCCATAGAGTCACACAAGAAAATAATCAAATGTTAAATGAATGGTATAGGACAAAAAGTGCTTTAGAAGTTCATATGAAGAAGTAATCATCTTAGACTAGACTGGTCAGTGGAGGCTTCATGGAGGAAATTGGATGTGATTCAGTATCATCTCTGTAAGATATGTATATTGTGGTCCAGAATGGATAGGATATGTATAGGCAGAGAGAGAAGATCACACTCAATAAAACTGGGAAGCAAATTGAAGTCAAATTATAGATGGCATGTTGTGAATGATAGGCTAAGGAATTCAGACTTTATTGTCTAGGCTACAGGGAGCTACTGATAGCTGGTAAGCATGGGAATGTCATGGTGAAAATACTGTTTTAGAAAGATTAATATGGCAGCAGTTTGTACGATAGATTGGAATAGGGAAGATGCCGGCTGCAGAGGGACCAATTAGAAGTTGATATCATCATTCAGCTGTGTGCCCTCCTTGTCTATCTTTGTCCCCTTCTTTTCTTCAGATAAACATGTTATTTTTTTCTCCCTTTGCAGTCATTACTCAGAAGATCTCTGTGTATTCAATTCAGACTCCAACCATTACTTTACCAAACCCAGCTGCAATTTTTTGGCAGAGAAATGTGCAAATACCCAGAAACTACATTTCTTATCTGTTGGATCCTGCCAGGATGGACTTCAGTTGGAACAGGCCATTGAAAGGATAAAGCTTTCATTCAATAGCACAAAGAAGGAAACCTGTGGCTATGACACATGCTATGATTGGGAAAACTGTTCAGGTGAGATTGCATTGATCAAGTGCTTTTATTACCTATATTTTGGTACTCTCAGTGCTAATATTTACCTATGTATTCTGTACTATTATTATTTTCACCCATCTG
Source organism: Trichosurus vulpecula (assembly GCF_011100635.1). NCBI lineage: Eukaryota > Metazoa > Chordata > Mammalia > Diprotodontia > Phalangeridae > Trichosurus > Trichosurus vulpecula. Next base: position 406,873,063 of record NC_050573.1, on the reverse strand, counting down.
TTCTACTTAAAAAAGAACCTCATAGTGAGATAAGTCTGTGCTTGAATGAATTCATACTGTGAAAACATCCACTTTGTTTCATAGAATGCACAGAGGTGGGTTATAGGTTACAGCAGATCCAAATATGTAGATAGGTTTTCCCCATGTGGAATGTTTTCTTTTAAAAAATTAATATATATTTTTATTTGTTTCATTAACTATTTCCCAATTACATGTAAAAAAATTAACATTCTTTTTTTAAAAATTTTGAGTTCCAAATTCTGTCTCTCTCACCTCTTGAGAAGGCAGGCAATATAGATTATACACGTGAAGTCATGCAAAATATATTCACATGCGATATTTTCGAATGAATCACTGAAACCTACTCAAAAAATGTTTTAAAACTTTACAATGGTGAACAAAGTTAGATTCCATGTCTTGAGTCACCTCTCATTTCTTCCTGTTGCCTTTTGTGGCCTATTTTTCTCCTCCAAACAGATATTTTTCGGCTTAGCCTGATGCTACAAAAGGGAACAGGCAAGTGCCAAAGTCTAAATCATGCCTGACATAGCTAGAGCAGACCATCTAGCTCCAACTCCCTTAATCAGTCCTGTGATTGAACTGAAGGCCAAAGGGTAGACACAGATGGACATCATCAATGGGCCAAATCTTTATGGCAGCAAATCAGGAAGTCAACACCTGGTGTGGTTACCCATGAGCCACATTTAATCCATGGCTAAACAGTGGTTAGGACAGTGAGACAAATTTGAGCATTACCCACCCACCCAGAATAAAGCCATCTGTTGGTTGAAAATGGAATCTCAATGTATGTGTCAAGTCCTGTCTAGACAATGTTATTTTTAATAGAATCCATCCTAGGAACAATTATTGGGGGAAAGAAATTACTAGGACAATGAAAACATTTTAAAAACTAGGACATATGGAAAATCTTTCTAATAATTAGAGCCTTCCAGAAATGAAAGCAGTTGCCCCAGGAGGTAGAGAGGTCCCTGGTGCAAATGCATGACTATCTATGAGGATAATGTAGAGGGAATTCCTGCATTCGACAAGGGTTGGAATGGATAATCTCTGAGTTCTCTTCCAACACTACAATTCTTTTATTTTGAATATTATTCAACATTATTTTGCATTTTAAATGCAGCTGTTTTTCTTCAAGGATGCTAAATGATCTTGGAATGTTATCTTGAAAAGTACACATGGAGAGAAAATGTTGCTAGATAGCATGAGCTGTTCCAAATGCTCTCTGAGTAGGCTGCGAGGTTAGAGGCAGGTCAGGCATTTGAGGCTATGTTCAATGAGTTATCTTCCATTCCAACTCATCTCATTTATCATTGAGCAAAAGTCTTTGTGGAGTTCTCTGATTACAGAGGATTTTCTTTTGCTTTCTTTACCATGAATTATTTTTTTCAGTTCTGTCTAAATGAAAAATCTCCCCCACTATAAAATTCTATCAAAATGTTTGTGTTTGTTATTATTTCTTCTGTGATACCTGTACTGAAATCTCCACAGATTTCAAGAGTTGACATATTTTCGAAGAAGGACTCCAAAGTTCATATATCTATGCAATGTTTACCCAAATTAACAGAATGCTCTGGGGCTATTAAAGTGGGCCAGAGGACTTTCCCAAGAACTTTAGTCTGAGCATTTTGAAATGCTCTGATCCTTAATACAAATATAAAATAGAAAGTATTTCCACCCTGAAAATTCTGTCTGTTGGTGCCAATCTTGTTTAATTGGTTTGTGTCACAGACCACGCTTCTTGGTAATGCCTGGTAAAGAACAGCACTGATATAGATGCTTTCCCATGAATATAGTCCCTGGCTTAAAAATAAAAGACAAAGAAAAAAAAACAGACCCCCTTCTTTTCTCAGAGGCTTTTCTTTTGGCCACAACAAGCTAAATGATCTTAATTATGAGTTAAATTGAATCTTTTCTTGATTAACTTGGAGTCTTGATTACATCGCATGCTTTGCTGCACTCTTGCCTCAATCACAAAAATGAAATCAGAAAAATCACAAAATTTACTTTTAAGAAGTTGTCATAATGGTTCCCTCCCACCCCTCATCCACCATGGAATCATTTTGATAAAGATAAAACATTGTTCCTACACTACATGAATGCATAGCCAATTGAATAAGGAGCATTTATTAGTTCAACATTCATTCAATAAGACGTAGATCACTCTGTTCAGTAATATGAAGGAAACAGAAATGAACAAAGATCTAACCCTCATCCTCACGGAGATTACACTCTAGTTAGAAAGATATGTCTACAATTGTATAAGAAAAGGTAGACGTGCCAAAAGGAAGTAAAAAGTACAGATCTGGGCCAATCATTTCTGGCCGGGAGATGTGAGAAAAGGGTCTTTGCGCAAGGCCATGGGGGATAGCTGGGACAGAGAGGCACCAGAAGGTGAGCATGTTCTAGTTACCCAGTATGAATGAAGCACAGCCATGCCCAGATGTTATCATCATAGCCCTTGGTGAAAGGGACTCCTGTGAGGGAATAGCATTCTCCCCTTCCCTCCCCCATCTGCTAGCCTCACAGATGAGCCTTCCACTGCTCCTATCCTACCGAGCGCCTCTCTGGACAGGTGGGAAAATGACAGAAAAGGAACAATGTGGACTAATTGAGACAGGAAATTGTATTCAATTGCCATGGAGAGAATTGAGATAATTATTAAGAACTACTGTATCCTCTGCTGATACAGCTTGGGAAAGGTATGGACCACAAAGTGCACTGTGACAATAACACATAGAATTAGAGGCCTAGAGCTTTGGATCTGGCAGGTCTAGAACTATTGCCATCATGACAGGGCTGAACACCAACATGGAAGACTTACAGAGGCACATGGGCTTTGGCCCCTTGCTAAAGGGCAAAATCACAGAATCAGAACATTTGAAAGTTAGGAAGGGCCACAATGGTTGTCTGTTGAAGCCTGGCTCAGTTACCAATCCACTTTTACACTGTCCCCTTTCCCCTAGGGTTTGACTAAGAGCCTCAAACTGAGCATGTCTTTTAGAAAGGGGCCAGAACGCCAGTACCTAACTAGACCCAGCCCCTTGCCCCTCCAACTTATGTTTCATTTCACCTCCAGACATGTCTTCCAAATAGAGGCTACTGTTATGTCACTCTTTAGCTCTTAGTCCTTCAATGGTTCCCTATTACCTATAGGAGAAAGACAGAGATTTGTGGACTATTAGAACTGGAAGTGACCTTACAGATGACTTAACACTACCACCTCATTTCACAGATGAGGAGCCAGATGTCTCTGAGAAGTGAAGTGATTTGTCCAAGGTCTTGTAGGTGTAACTCCTCAAAGCCCTCTCAAATCTACCCAACCTAAGAAGGACATAGTGTTCTGAATGTGGTGGTTTCCAGTCCCACTCGCTTTTTTTGTCAGCATGGAGTTATTTAACTCCAGATTATTCAACATATACTTTTTCCATGTAATAAACTAGATTTCCTAAATTCTGAATACAAAATCTATTAATTAATCAACAAATATTTATGAGCACTGATTTTGTACAAGGGACTTAGTTTAATGCTTGGGCACAGGGCAGGTGAAAGTATAACAAGGATTAAGATAAATTCTCTTTCTTCAAGTAGCTAACAATGTAGTTGGGGAAATCTACAATGCACACACTTAAAAGTTAACTAACAATATAAAATAATAAAGTGCCAAATGCTTGGCACAGACAGTAAATGAGAGAAGTTCAGGGAAAGGAGAGATCTCCCTGTACTATGGAGCAGTTGAAGAAGACTACCTGAAGGGGAGGAATTGAGCTGGGTCTCGAAGGATGGATGGGATTTGAAGAGACAGGAAGGGGGAAGATGTCCTTTGAAAGTAGGGAACAGAGTGAGAAGTACATAAACAAGTGTGGGAAGTCAGGACTATTCATGGCATGCTGCCTGGAAGACAGAGGATAGCCTCAGTGACTGTTTATATAGATGAATAGAGGAAAATTAAGTTGAAAGGGTAGTTTGGGTCTAATTATTAGATAGTCCTGAATATTAAGCTGGAGAGACAGAGACAGAGAGAGAGAGGGAGACAGAGAGGGACAGAGAGAGACATACTGTTTCAACAATCCGGCTAGCAGCTGCTGTGAGGGTGTAAAACCAACAACAACCAGCTCACAGAATGCTGCAAGACCAGGTCCTTTTGATCTGCTTTATTAATGAAAGAAATGTCAAAGGGTTAACAAACTTACTTTAATCCAGCATACAAACATCATTTACTTAGTTCAGGAGAAAAAACCAGCACCCTGAATTACAGACCATATACAATTCGTAGTTATCAACATCTGAGTGTTCAGCTGGGGAGCTCATTACAATGGCTGGCCCAGAGTCACATGCCACTCCTGCTGTGGTGCAGAGCTCCGAGAGAGAACACTAACCTCTGCACTTATATATCCTGTTCACGGCCCTGAGGGCCCCAACCTCACCCAGGTTGGGTGTGGAAAAGTTCCCCACCCCCAATATCACATCCGATACAAATCAATCAATGACTCCCAATTGTCTCAGTGCTGAGAAATACAAAAACATCCCACTTTATCTGCCCCATTCAAACAAAGGCCAGAATCATTAAAGGTCAACAGCAAAAAGTCCCACCTTAATTACTATTACACATACAGAAACAGAGACACACAGAGAGACAGAGATACACAGAGAGACAGAGACCTACAGAGACAAAGACACAGAGAGACAGAGACAGAAAGAGAGAGATACAGACTCAGAGAGAGATGATGATGATGATGATGATGGTAATGGAGAGATGATAGATAAAGAGATAGTGATAGCTGGATGGAGAGAAAGAGAGACAGAGATGGGTAGAGAGACAGAGACAGAGACAGACAGACAGAGAGAGACAGACAGAGAGAGAGAGAGAGAGAGAGAGAGAGAGAGAGAGAGAGATATTAAGCATTCACTACGTGCCAGGCACTGTACTGTTAGCATTGAAGATACAAATATGAGGAGGAAGAAAAAAAAGCCAATCCCAAAGCTCAAAGATCTTGTAATTAAGTGGAAGAAAACAACATATAAAATGGAGCTAAAAGGGGAGGGAGTGGGTAGGAAATAGAGCAAGGCCACTGGTAAGGAGACAGAAAAATCCAGAAGAAGGAAGTGAGAGCCAAGAGTAAAGAAGGCATAGCCTGGGAACCTCGTGAAGTGATGATCCAAGCCAGGGACTCACTAATCAGAAGAGAATTAAAGTAAATGAAACTGAGCTTCCAACAATTACTCTTCATGGGGACAGGGTGGGGGTATATTTTTAGAACAGACCTGTGATTGGTATTGATATTGGAAACTTCCAAATAAGGAACTCCCTTCTACCGATGTCCATTGGCTTCTGTTATTCCATTTATAATCGTAGGTTGCTTTATCTATAAAGTATTTATCCATAAAACAAAATCACTTCAAAGTATTTCATAAGCAAAGTACTTACATGAATTATGAGCCCTACATCATAATAAGCTTCCTGAGGGCAGTACCCATCCCTTCTGCCTTGTTTGTTTTCACTAACTATGCTGGGCACATCTCTCGAACTTAAAAAAATACAAACCTGTTTCCTTGGCTTGACTAATTATATCAAATGACCATCTGGCTAATTATACTTTGTGAAAATTGCTTGACTGTCCTAGTGCCCTTTTTTTAGAAGCCCCTTTCTCTAATTTTCTCTTTACTCCCTACCTCCCAACAAAGTGGGATTCTGTATTAAATAAGTGGAAATAAAAACAGCTCCCTCTGGAAGGAGTACGTTAACTCTGTCAGTTTCAACCTGACATCCCTTCACAACGCCTGCCATTTACATTTCATAATTTCCAAGGAAATGAGTGTTGTGTCCATGTTTAATCACTTTGTCCCACAGTCTTTTGTGTTCTCACAAAGTCTCTAAGAGAACAGAGTGTCAACATCGTTGTATGACTTTGCTATCTATTCCCTAATCATTGCAAAAGCAATGAGTTTTCTTGTAAATTTGTAAAATGTTTCTTGGCTGCCACAATATGTGGAGCCAGTCTGCCAGGAAAGATGTGGCCAGACACCACCCTCCCCACGGAGAAGGAAGGAGACAAAAGTCCAGATGTGTTAGACTAGAAACACCCCAGGTGGCAGCCTTGGTCTCTGTGTTTATTCTGTAAATTAATGGAAGAATTTTCTTTTCAATTATACATCTAAGGTTAAAATCGCTCTAATTGAGACAGCTAAGTGGAGTAGTAGATTTAGTACTGTGCCTGGATTCAGGAAGACCTAAGTTCAAATCTGGCCTCAGATACTTGTTAGCTTTGTGACCCTGGAGGAATTACTCAACCTTTGTTTGCCTCAGTTTCCTCATCAATAAAGTGGGGATAATAATAGTACTTACCTGGCAGGGTTGTTGGGAGGATCACATGAGACACTAATTGTAAAACATTTAGCATAGTTCCTGGTACATAAGATTATGTAAATGTTATTATTACTATCATTAACTATTAATTCCTAGGATTCAAACTCGGACCATCTAGTTCAACCCATCTATTTTAAAGATGAGGAAAACAAGGCCTATAAAGGTGAAATGACTTACTCAAGATCACACAGCTAATAAATAAATAGCAGAACTGAGAAATTTCTGATTAAATCGAGTGCCCTCACCACCTACCTTGTGTAACCAAATGCTGTTTATCAAGATATTAAATGGGAAACCAAGTCCTCCTCTTGTCCAAAATGGTCCACATGCCTTTTCTGATCATTCTTTGTGATTGTTCTCAGCTAACTCTGGAAGAAAGACCAAGCTTATTTCTGAGGTCTAAGCTTATGTTGTAATAATAACAGTGACAGTAACATAATATTAATATTAACATAACAGTAACAAGAGTAACCATAATTAAACATTTTGCGGTGCTACAAGGTTTGTAATGTGGTTTACATATATTTTAAGCTATTAAAGCTGAAATCTTTTAGTTATTAAAACTTAAAGTTACTCTAAGATTTTGGGGACACCTTGTAATGTCCCATTTGATCCTCACAACAACTCTGTAAAGTAGTTAATATCTCTATTTTGCAGATGAGAAAACTGAGTCTGAGAGAGGAGCAAATCAACATAGTGCAATGAGGGAGGAGGAAGCAGGGATACTTTATCTTTCCTTTCTTGACAACAGTAATGCCATTTTAGAGGCAGCTGGGTGATGTAAAAGTGTTGGACTGGTTCCAAAATCAGGGACTGCTGAGTTCAGATCATGCCTCAAATTCTTCCCAGTTGTGTCACCTTTGGCAAGTCACTAAAGCTCTCTCAGCCTCAGGTTTAATAGCACCAACCTACACACAAGGCTGTGGAGTTGATGAGATAATATGTAAAAAAGTATTTTGTGAACTTCAAAGTATAACGTAAGTGCTAGCTATTATTCATTTTGACTAGGCTGCTTTTTCAAGGCAAATAGCAAGGAAAGTCTAATTCTTATGGTTTTTTTTCTTCCTTTACCCCAGTTCTTGTACAAAGTCAGACAAAAGACAAAGTCCACTCTTTGGTGGTCATTCCCAGACCAACAACAAATCAGCAGATTAGGAAAGCTCCGCCCCTTCCCTGAAATGCAACAAAGTGCTCATGAGGCCAGTGACTGACGAGGCAGCATGACTATGAGTTTTCTGCCGCTAAAATGACATTATTCATGTCAAGGAAGGGAAGACACAGTGACACCCTCCCACCCCACCCTTACACTGCCATATTTTATTAATTTGTAACAAGTGTTACTTTCTCAGCCCGGTTCTGAGAAATGGGAATAATTTGTAAGATGTATTTTACATCTGCAAAATGAAAATAATAATACTGTCTACCTCAGAAAGTGTTGTGGAGATCAAATAAGGTAATGCTATGAAAAGCACTTGGTGAAATTTGAAATATCACATGTTAACTATTGCTGCTATTATTATTATTATTGCAATATAAGTTAAGGTTTCAAAAACAGGGAGGGGGAAATCTTCCATCTCTCCTCTAGAGTGAACTGAAAATCACACAGAATGCTAAAGAAAAAAACAGGTTGATGATTTCACTGAGATGTATTTACTCTAAGAAACTGTGGGAAATGAGCCATATTCCAATGGCTACTCGCCCCATAGAGATTCCTTTCTCTATGTTCTAAATAGTGTTCCTCCATACCTTGGCTTAGAACTCGAGACAGAATAAGGCCCTTTTTCTTATACTTGGATTACAGAGCATTCAGGGAAGACCATCACCTCTGGTGTGAGGGCTTTCTGAGCCCTTTTCAGGCCTGCTCATCTACCTTTGGTGACCACCTCATTCACCCAACTCTCACTTAGATATAGATAAATAAAATTTTTTCAATATAAATGGTTTCTTTCATAATCCTATGTATTTTATTTTATGCACTTGACATCCATAGGGTTCACCAGACTGACAGAGGGGTCTGTGATACAAAAAGGGTTAAGAATCCCTGACTGAGACTATCATTATTATACATTGTCATGCTTTTCTAAGGTAGTTATTGTGTATTTACAGTTATCTGTATGTGAGAGTATAAGGAGTTGAGCAGGATTTGAGATTAACTAGTAGCTGGAGGTCATCTGGGGAACCCTTATCTAAATTAATCACCGATAGTTCAACCAACTAAATTACTCCTAGTTGACTATAACAATCATGAGGGCAAGAATTGTGTCTTATCTAAACGTTGCATCTCTCTAGTTACTCTAGTTTGGAATGATAAGTGAACATAGTAGTTATTTTATAGTATTTGTTTAGCTGAATTGAATCATAGTCATACTGAGGACCTAGGTAATCTGGAAAAGAATTAAATGAAAACAGTTTTGTAAGGTCTGTGGCAAATAATATCCTCTCCTTTTTCAGCCTCCACGTATACGTGTGTCTGTCTAATGCCTTACCAGTGTCCCAAGAACGGAAAACAAGACTACTGCATCAGAATAGGCTCTTCAAAGACTGAGAAAACAATGAACAGCTGTGTACTAGGAGCACTGATCTGTGCCCAAAAGAAGGTGGAAATAGTGCATCATGGGCAATGTATTGTCTGATGGCCTGAGGCAAAAAAACAGCATACAAGAATATAGACAAGAATACCTACAAGACCTGTTTGGAGCTCATTGGGTGGATGGATCTAAAATTCACTCCCCCAAAATGTTATTTTGTACTTTTTACACAAATAAAAGCAGATGAAAGCAGAACTAAATGATTGGGAAAATGCTAATTGCTGATGGGTAGACTGAAACAATATAATAAAAATGACAATGCTACCTAAATTAATTTATTCAGTGCCATATCAAACAAACTACTAAAAAATTATACAGCTAGAAAAAAATAATTTAAAAAATTCATTTTGAGGAACAAAAAATCAAGAATATTAAGAGAATCAGTGAAAAAAAATGAGAAGGAAATGGTCCTAGCAGTACCAGATCTTAAACTGTGCTACAAAATTGTAATTGTCAAAATGTTTTGGCTATGAGTAAGAAATAAAGAGGTTGATCGGTGAAATAGATTATGAGCACAATCTTAGAAGCAAACAAACACAGTAATATAGTTGTTTGATAAACCCAAAGGGTAAAAACTCATTATCTGACAAAAATTGTTGGGAAAACTGGAAAATAGTCTGGCAGAAACTAGGTATTGACCAACATCTTACACCATATACCAAGATAAGCTCCAAATGAATACAAGATTTAGACATAAAGGATAACATTGTAAATAAATTAGAGGAACATGGAAGAAATTACCTTAGATCTATGTACAAGAAAAGAGTTCATGATTAAGGAAGACTCAAAGAGTTTCCAAAGAGTAAAAATGGACAATTCTGATTACATAATTTATAAAAACAAATTGTGTAAACAAAACCGGTGGTGATAAAATTAGAAGAGAAGCAAGAAATTGGGGGGAAAGTCTTTCCAGCAAATTTCTCTGATAAAGCTTTCATTTTTAAGATCTGTAGTTAACTGATTCAAATTTATAAAATTAAGAGCCATTCCACAACTGATAAATGGTCAAGGGATGTAAACAGGCCATTTTTAGAGGAAGAAATCAAAGTTATCAATAGCCACATGGGAAAAAATGCTCTACATCACTAATAATTAGAGAAATATAAATTAAAATAACTCTGAGGTATAATCTCACACTGATTAGACTGGCCAGAATGACCCCCCCAAAAAAGAAAAGAAAATGATAAATGCTGGAAGGGATGTGGGCAAACATACTTTAATGTACTATTGTTGGAACTATGAACTGGTCCAACCATTCTAAGTAATTTTGAACTATGCCCAAAAAACTATTAAAATGTGCATACCCTTTGACCTAGTGATATTGCCACTAGATATCTACCCCAAAGAAAGAAGGAAATGATTCATGTGTACAAAAAGATAGCAGCTCTTTTTGTGGTAAAAAAAGAATTAGAAACTGAAGGGGTACCCACAAATTAGAGAATGGATGAACAAGTTATGGAATATGAACATGAAGGAATACTATTGTGTGTAAGAAATGATCAAGAGGATGGTTTCAGAAAAATCTAGGAAAACTTGCATTAAGTGATGCAAAGTGAAGTAAGTAGAACCAGGAAAACTATTAGTACAATAACAATATTATAAAGATAATCAACTTTATTTTTAATTTATGGAATAAAACAAGCATTTCCATAACACAGCACAACAAAAAAAGATGATTGCACATGAAACTGCAAATCTACCATGAACAACTTTGAAAGACTTAGGAGCTTTGATCAATACAGTGACCAACCACAATTCCAAAGTACTCATCATAAAACGTTATCCACTGATATACTCAGATTGAGAAATATTTTCTTTTCTTCTTTCTTTCTTTTTTTTGACATGATTAATGCAGGAATTTTTGAATAATTAAACATATTTATAATTGGCTTTATCTTTCTTGCCTTCTCAATGAGTGGGGAGAAGAAGGGAGAGAATTTGAAACTGAAAAAATAAAATACTTTTTAAATTGAAGTCCATAATAATAAAATAGAACAAAATACTGAGTTGTATCTTTGAAGAAAAAAAATTAATACTGTATTCTGTTTTAGGCCAGTGGTATAAAACTCAAATAGAAATGGAGGCCACTAAATAGCACATAAAAAATCCTGCAGGGTCATATTGACTTAAAAAAACATATTGACAATCTATATTCTATTGCATTTTTATTTATTTTGTTAAATGTTTCTGAATTACATTTTAACATGGTTCAGCCAGCACTTAAGAGTATCGCAAAACTCCTATGACCTTTGGGGCTGCATGTTTGACACCTCTATTTTAGGCACAATCTGCCAGAGATAATTCATACTAATTTATCATGATTTTAAATCCAAAGATTTCTAACTTAGAGAGAGAATTGACCAAATTGACAGACCCCCATGCCCTTAGACATTTCACCCTAAGACAATTTGAGGTAACATTTACAGGAACCTCAAATTAGGAGGTCACAGTATGTTTAAAATGGGGGGGTTGTGAATTATACAGAACAATAGTCATTTGATCTTCTACTAAAATTAATCACTTCCTTCCTTGACCACTCCCCTCAAGGACAAGGATCAGTCAATTAGAATAGGCTCAATAGTTCAATTCTTGAATGGAACAGAGCAGTCTGCCAGGCCCTAATCTTAACTAGACCAAAGTTTGGTTTCCATCCTTTAATCCATCTTGGAAAACCTTATCCTTTGTTCCTGACCTTTTACATATTTGCCTAAAGGGAAAAGCCTGGTAAGGACTTATTTGGGAGAAAATAATTTTAACATTTCCAGTTGAACTAAAACATGAGTTTTAATATGCCTCCACATTATATAAGAAAGTTTTATAATGCTATCTCCCCTCATCCTCTCATTCTCTCTCAATCTCTCTCTGTCTCTCTCTCTCTGTGTCTCTCTGTGTCACTCTGTGTCTCTCTGTCTCTTCCCCCCTTCCCTCTTGCTAGACTGAGTCCCCTTGTTCATTTGATAAAATGATCACCCTGCACTAAAACGATAAGACATTCTAGATCTGATGATTCAATAACAACCATAATATTTGGGCTTTTCTTAGTTAGACATAGAATGGGGACAACTATGATATAATTCTCTTTGATAAACCATAGCAATCCTGACTCACCCAGTATCCATTCTCAGATTCAACCCCTAGCCCAGTGTCTTAAAAAAAAGGAATAGTGGGGCAGCTAGGTGGTACAGTGAATACAGTGCTAGGTCTGGAGTCAGAAAGACCTAAGTTCAAATCTGGCCTCAGACACTTGTTGTGTGACTCTCAGCAAATCCTTAAAGTTCAGTCTGCCTTAGTTTCCTCATCTGTAAAATAGGGACCATAATAGCACCTACTTCCCAGAGTTGTAAGGATCAAATGAAATAACAGTTATAAAGTGCATAACACAATGCCTGGCATATACTAAGTGCTATATACAGGGTGTTCCTAAAGTCTGGACGCACGGGCAAAAATGCATATTTTCAAGAAATGAAATGAATGAAATTTTCAACAACATTTTATTTAGTTGGAGTATTAACAAATAACATCTTCAATATGATTTCCATCATTTGTGATGCAAAGGTTGATGCACTTTGCAAGATTCATGTGAACTCGATGCAATAACTCCACATTGCCATCAATTTTAGCACATTCACTCTTTATGCGTTCAATCAAGTGTGTTGATCTGTGATTTTCATTGAGTACACCTTCTCCTTTAGCATACCCCAGAAAAAGAAGTTGCTGAATAACACAGAGTCTTCAGTGAAATGGTTGATGAGATGTTAATGAGATTTCCTATGTGTCCAGACTTTAGGGACACCCTGTAAATGATAGTTATTGGTATTATTAGAAATTCTCTGATTGAAATGATCTCAGGAAAAAGTTTATGTTGGGCTCTTAGTTCCACTGTCCCTAGGTTAGAACACTGCTTTCTTTAGAGTCTTTATGTTGAAAGATAACCGAATTCTGATCAATGAGATGACTTAACACACATTTTTGTTAAGTACAATTATATGCCAGGTACTGAGGATTCAAAGACAGAAATGAAATACTTTCTGTTCTCAAGGAGCTTACATCCTATTGGAGGAAAAATATGTGCATACAAGTAAATATTAGATTAATTTAGGGGAAGGGTACTAGTTACCAGAGAATTAGAAAAGGCTTCACATAGACCATGGGTTTGAGCTGGCTCTTGACAAGGAATTGGAATTCTAAGGGGGGAGTGGGTTGAAGAGTAAATGCATTCCAGGCATGAAGTAGATGAGACAGGAAATAGAGAAGTGCTGTATGCAAAAAACAGGTAGAAGGCAATTTGACTAGCCCCTAGTGAAACCTCACACTGAGTCATGCAAAATGAGGTAAGAATGGTAGCCTTGGGACAATCTTCATGGGCTGATGGTGAGACATGTTCTTTCTTTCATTGGTGAGGTTGTGAACTATAGGGGCAGAATGTGGCATGTTGTCCCACATGGTCAATGTAGTGATCTATTTTGCTTAACTATATTTCTTTGTTCTACTGTGGGTGAACTGCATCAGAAATGATCATTGAAAAGCAATGATCATTGAAAGCAATGTTAAAAAAAAGTTTTATTTAAAAAATAGAAGGGCTCCCTTCTCTTTTGAGGTTTATTATGGAGTTATTAAGCAAAACATTGATTTTCATAGTGAGGAAACATGAGAGCTCAAAGTAATTCACATTAAATCTTCCTAGGAATGTGACTCTATTTTCCCCCCTGGGAATGAGAGCTTTTCAGAATCTTCCCTAGTTATTTTTGTCCAACTCTTGTCCAACTCTTTGTGACCCTGTTTGGAGTTTTCTTGTCAAAAAGACTGAGTATGATTCTAAAAATCCTCCATATTGGCCAGACTCTTAAAGAATCTGAACATTTTCATGGAGGCAAGAAGGATGTTTTATACAGAAGCCCGTGGGAACAGATAAGGGATCTAGATGGAATTAAGGCAGTGGTGGTCTAGGGTGGTGCCAGGTGCAGACAATGAAAGGGCAGTTAATTAATTGGGAAGGACAGATTGCCCCAGGTGAATACTGGGGACCTGTGCCATGTGGGAAAGTCTAGGGGCTTTTTCTTTGGGAGGTACAGATCCCAAAGACATGGTCTTTTCCTTTTGGGGGTTCAGATCCTAGCCCCATCATTCCCTCTCAAACAAATGGGACCCAAATTGTTTTGGGGTAAGGGCAAAAGTCTCAGCTTCTGAAACTGCTTCCTGCTGATAAAGGGCATAGAGCTGTCCCTGCCTCAAGGGGGTCCCAAAGAGGAGGTTGACTGGAACCAAGCACAGCTGCATCCAGGGGATGATGGCCTACAGGTAACATTGCCTGTTACCTAGTGTTTGCTACCAACTGTAGGTGAATGGCCTATAGTCTGGAAGACACAAATCTGACAAGCAAGGCTGTAGGACCCAAATATAGGGAGAAGTAAAAGTGCAAGAGCCCCATTAAAATCATTTACATTTGACCTGCAGGATTATCTGATCTTGTTACTTTCCCTAAAGTTTAATTAACATTTTGTAGGTAGAAATTTTCCACCCCTGGGTTCAATAGTTACACAAATGAATTTGCCAGAGACTGACTTTTACTCCAATTATAACAAAAGACTTGGGAGGATAGTAAAGTAATGATTAGGCCAAATAAGTTACCTTCCTCTGAGGACATTGATTGCACTGAAATTCTCTTCCCCAAACCAAACCGAAGATGTTTCTGATTTAATTTCATTTCTTCGGTGTATTCCCTTCAGGTCAACCATCCAGGTCAAAACTGCAAGTTCTCACACACTTGCACTGTGTTTATATCTTTTACTGACTATTTGCTCTGATTATAGAAATCTGCTATAAAAAGATAAAGCAGAGACAAGATTTATACCAAATATGACAGGATTTTCACCTCATAGCCAGAATCAGGAATAGCCAGGTGGGTAACATTCTTTTTTCAAGGAACACAATGAGAAAACTGAGCCAGTAACATCCCATCTTAGACTGAGGCTAAAATTGTCCTCTCACCTTTTCCCAGATGAAGACCTCTCACCTGTATCACATTCTCTCTGAGTAGCTTGTGGCATGTCTCTCAAATGGTGTATTATAGACTATTGATTATGGACAGATTATTATGATCCATCAGAAAATTCAAAACAAAATCAGTTACAGTCCCAGGAGCTTTTACCTCAAACAGCACATTTCACTCATGACAGCTGAGGATTTACATCTCAAATTTCAAATTTGTGCGGGTGTAAAATCCAATCATTAGAGAGCATTTCTATATCTTGCAAATTCTCAGGAAGCCAAGTTCATTGTTTAGAAACTCCACAACCCAAACAAGCTTTTCAGCAAGTTTACACATTAAAACAATAACCAGTAATCTTACAATTTTCATAAGTGATAGCAAAATTGTTTTATCCATAAACAAATTATGAAAAGTTGCTTGACATAACTGATACAAAAGTTTACCAATCTGAAACTTGAAACAAACCATTACCTATTAGGTGACTTCAATTTTGTTGAAGGCATTTCCAAATTACTTTACACAGAGCTCGAGGTTAGGCAGTTTTCCTGGTCAGGGAACCATAATGTTGAGGTTTAGAGGTACTGGAGCCCCAAATAACAACACATGGGTCTTGCCTAAATGAATTTGACCCAAGCCTTCTTTCAGACAAAGACAAGGTTTATTAGAACAGGGATTGGGTGAGCATGATTCTAAAAATCCACCATATTGGCCAAACTCTTAAGGAATCTGAGCCTACAGTTAGTTTTGAACACTGGCAATAGAGGAATCATTACAAAGAAGCTTGAGATTGGAAGTGTCAGATCTGTCTCCAATGACTGGTGTAGAGATTAAATTAATCTTAGATAAGGTGAGGACAGCTGCTTGGTTGCAGTATCTTCTGAGACACACTGGAAACTTGGGAATTGAGCAATTTCATCTGTAGCTTAAGTGTGTGCTGAGCTGGAAGCTGGATACTTTCTCTACCTGGATGAACCAACTTGAATTGTCCAGGGACTATGGAAAATGGAGCTATGTTCCTCTATGGCTTCATACGCACAAAGAGTTGAGTTCTGTCCTAAATGTCCCATGTCAGCTCATGTTGTTGTTGTTGTTCAATCATTTCAGTCAAGTTCAACTCTTTATGACCCCATTTTGGAGCTTTCTTGTCAAAGATACTGGAGTGGTTTGCCATTTCCTTCTCCACCTCATGTTACAGATGAAGAACTGAGGCCAATAAGGGAAAGTGACTTGCCCTGGAAAATACAGTAAGTGTCTAAGGCCAGATTCAAACTCACGAAGAGGAGTCTTCCTAATTCCAAGCTCTGTGCTCTAGCTACTGCACCAACTAGCTGCCCTAATCTTAGGATCATGGACTGAGCACTAGAGGGGACTCCAGAGGCCATCTAGTCTAACTCCCTCATGTTATAGCTGAGGAAAATGTTGCTGGGTGGCAGATGGTACCAGAGGGAGAAAATAGCAGACCTAAGATTTTAACCCAGAACCCATGACTCCAAATCTAACATTCTTCCCCCTACACCAGGTTGCAGATGTAAACAGCTATGGCTCCAAATATTGAAAAGTGTATAATCTATGGTGATGGAGGAGGACCAGAGAATAGGAAAATAAGGAGATTAGACCAGCTAGATGGGAGCTACTGTGTAAGGCTTTTTTGCCAACTTAGACAAAGCTAAGTAGCAGCCCCTTAAGTGGCAGGAATATGACCATGGCAAATATCACCTAGCAGCCCATAACTTGAAGAGATAGCTCTAGCCACACAGAAAGCTTGAACTGAGAGTGAGGATGAGGTAACATCACAGCTATAGGTTTGTGTCCAGACACAAGCTGCTGAGACCTAAAATAATGCCATTAGTCATGCTTGTGTGCATCTCCCAGTCGTAGCCACTCTATTTCAATAACCCAATCTAATGATAATAATAACAATCTAATGAAATAATCACTGTCACAGGTACTTCCTTAAACCATCTGTGATAATGGTGTTGCTTGTATGTCTCTAGCCAAAGTTATGAAACACTGTCATGTGAAATATATTGATCTCTCTTAGATAAAATTTCATTACTCCTCTGAGCTAGACTAACTCTGAGTTCTGAATTGGGAGATACATTTTCACATGTGGTTCTAACCTTACCAGGGTTACAAGGAGTATGTCAAAATGCATTGGATATATATACTTTTTGAAGATCAGGATCAACTTCCTTCTAGTGTATATTTCCTGCCCAGGTATTATACAACCTTTCAATTAGACAAATCTTGGTGGGTTTGACTGATGAAAAGATTTGATTTTCCCTTTCTTCGATTCTCCTGTCAATTTGCTTCAGTTACATGATTTGTCAATGACTATTTTTAAGTAAGTGGAAATGATACTCCATTGACAACACTAGGAACAGACTGGAAATTCTCACATCTTTAGAAATGTTTGTATATGCCTCACAAGAGAGCAAAGTAAAATAAATCCACTTGCATATATATAAACATAGACAGACTATGGAAATGAGTAGATTATTTAAGATTGGAAGAAGAGAGTGATTACATTTACCATTTAAACTCATTCCAAATTGCATGTTTTTAAATTCAGTGAAAGTAGTTAAGGGAAAATTTAAAATATTTTTTAAAATAACTTTACATATAGTGCTTGCTAAAGCTAACAATGAGTTATGTAAATAAATGCATATGCAAAAAACATTTCTCTGAAGGGTTTCTAGGGTACTTAAGTAATTTAGTATAATAAAGGGGGAAATTCATTATTAAGAAAAGAACATTCAAAGTTAAGTGGATCTTCTTACTATTTCTTGATTACCAAATCAGTTGCAAGGAATTTTAAAGCAACTGCCTGTCAAAATTGCATTCTGAAAAGCTCCAGATACTTGGTCCTGATGGAGAAGCACACAAATCTATGGTGGGGCCCCCAGGAGACTTGAAATGTGATTGAGACATGAATTGTGTCATTAGAAAGTGAACCTTTATGAAACTGTCATTCTGACAACCCAAGGGCCTAAAGAGCCAGGTCTTAGGGCCACTGAAGCAACATGTATATTCGAAGATACAACTGCAAATCAAGAAAAGGAAAGACTGTTCCCAGAGGAATTGTTCATCTAGCAAAGTATGAGCAATCCTCTTTGTCATCATTGTACTTTAGGAGCCTGGAATTGAAGCTGGTGATATATCACTTGATGCTTTTCTGAGCATAGTACTATGGCCACACCCACTTCTCCATCAAGGGTCATAAGGTATAGAGCTAAAGGGGCTTTTAGAGCTCATTTAATCCAACTTCCTAATTTTACGAATGAAAGAACATGCTCAGAGTGGTTAAATTGATTTGCTCAAGATCAGACAGATAGGGAGTGATAGATGAGGGATTTAAACTGAGGTCTTTTGACTCCAAAGCCAACACTCTGTTTATGTTGCCATGAGACCCACCCCCCCATCGTGCCCCGCTGCTCCTCCTTCATCTCCTTCATCAATCAATATTGAGGACCTACGGTAGACCCAGTGCCCTTCACAGTGCCATGAGAGACAGAATGAATGAGCAAATGAATGAATGAAAAGATACTCAAGGAATGTTTGTGTGCAGAGGACTGTGCTAAGGCACATGAGAGAAATGATTATTAATAACCAATATCTTGGGAGAGATTCAGAGTTCTCCACTTCTTCCAAAGTCCTGATTTTAAGAGTTCAGTCTCTTAAAGGACATTGCTGATAATGAGACTGGACTAACTTTTTTGTTCAAGACCCCACCCTGGTAGAAGCTATGGTGTTCTGCTCTGGCTTGGGTAGGACATACATTCTTCGAATAGCTAGCCCAAAGCTGTGGGTGGTCTGGTATAGAGATAGTTTCTCTATCCAAGGGTGACATGATGTCAGTCTCAGGCCTTCATTTTAAAATACCCCACCTTCTATTATGTTGTCTAATCAGAATTGATTGCCACCCCTCAGGAACACTTGCTCTTTGAAGGGTATGTGAACTATGAGCCCACCCCCATGATAGTCTTTGGTCTAAGAGAAAGGGCCAAATGACCATCTTTTTATCGATAATGTGTTGGCCTTATTAATAAAATGATTAAATTAACCAGAAACCATGTCTCTTGAACTTTTTTAATCATTACAATTTAAGATAGAATTGTGGCACCAAACCATAGATAGGAATATAAGACTAGTAACAATGCCTTATATTTAAATAGCTCTTTACACTTCCAAATTCTATACACATTTTCTTACTTGATCTTCACAGCAAGTAGTAGACAGAGAAAGTAATAAATAAAGACATTAAGGATCAGAAAGGTTGATTGACTTGAACAAAGTCAAGAGATAGTAAATTGTAGAAGTGGGACTCAGATCTAGGTCTTTTGAGTTCAACTTCAGCAGGATTTTCCTCTCTCCTCACTGGAGCTAATTTGGGCAATCCATACATTAATCCCATAGTTTAATATGAACCTGGAAAAGAAAGTTCAGTAAGAGAGAAGATATACCCATTTTTTCCTTCTTAGCCGACTTTTCATTGGTAGCATGAAGAATGATGGTAAGAACCAATCCAAGGGGATGTATCACTTAGCCTGAAATACTGAGATTATGTTTTTAAACACAGACACCTCTTCTTTTGGTTGGCCGGAAACCAAGGGACATAGTAGTCCCCAGGGCAGGCCAAGAACAGATGTAGTGATTTGAAAGGTGCTAGACACAAAGGAAGCTGGATAGAGATTCTAGTCACAGTTAAGCTCTGAAAGTGAGAGGCAGAAATTGGAGAAGATGCGACCATCTGGAGTAATCAACTGTTAGGTATAAGCAGATTGGAATGAATAAAGCACTTCAGTTCCTTTGGAAGGCTGGGAGCCAGTGAACCATGGAGTACTTTTAGATACTTTATCTTGGTGTGTGTGATGGCTGAGAACAGGCTTGTTTCTGGGTGCTTACTGTCCAATTATTCAAAAACTTAGGACTATATATCAGCATCAGCATCATCACCTTCGTCATCACTGTTATCATCTCTACGAATACAAAGTCTCCTATTTGGCATTTAAATTCCTCCACAATCTGACTTCTATCTATCTTTCCAGACTTGTGTTGTATTGTTCTCCTTCATGTACTCTGTAGTCCAGCCAAACAGGCCTCCTTGCTGTTCCTCTCTCACACAAAACACTCCACTTCCCATCTCTGCAGCCTTTGAAAGAATCCCTTTTTTACTTCAAAGCCCCACCTTCTGTGTAAAGCCTTTTCTGATACCCTCGCCCAAATCTATCTCCCTCTCCCAATCCCCTATTTCATTCATTAGTATATATGTATATTGTTTCTTTCAATAGAATGTGAACTCTCTCTATTAACTCATTCCCATAGGGTTGTTCACCAGATGATGACATTTTTGGTCACAGTAACTCATGAAAACTTCTACTAAGAAAACATGAAGGGATTGTGATCCCATTTCAGGGAAGGGAGTGTCCACATCAATGATATCCTAGATCACAGATAGCAAGGAGGGAGGGAGGGAGGAAGAGAGAGAGAGAGAGAGAGAGAGAGAGAGAGAGAGAGAGAGAGAAAGGGATTTTTCAGTATCCAAATCCAACAAGCCTCTTGATAAATTTCTCATTAATATCTACCAATTATCACTGCCTGAATCCCTCAAGTTTTGCTTTTTGAGTTATTTTCTCTTTTCCTTAGCCC